>NC_072488.1:46664772-46987954 GCF_027574615.1 Eptesicus fuscus | reverse complement strand
GCAGCATTAACTTATGCAGTCCAGCTGGGGCGGGAGAACAGGCAGACTGCTTGAGATGGTCGTGCCTCCTCCATTGCTCAACCACTGAAGCACATATTGTCAGCCTAAGGAAGAAACACCTGGACAATCGCATTAAGGTTCTTCTTTTCTCTGATAGGCAAGATCACCTGATGGAAATGGAGTCAAGAGCCCAGGAGAACACCAGAAGTTCTTGGCTCTGAAGTCTTATCCCAAAGAGTCTGTGGCTTTTACCATTTTCACAAGTTTACACTAAAGCCAAGGTAACTGACACACCAAGGTGTCACAGAGAAATCACAGGGAAAAATTGGAAGCTCAAGAGCTATGAAAGAAAATAAAAGAATGAACAATTTGTCAGAAAAGGATAATAATGGTCCACACAAAGTATGAATTTAAACCAAGCACAGCATGTATATTATTACAGACTGGTGTCTGGTACACGCATTCGTGCACATTGAAAGGAAATTAATTAGAAGAAAGATTTGGGCAGTAATTACGTTACTGCAAAAAAAATTACGTGTCAAAATAGTATATATAATATAGCATTATAAAATTAAAACACATGTGCGATTGGTGCCAGCAAGAGCTTTACATGTATCACACATGCGCGAGTCAATGTTTATTTTTAAATTGCCAATGTGCTTCATATGTACTGGCCAGTTGGTTGGTCGGACTGTCGGACAGACATATGGTCGGTCACTTAGCCTTTTATATATATAGACTAGAGGCCCGATGCAAGAGTAGGCCTTTGTAACCCTGGCTGCCTTAGCTCTTGCAGCCAAAAGGTCATCTGGAAGGTCATCCGGATGGTCGTTTTGCATATTATTGTTCGGCTGTTTGGTCGATTTGCATATTACATTTTTATTATTATAGATGAGGGGTAGAATTGATAGCAGAGACATAAGTTTTACAAAGAGGAGCCAGTTGAAGATACTGATGTTTATAATATAAAATATGAAATAAAGAACTAGAAAAAGACTAAATAAAAATATTAGTAAATGAATGATGTTAAGTATTATCTTGTAGAAGACACACAGGAAGATTAAAAGGATGGCAAAATAAGGGATACATCTAGAGATAGAGTATAAAAATAGAAGTGTTACCACCTATAGCAGTGATGGGCAACCTTTTGAGCTTGGTGTGTCAAACTTCGCCAAAAAGCTGAGCATAACTCGGGTAGTGTGTCACTTTGAGGAAAAAACATTATTTCGCAAATGTTTCATCCTCAGGAGCAGCAAATGTTTCATCCTTGGCATGTGGCTGCCTCAGCGGCTGCGTGTCATCAGAAATGGCTATGTGTGTCAGTGCTGACACGCATGTCATAGGTTCGCCATCACTGACCTATAGCATAGAGAAAATACATATAAATGTATGAAGAAATATTAGAAACCACAATTAAAAAGGACTTCAACCTAAGAGATTAAAGGTGCATGCAAAGTATTAAACAGAAAGGTAAAAGCCCACTTGTATATATTACTGGAATATTTGAGATAATCCAATACAGAGAATATTTTGAAAGCTTCCAGAGAGAAAAATGCAGTTAACCTACAAAAGTTACAAGCATCAAATTGAAACCAGATTTCATAATAGCTACAATGCATGCCAGAAGGTAATGGAATATGTGTGTTCACAGAAGAGAAATTTGAAAATATCTTTTTATCCAGTAAAACTATTATTTAAATGTGAGGGCAAAATATTATTCTTAAGTAAATGAGACTTTATAAAATTCCCTATTCAAGATTTTTAAACACGTCTGGAAGAAGTTCCAAACAGAAATAGAAATGAATTCAGAAAGAAATAAGATATAGGAGAAAACATTGAATAAATAATTTGACAATGCTTTAAGGTGCTCTAAATAAACAATGTTGCCAAATTAAGAGCAGAAAAGGTTATCTTGGGGTTGGTGGATTAGCAGACAGAAAACAAAAAGGAGAAATAAATGGATATTGATGTCCTTAAGAAAGAGATGGGAAGAAATGCATACACATCCTAATATATAAGAACCCTGGGTTCGTCACATCCGCAGTGACCCAGAGGCTCCACCATTCACCAGGCTGCGTGCGCAGCAGGAGAGTGGACTGAACTGCTGACCTCTCAGAGAGAGAGAGAGACAGGGCTGATCAGCAGTGGCAGCGGCTGCTGGCAAGGCTGGGAGAGAGAAGCAGGGTGATCAGATCCTACTTCTCTCTCTCTCATCAGCAGCCAAGCCTCTCTCTCTCTCCCAGAGGTCAGTAGTTCAGCCACTTGTCAGCAGCCTGGGGTGTCTGCTGATCAGTCCCGCCTCTATGATCAGGCCCAGATATAGGCCCAGAGATGCTGACTGGCATAGAAACTGACCAATCAGAACCAAATTGGCTGGCAGAGGGGGGCCATTGGGGACAAGATCAGGCCAGGAGGGGAGAGCAATTGGGGGTGAGATTAGGCCAGCAGGGGAGGGCATTTGGGTGTGAGATCAGGCCAGCAGGGGAGGGCAGTTGGGGGTGATCGGGCCAGCAGGGGAGCAGTTAGGTGTTAATCAGGATGGCAGGGGAGAAGTTAGGGGTGGTTAGGCTGGCAGGCAGAAGCAGTTAGGGGCAATCAGGCAGGCAGGCAGGCAAGCGGTTAGGAGCCAGCAGTCCTGGATTGTGAGAGGGATGTCCGACTACCAGTTTAGGCCCGATCTCTGTGGGATCAGGCAGACAACCCCCTGCAGTCAGACAACCCCCAAGGGGTCCCAGATTGGAGAGGGTACAGGCTGAGCTGAGGGACAGCCCCCCCCCAGTGCACGAATTCCATGCACCAGGCCTCTAGTATATGTATAAATAGATGTGTGTGTCACCAAGACTCAAAATTAAGTGAGCAAGTTTTCAAATCAGAGAATAAAAGTGAACTTATTTAATAGTTAGTAAAGAAGAAAGAACGTGTAGTATAAAATCTGAAATAAATATGATATATAAAAAAACTTTATAAACAAAGGCAGAAGTAAGTCTTAACATAACAGTAATTATAATAAATGTAAAAGGGTTAAGTACAAAATCCTATCCAATAAAAGAGTAATATGGTAATTGACCATCACTCCTTGATGTCCACAGCCAATCAGGAGGGAATATTCAAATTAGTGGGACAAAGGTGGCAGCGGCCACAGAGCCAGCTGGAGCAGGCGGGAGGCTTGGGTCACCCCTGGCAACGCAGGAAGCCAAGCTTCCCACCCACCTGTGCTGGCCGTCGAAGGAGGGGTCTGTGTGTGGTGGCCATGGAGCCAGCCTAAGCGCATGGGATGTGTGGGTCGCCCAGGCTGGCCGCCGAGGGAGGGGCCTGCAAACGGCCCTCAGCCCCTCACCCAGGCTGGCCAGGCCCCCCAGCAGGGACACCCACCCTGAAGGGGGTGTGGACAGCCTGAAAACTGCCCTCAGCTCCTCACCCAGGCTGTCCATGGTCCTCCAGCGGGGACCCTCACCCCATGGGGGCATGGCTGACCTGCAAACTGCCCCAGCCCCTCGTCCAGGCTGGCACCATCCCCAGTGGGGACCTCTACCCCAATGGGGGCATGGACAGCCTGAAAACCACCACAGGCCCCTCGCCCAGGCTGCCCTGCCCCCCAAGGGAACCCCCACCCTGATCCGGGACACCCTTCAGGGCAAACCAGCCGGACCCCACCTGTGTACCAGGCCTCTATCTATACTAATAAAAGGATAATATGCTAATTAGACTTGGACACCTTCCAGGAAACCTTCTGGATGTTCTTCTGGACAAAGCCATGGTGGTGGGGCCGAGGTAGAGGCGATTAGGGGCCAAGAGGGGAGGGCAGTTGTGGGTGATCAGGTCGGTGGGGTGGGCCATTGTGGGTGAGCAGGCCAGTGGGGGTGCAGTTGGGAGCGAGCAGGCCGTCAGGGGGGGCAGTTGGGGGCGAGCAGGCCAGCAGGCAGAGTGGTTAGGGACAATCAGGCAGGCAGGCAGGTGAGCAGTTAGGAGCCAGTAGTCCTGGATTGCGAGAGGGATGTCTGACTGCCCACAAGGATGGGGCCTAAACAGTCAGTTAGACATCCCCCGAGGGGTCCCAGATTGGAGAGGGTGCAGGCCAGGCTGAGGGACACCGTCCCCCCCATCCCCCCTGCCGTGCATGAATTTCATGCACTGAGCCACTAGTATAAAATAAAGCCTCCGATTATATCAGCTTATACAAGACAGTCATGATAACAATTTTAATATTAGAAAAATGTAAGTTTAGCTGAAAAATATTTTAAAAAAATGAAGGAGTGCTGTACTGCATAAAAGAATAATAGCAAAGAGGTTACCAAAAATCTAAATGTAGGCAAACCTAACAATATAATTATAAATAAATAAATACCTGTTAGATTTTAGAGATTTTAGTACCTTCTCTCAATAAGTGAAAGCTTATATATAAGACATTTAAATTAATCAAACTATCAGAAATATAAAAACATTTTATATTTTCAAAAATTAAATGTTCAGGACCACAAAAATAAACCATATATAGCCTACATATATATTTTACCATAATGCAGTAATATTAGAAATCAAAAAATATAAAAGCAAATATACATAGCTACAAATTCTACATGTTGAAAAAATTATATTAATTATTCATTAGAGAAGGAATAATTAATTAAATAATTAATAAAATAATTTAAATTTAGAAAGTATTGTATACATCTAATGTTTTGAAAAAAACACTTGTGCAACTTCAGAAAAAAATATAAGTAGAGCAACAAAGTAAATGCAAATGATCAAAAAGTATAGAAATAATAAAGAACCACTAATAAGGATAAGAATAGGAAAATCAATAGTTTAAAAAGTGAATTGATAATTAAAAGGTGTTTTTATGAAAAACTAAAATAAAGTTTTTAAAAATTCTAGCAAAACATACTTTTAGAAAGGTTTCTAGAAATGAACAATATAGAATAGAAAGAAAAACTGTTTACTATAACACATTAAAAGTAATAAAGTATTATGGTAATTCTGATATATTATCATAACATGAAGATAAAATACAGTAAACACAAATGGATTTAAAAATTTAGAAAAGATGGTTACTTTTTTCTAATAAAATAACTATTGACCAAATTAAAATAGTACTCAAAGACACACTTCCCTAGTTATGAGGAGGAAACTGGTCTTGCAGAACTTGTTATCTAAATGCAGAGGCCATGGAACTGTGAACAATACACTGCCCTGGTAGGGAGGGTTGTTATGCTGGTGCCAGGGGGGACCATTGGATGTGGTCTGACACCTGGGGGCCTTTCTGCAGGGCCACAAAGGGGGCAGAACCATATCTGCAAGACAAAGACCCCAGAAGTTTATAAAAAGTGAAGCCCTCTGCGTGTTTCTTCACTCTGATTTGGAAATTATTCCCAGAGTCCACTAGTGTTAATAAATGGGGTCCCGTCCTTTCTCTAGGAAGCGTACTTGGTATTTTTTTGGTCTTCTGTAACAGTTAACCCCTAGAAATCCAGTCCAAAGCCAGATGGTGCTAGAGTTAAATGCTATTTCACCTCTGCCCTTTCAAGGAACATATAATTCTATCATAAAATTTGCTCAAGGAAGTAGAAAAATAAAGATAGCTGCTCATCTCATTTTGTCAAATTAATTTACTAGTATTACAGTAGCAGAAAATAAACCTAAGTGCCTTGTTATCCTACCTAATAATAGACAAATATGCAAATTGACCGTACCTTCGCTATGCCCACGATTGGCCAGGAGGCGCGGGGGGGGGGGTGGGACTCGGGGTGGCTGGGGTGGCCGATTGGGCCGGCGGGACCCTGAGCTCACGTCGCCAGTGGTGGCTCGAGCTCAGCGTCTGCGCCATGGCTGTGCTGCGGCACAGAAGGGGCCTCTGGGGCAGCGAGCTCACGTCCCACCGCGGACCATCAAAAGTGGGGGAGCTGGGTGTCTGTCCGCTCAGGCACCAGGCCTTTCAGAAGCCTTCGCCGTGCCGGAGGCTTCTGAAAGGCCTGGTGCACCAGCGGGCAGGCACCCAGCTCCCCTGTGATCGAAAGCGAAAGCGTGTAGGGGACCCTACCATGCACTGGGCCTCTAGTTTAACAATAAATGTGAAAATCCTAAATAAAATAATGGACCTTTTACTAATCAAACACATGCTCTCCAAATTCTCAATATTCTAGCTTCAGAAAGAAGGAGATTTAGAAATTTTATCAGATAAAAATCTCACTATTCAAACCCTGATCCTGTGTGACATTCCAAAGGCAGGGATGCCTCACCCACAATAGAGAATTATTCCAAATATGACATCACAGTCCACAGGAGGTAACGGGATTTGAGATAAATCTAAGAGAGAAATCAAGGAACACAGGTTACCTACTTCATGTTTATGTATAAATCATTCATTCCTTTAACTGAAAACATGACACTTCATCTACACCTATCTTCAGAGCCTGGGTTTCCGTTTAATTCTTTATATCTATGAGATGGCTTACTCATTTATAATACCTTAGAGGTAGGCATCAATTTTTCCCCTTGGCTGAGTGAAATGAGATATGTAATCAGAGCTATTAAAATATTAAAAGTTCCATTATTGTGTATCTATCTGAATGTGAAAAGAAGAACATAAACTATTCAACCTTCTGGCCTTTGTCAATGAGTACATGGCTGTCTATATTCATTATACATAGAATTTGTTAAAAACTCATATTCAAATTGACACACATAGTACAAATGTTCTCTTGATTAACTTGTTCAGTGATTATAGACTGAGCTTTCCAGTAAATCTAAAACTTACTTGCTTCTGCTTTGGGTTATTTTGAGCAGGAAGAAAACAGCCCTGGGAAGAAACACTAGAATCAATGTCAATCCTGGCCTGTGTAGCTCAGATGGTTGGAGCTTTGCTCTGTGCACTGAAGGGTCCCATGATTCCGAGTCAGGGAACATACCCAGGTTTGAACCCTAGTCAAGGTGCATATGGGAGGCAGCTGACTGATGTTTCTCTATCACATTGATGTTTCTCTCTCCCTCCCTCTCCCTTCCTCTCTCTCTCAAACACCAATAACATAAAAAAGAAATAATAATAATATAAAGAATCAATGGCATCAGTTCTACATCATATTTCAGGAATAATTTGCTTTGTCCTCCTTTGTTATTTCACAACCTGCTCCTCTTGCTTTCCTAAACGGCAGTAATTCAGCCTTTGAATTTCTTGAGGAAAATGACGTTTGAATGTCAGGATCAAGACCAGTGCTTAGGAGAGGTGAGGCCAAGGTGACGAGTCCTTCATCCTCTAAAACAAATCCCTACGAAATCAAAAAGTAACTGAAAATTCCGTAAGGATTGTGCTGTTTGTAGAGGTTTTAAGTTGTCAAGAGGATATAAAATAGAAAAAGTGCAGTGATTTCTTTAATTCCCTTTGCTTGTCAAGGCGTGTATCACAATGGAAATGGCAGAGGTGACATTTGCAGAGAGACAGCGTGAGCAAGCCTCTCAGGGGTGTATCCAGACAAATGAGATCATACGCAGCTGGGCACCCACTGCTGCAGAATAAAGGCAGTATGAGGCCCGGGGAGAAAGTGAGGAGGGAGCAATGAAGTGGTTCATCAGTAACGGTAAGAATCCCACTTGTCTCAAAAACTGTTTTCTCACCTGGCCAGCGTGGTTCAGTGGTTGAGCATCAACCTATGAACCGGGAGCCAGGTTCAATTCCAGGTCAGGGCACATGCCTGGGTTGCGGGTTCAATCCCCATTGTGGGCATGCAGGAGGCAGCCAATCAATGATTCTCTCTCATCATTGATGTTTCTATCTCCTTCTCCCTTTCTCTTTGAAATCAGTAAAAATATATTTTAAAAATGATTTCTCCTCCCAGGTGCTGACAAACATCATTGCTAATTTGGTATCAGTAAGTTAAACATTAGGTTTACTACATCATTATTTGTATGTATAATATTTTCATGCACGCGCCCACACACACACACACACACACATGCACATGCACACACACAGAGAAAGCTAAAAGTCCAATCAAGAAGCAAACTTAAGTTTCACAGAAAGGCCGGTTCCAGTGAGTTTTTCTTTCCCCTCTGGGACCTCTTTCCCTTCATCTGCAGCATCCACCTGTGCTGAGAGCAAGGACAAGCGCACCTGAGCTGGCTTCTCCCAGCTCCCTTTCCCCTTGCTCAGACAACATACTACTATCTTCAATTTTTTAAAAACTTGCCTGGTTACTTATATATTTAATCCTTATAAAAGTTATACATGTTCATATTGAGAATCTGTCAAATCTCATAGTTACAAGGTTATTTTTCATAATTTAATTATCTGGAAAATCCCACCCTTAATAATATGCTTTCTCAAGATTACATCACACACACACAAACAGATATATCTATATATTTAGGTATCTTATTTTATATCAAAATGATGTTCTACATTCTTTACACGTTATACTGCAAATATGTTCTCACACCATTAACTATTTCTTGAAAACACAAGTATAGCTGCTACCTAACATATCATTATGTAGATGTACCACAATCTATTTGGCTATTGCTCCAACACTGGACACATTCATTTTTTCCTGATGTCATTTATGTCTACTTTGCCACTTAGAATGGCCAGGACCTTTTCTCTAGCATATAATTTTATCTCTAAGATGGTTGAGTTGCTTTTTAACTTTACATTTACAAAATTAACTAAGGTGTGTGACTCCAGGCAAAAACTGTACGTGTGATTTTTCAAGCCTGATCATAGGTAATAAGGGTTTGGCTAGCAGATCTCACAGGACAAACCTGCGTTCCCATACCAGACTCGGTGCCCAGCTAGTGAATTAAAGCATTCGGGAAATAGTTGCAGTTAAGAACCCCTCACCGCACATGCCCTCACCCCACATCCACCCATCAGCCCTGCTCATATGCAGGTCTGAGACCTCCTTGTCAGGCAGCTTTGGATAAGGTGCGTTGATCCACTCTGACTCAGGCCTTTTCCATTCCTACCCTTTCCCCGGCCTCTCCTCTCCACCCCTGGTACCCTGGGTTCATAAAAAGACAGGAGCCCTTTTCTTAGTGCATCTCAGCAGGACAATTTCCTGCACCTGAAACTGCATGTCAGTTGACTCTCGACCAGGGCTGTTCCAGAGGAAAATGAAACGCTAGAGAGCTGAAGCTTATTTTTGCCTCCTGATTACACTAGCACAGTAAGTGGAAAAAGGCTGGATTGTTACTGTCAGTTTGACTCATTGTCCTCAGTGTCCAGCTCATCACCTGGCAGTTTAACACTGGTAGGTGTTTTATTCATCTTTATGATTTACAGGTGAGCAGTCTCATTTTTTTTTTCAGTTTCCCAAAGGAAAGAAAGAAAAACAAAAAATTAAAAATTGAATTAAAGTAAAAAATGTCCGGTAACTCAGTTGGTTAGAATGTCATCCCAACACACTAAGGTTTCAGGTTCAATCTCCTGTCAGGGCACATACAATAAACAAACAATGAATGCATAAATAAGTGGAACAACAAAATGGATCTCTCTCTCTCTCTCTCTCTCTCTCTCTCTCTCTCTCTCTCTCTCTATTTCTCTCTCTCCCCTTTCTCTACAAAATAAAAATATGATTTATTATCTCATATAACCTGCACATACATTCTATATGGAAAGTATTATTCACCCATTTCACAGATAGTAAAAATTAGATACCTAATCAAAATAACAACCTCTTGAAAATATCCAACTTTCTTTCTGCATCAATAAATCTGAATAAATTTCCTTTTGGAAGCAGTGAAATATTTTAGAACAGAGCCAGATCAACACACATCTACTTTAAGTTCATGGCACCAAGAACAACATTCTCCTTGATGTTTCCTCAGAAATGAGTTTTGCCCTTGGAGAGACAAGATTTCCAGGGGAAGTGAAAAAAAACCTCCAACTTTCATTGTTACGCAGTGTTCCCTCCTCTGGTTGGAAGTGACTGTCAGGAGAACCTTAATCCTCATAGGGAATAAAGCATATTTAATTCCTGTCAAGTTGAACTCAAAACTCGAACAGACAGAAAGAACACTGCAGCACACTGTAAGAAATCCACCTGCTTTCTGGTCTCACATGCTTTTACCATTTTCAATTATTTGTCTTGGGGACAATAAAATGCCAATAGTAAAAGATAACTTTATTATGTGAGAAAAAAAGAACTAAGACAAGACATAATCAGCTCCCTTTAGAAGATACTCATAAAGGCAAAACAAAAAATATTTGAGTCATGGGTTTTGGAGAGGCCTCTGAGATCAAATATAACATGGATGCATTAATTATGAGGAGGCATGTTTACTAGTCTGTAGCTCTAACACATGTTCATCTGTGGGCTGCGTCTTTACACCTGCTCTTCTATTTTAGAAATTTATATCTGATGGAATCTCTGAAAAATGACATAGAAAATGATGTTTATAACTGTTGCTGAAGGAAAAATCACTGGAGTTCCATAAATGAGTCCTGTGCCCCATATTTCAGTAATTAGTTAAATAAGTTCCTTTGCTCTTCAATGTTGGCTTGAGCGTGTCTTGTTTAAATATGAGTTAGACATCTCAGGATTTTGCTAGATTAATTAATTTAGCTATTACTCAAATGTGTTTGAGAGCCAATATTAGCTATCTATTATACCAGCTTCAAGGATTCATCTGACAATGAATAAGAAAAACCAAACAAACAAAGAAACCCAGGCCTCTAGGAATTGGGCCAATAATATAAACACGGGCATTGGAGCACATAGCTAGAATATCAGAAATGGAAGGCACAGTGTGTTATAAAGTGCTGTGAAAACACATTGGGGAGAGACTGAAACCCCATGAGCGGAACCAGGTTTTTCTGTCTTTCAGAGTAGCCTGCTGTGGGTTAAAATGTAACAAAACCAGGAGTGTTTGGATAGGAGAAGTAAAATGGTAGGACATAAGATGACTTCAATATATTTTCTCAACATGTAAACACTTAGGGGACACTCATAATGTCTGTGTTTGATGGGCAAAAATAAAATGTTTGTATTTGCAGCACGTAGGATCGCACTGCTTATAATTCTATCAAGGCTAATTATGTTGTGTTGGCACTTACAGATGTATTGGTTAATAAACGTGCATTTGAATTCTCATAAATTCATTTTCATTACAGATATTTTATATTTCAAAGAAAGGACTGCTGCCCAGTTAAAATAATATATGTTGATATTTGTAATAGATAACTCTTGAATGTGATCTCGATTTACAGAATGGTTTCTAGGTGAGCTTAATTTACAACACTCACCACACAGTTAAATGTCAATTGTTGTTGTTGTTGTTTAATATCAGGTACTTTAAAGGTGGTGAGGGGACAGGAAATGAAAAAATAGAAGTGTCACTGTCACTATAAAGTGCTGGGAAGTCTCCCCCATTGGCCGAGATGGTGGCAGGCAGAGGTTCTTACACTGAAGGCACTAAAAGCTAGAAATATGAATGGATAGGGCCCCAGCACACTGAAAGCCAGGAAGATGAATGGATAGGGCCCTGAGCATGCCAAAAGCTACCAATATAAACAGATAGAAAAAAAGCCCTCCCCTCCCTATCCCTATAAGAACTGTAGGCTTGAGCAGGAAGCAAGATTGGTCTTTGAGGTGGGAGCCTGATTTTCTCTCAGGTTGTGGGCTCCTGAATAAACCTCTTTCCTTTTATATCTGCCTCATGAGTTTGGCTTTCATTGAGCCACGTAGCCAAACCTCCATTTTTGTTTGGTTGCAGCACTAATTTAATGCCCACACAAAAAACCAAAGTAAATGAGTTTCATAAAGTAGATGTTTTTTTCTCAATCATGAATAGAAGAGTCACTTCTATTGGGCCATGGTTATGCTGAGCTTTCATTGTTTTTTATTTGTCATATTTTTATAAGGAAAATGCCAAGGAATCCTGGCGGCTCTTAAACCATATTTATCCGCGCCCCTGGGTCCAGGAGAGGCCCTGCACCCCCGGGTCTGGGTGAGGCCGCGTGCCCCCGGGTCCGGGCGAGGCCGTGCGCCCCTGGGTCCGGGCGAGGCCACACGCCCCTGGGTCTGGGTGAGGCCACGCGCCCCTTGGTCCGGGAGAGGCCACGTGCCCCTGCGTCTGGGTGAGGCTGGATCCCAGGTCCGGGTGAGGCCGCACACCCCCAGGTCCGGGTGAGGCTGCACGCCCCTGGGTCCAGGGGAGGTCGCGCGCCCCTGGGTTAGGGTAAGGCTGGAGCCCGGGACCGGATGAGGCCGCTCACACCTGGGTCCGAGGGAGGCCACGAGCCCCGGGGCCCGGGTGATGCTGGGTCCCAGGTCCGGGTGAGGCCGCGCGCCCCTGAATCCGGGTGAAGCCGTGCCCGTGGGTCTGGGCAAGACCAAATCAGAGGGAGTCGGACCTGCATTACCACCATTTGTCCACCATCCAGAGCTGAAAAGTCAGTGCCGACATGTATACATAAGGAACTGGTGGACATTGAAATTGGGTCTCAAAAGAACTGTTGGTCCAGAAAGAAACTCACTACAGACTGATTCATTTGCCTGTCAGCATAATTATTATTGCTCGCCTCACATTCGGTTCTTATAAGTATATTTCTAGTAACACATGATCTCACTCATCTAGGGGAAATGATGAACAACATAGACTGATGAACAAGAACAGACCCAGAAACAAGGAGGCATAGATCGGACTGTCAGGCCTCAGAGGGAGGGTAGGGGAGGGTGGGGGTAGGGAGGAGAGATCAACCAAAGGACTTGTGGGCATGCATACGAGCCTAACCAATGATTAAGGACAACAGGGGGGTGGGGGCAACCATAGGGAGGGGTGGGGGATAGGAATGGGGGGATGAGGACGAATATGTGATACCTTAATCAATAAAGAAATAAAAAAAATAATAAAATAATAATAAAATAATAATATCTAAAATCCATAGAGTTATTGAAAGACAATGCATGAAATGTTCTTAACATAGTGCCTGGCATGTATTAACTCCATAGAAAATGTTAACTATTGCTACAGTTTTAAAAATAAATACTCTGTATTATGGAAAAAAAAACACAAAAACATATTTAACAGAAGGAGATATGATCTACAGCATCACCAATCCATGACAGACAGTGGCTTCTGTCGGAGCTTCCCACATTCCTGTCCAGAGCAGGGCTAGCTCTCCATGTGACTTTGACTCAAGGTTTAAAAGTAGAGTTCTTTCCTTTAATAAAATTTTTCTTAATATCCAGTTGGAACAAAAGAGAGGCACGTCTCAATGATATAAATTTATAGAAGCAAGTTTTGGCATTACATATAGCTTTAATATTTACATCAAACTAATCAGCACAAAATTATCTTAGAAAAGAGTATATTTTATACCAGTTTAACATCTAAAAAATAAACATATCCTTACATTAGTTTATTCTGTTTGAAAAATTAAACAATTTTTCATATGACATAAAAGTCATATTTGTTCTCACAAAATAGGGCTTTCAGATTTTCTACCCAAAGTTACAACTTTAAAAATATTTTCTTATACTTCTCTGACATAGATTAATATTTAGTTATAAACTTTTTCTATCATATATATTATTTTATTTTATTAATCCACAATGAATGGCAAGCATTTAATAAAACAAATGTGGCTATCATTGTATGTTTATGTAAAATGGTATTTTTTTTTCACATAGGAAAGTTTCAGAAAAGAACATTTATAGAAATAGTAGCAGAAATGCAGAATTTCAAAATTTTTGAAAGCATCAAAATATTAAAAATTTCCAAGGATTAGCAGTTAAGAAAATTTATAAGTAATACCATTACTGCTAAATATCTATCAAAGACTTTTTGATAGTTTAAATATGTAAAATATATTGTGATGTACTTGATTTGTTATTAATATCAGTTTAAACATATTTAATATAAAAATATTAGGAAAATATATAAATAATATGTTTTCCTTATAGATTAAAACCTAAAAATGTCTGATGTACATGAGTGTGTGCATATTTTTTCTTTCCTTTTTCCATGGATTTTGTTTATACTCTGCCTAGTCCCTATGATTCTGCCTCTCCAACAAAAATTAAAATTTTAGATTATGTCATAAATTATTCTGGAAATTTTTATTTGGTATTTTAAAAATAAAAATTGTGATCATTGTGATTCTAGTTCCTACAATTTATTTGCTTTGTGTGATTATTGCAAAGATGAAAAACATTACGCATGGTAAAATCACTATTACTAAAAGTCTGCATGCTCTTAGAAGATAAAAGCAATTAGAATATATTTGTTATTAGTTTCTAGTCTCTGTTATTATCCATGTCATTAAATTGGAATAGAGAGGCAAAATAATTGTCAAAAGAGGTGTCCCTTTTTGTGGATGAAATTCCTCTTGCAAAATTATTGCTCTAAAATAAAATTATTCTAAACTATGCAAAAATACATCACCTAAAACTTTCTATATTTCATTATTTTATTACTTTTATTCATTTCTAAAATGAAGATCAGCTATGTATCTTATTTTTATGATGCTTTAGTTTATCAAGCATAATGTAAATTCCAAATGTTTACTAATCATACTAATATATACCTTGCAAAGATGAAAATAGTTTAGATCATATATTTCTCTAAAAACATCAGTCATTTTTATACTACTTTTAATTTTCCTGGTATGTTGACTGGGAAGTGAACTCTTTTTTAAATAATCTCAATTTAGATTTTTTCCCCTCATCCCTTTGGAATGCATTTTATGTGAGTAACAAATACATAGCAATGATTTATGCTTTTGTTGCACATGCAAATCTTATATGTGGCACAGAGAAGAAAGAATTATAATGATTCATCACAATATATTTGCAAAGATACAAATGCCAACAATAGTTTATATAATCTATAGAACTGACTCACAGAGAAGTAATTGAAAAAGTAACACAGCTTCAAATAATACAAGAAAAGAAAGCTGATCTGTAATGGAACAAATCACTTTGTATTAGGGAAGGGAAAGGAGAAAAAGTACGTGTGTGTGTGTGTGTGTGTGTGTGTGTGTGTGTGTGTGTGTGACAGATTCATGAATATCAAAATTATGAAGGCTGTAATAGAGGAAAGAAAAAGTAAAAATAAATCACTTAAATGGCAAAGTAATGCCCTATAACTGTGGAAATTATACTTTAAAAATAAACCCCTGATGAACATAGATGCAAAAATTCTCAAAAAAATATTAGCAAACCAAATTTAACAATGTATTAAAAGGATCATACACCAAGATAAATCAGGATTTATTTCATCTTCAAATCAATCAATTTAATACACCACATTAACAAAATGAAGAATAAAAATTATATAATTATCTCAATAGATATAGGAAAAAATGTTTACACAAAAGAAATGAATACTAAAAAGAAAGTAGGATAAACATATATATCTCAATGTAGTAAAGGACATATACAATAAGACCGTAGCTAACATTAGGCTTGACAATGAGAAGCTGTATGTTTTTTCTTTAAGATCAGGAATAAAACAAGTTGCCCAGTCTCACTACTTTATTCAACATAGTATTAGAAATCCTAGCCTGAGTAATTAGGCAGAAAAATAAATTAAAGAAAAAACATCCAAATTGGAAATAAAGACGTAAAACTGTCACTATTTGCAAAATACATGATTTTATATATAGAAAACCCTAAGGACAACACCAAAAAAGTATGTTACAACTAATAAATAAACTTAGTAAAGTTGCAGGATACAAAATCAATATACAAAAATATGATACATCTTTATACATTAACAATGAACTAGCAGAGAGAAAAATTAAGAAAGTCATCACACTTATAGTTGCATGAAAATGAATAAAATATCTAGGAATAAATATAACCAAGGTGATGAAAGACCGAGATTGAAAAGTGTAACACTTCAATTAAAATAAATTGAATGAGACACAAATAAATGGAAATATATTTTTTTACTCATAGATTGGAAGAACTAATAGTGTTAAAATGTTCAGGTTTCTCAAAGCAACTTTCAGATTCAATGTAATCCCTATCAAAATGCCAATGGCACTTTTCACAGAATTAGAACAAACAATCCTAAAATTTGTATAAAATTCAAAACACCACAGATATCCAAAGTGATCCTGAAAAAGAACAACAAAACTGGAGGCATCCTGCTCCCTGACTTCAAATGATATTACAAAAAAAAAAAACAACCCTATGGGGATGAAACCAAGATGGCGGCATAGGTAAACACCTAAACTGCAGCCTCGCACAACAATTTCAAAAATACAACTAAAAGGCAAAACGGACATCATCCAGAACCACAGGAAAGCTGACTGACTGGAATTTCTACAACTAGAAGGAAAGAGAAAACCACAAGGAAAATCAGAGGAGCTATAAAAGCCTGAGGTACAAGACACGGGCGCGCGTGTGGAGAGGACGGAGCCGGAGAGGACGGGGCGGCTGAGTGCCTGGCTGGCGTTCTCTAGTGGGAAGGAGATAAAAGCTCTGGACTGCACTGAACCCCAGTTCCGACTGCACTGAACCCTAGTTCCAGGCCAGACCCTGGGGACCCAGGCTCATACTGGGGGAATCTGGGCTGTAAGGTGGAAACTCAAGGGAGCGGCAAAAGGCAGAGCTCCGGAGGCGCGCATGTGAATGCGCACAGAGGACGGACTGTTGACTGTGCCGCTGGATTGCCCTGGTGGGAAGGAGACAAAAGCGCCAGACTGCGCTGAACCCCAGTTCCAGGCGAGAATCTGGGAATCCAGATTCACTGAGGGAGAGACTAGACTGTTTGGCAGTGGGTGAAACTCCAGGGCACCTTTCTCTAAGAGGTGCTTGCAGCGATTACCGAGGGACACTGAGACTCAGGAACCTCATAGGGCAGGGCTGACGGGAAGCCAAGGCTGTAGGCTCCACCCTGAAACTCTGTCCCATCCAAGCTGAGCACAGAGGCTTTTACAATTTTGCAAGTCTAGTCAAATAAGGCTGTCTCCCGGCGTAGACACAGCTGATCCTCACAGCCAATTGGCCTGGAGGTCAATTCCTCCCACTGATATCAACAACAATCAAGACTTAACTATAACAAGGCTGTACACACATTCCCAAAGGGGTGCACCAAGAGTGTCCACCTCAGGTAACTGGGGAGGCTGAGCCACTGGCCCATATAGGACAACTATCACACAAAGCTACCCTACCAACTCAGGGAAGCAGCAAAAATGGGGAGACAAAGAAACAGATCAAAAACCAAAGAAATGGAGGAAAACAAACGACTGGAGATAGAGTTCAAAACCACGGTTATAAGATTTTTCAAGAATTTCCTAGAAAAGGCCGATAAATTTAGCGAGACCCTCAAGGATATGAGAGAGACTCTCGAGGATATGAAAAAGGACCAACTATAAATTAAACATACACTGACTGAAATAAAAAATATATACAGACACCCAACAGCAAACTAGAGGATTGCAAGAATCAAGTCAAAGATTTGAAATATAAAGAAGCAAAAATCACTCAACTGGAAAAGCTATAAGAAAAAAGAATCCAAAAATTTGAAGATAGTGTAAGAAGCCTCTGGGACAACTTCAAGCGTACCAACATCAGAATTATAGGGGTGCCAGAAGAAGAGACAGAGCAAGATACTGAAAACCTATTTGAAGAAATAATGACTGAAAACTTCCCCCACCTGGTGAAAGAAATAAACTTACACGTCCAGTAAGTGCACAGAACCCCAAACAAAAGGAATCCAAAGAGGACCACACCAAGACATCATAATTAAAATGCCAAGAGCAAAAGACAAAGAGAGAATATTAAAAGCAGCAAGAGAAAAACAGTTAATTACCTATAAGGGAACACCCATACAATTGTCAGCTGATTTCTCAACAGAAACTATGCAGGCCAGATAGGAGTGGCAAGAAATAGTCAAAGTGATGAATAGCAAGAACCTACAACCAAGGGTACTCTACCCAGCCAAGCTGACATTCAGAATTGAAGGTCAGCTAAAGAGCTTCACAAATAAGAAAAAGCTAAAGGAGTTCATCAACACCAAACCAGTATTATATGAAATGCTGAAAGGTATTCTCTAAGAAGAGTAAGAAGAAGAAAAAGGTAAAGATAAAAATTATGAACAACAAATACATATCTATCAATAAGTGAATCTGAAAATCAAGTGAATTAAAAATCTGATGTACAGAATAAACTGGTGAATATAATAGAATCAGGGGCATAGAAAGGGAGTGGACTGACAACTCTCATGGGTAAAGGGGTTTGGGGGGTGCAGGATGAGACTGGACAAAAATCGTATACCTATGGATGAGAACAGTGAGGGGGGAGGTAAGGGAAGAGGGTGGGGATGGGAACCAGGTGGAGGGGAGCTATGGGGGGAAAAAGGAGGAACAACTGTAATAATCTGAACAATAAAGATTTATTAAATTAAAAAAAAAGTTAAAAGAAAACCACTATGATATTGGCATAAAACAGACAGAGCAAACAAAGGCATATAACCTATCTAATAAAAGAGTAATATGCAAATTGACCATCACTCCAACACACAAGATGGCTGCCCCCATGTGGACACAAGATGCCCGCCACAAGATGGCCAGCAGAGGAGGGCAGTTGGGAGGGACCAGGCCCGCAAGGGAGGGCAGTTGGGGGTGATCAAGCCTGAAGGGGAGGTCAGTTAGGGGTGACCAGGCCTGCAGGGGAGGGCAGTTAGACATCAATCAGGCTGGCAGGGGAGTGATTAGGGGGTGATCAGGCTGGCAGACAGAAGTGGTTAGGGGCAATCAGGAAGGCAGGCAGGCGAGCAGTTGGGAGCCAGCAGTCCTGGATTGTGAGAGGGATGTCCGACTGCCTGTTTAGGCCTGATCCTACCGGGATCAGGCCCAAATGGGCAGTCGGACATCCCTCGAGGGGTCCCAGATTGGAGAGGGTGCAGGCTGGGCTGAGGGACACACACCCCTATGCACAAATTTCATGCCCCAGGCCTCTAGTTTCTTTAATAAATGGTGTTGGGAGAACTTGACAGCCACGTGAAAATGAGTAAAACTGGTCCCCTATCTTAAATCACGTGCAAAAATAAACTCGAAAGTATTAAATACATGAATGTTATACCTGAATGATAAAACTTCTAGAAGCAAACATAGGTGGTAAGATACTTGACAATGGTCTTGACAATAATTTTTGGGACCTGACTCCAAAGGCAAGAGCAACCAAAGCAAAAATAACCAAATGGAACCATCAAATTTTAAAAAGCTCCTGCACAGCAAAAGAAACAATGAACAAAGTGAAGAGGCAACCTACTGAATGGGAGAAGATATTTGCAAACTAATGTAGCTTCTAAGCTGCTAATATTCCAAAATATGTAAAGCACTCATACAACTCAATAACAAACAATCCAATTAAAATAGGCAGAAGTTCTGAATGGACATTTTTTTTTAAAAGAAGACATACTGATGGAGAACAGACATTAAAAAATGTGCTCAATGTTGTTAATCATCAGAGAAATACAAATCAAAACCACAATAAGATTTCATCCTATATCTGTCAGAATCTACACTAATAAAAGAGAAAGATGCAAATTGACCTTGCCTTCACAACACCCACCAGCCAATCAGGAGTGAGTATGCAAATTAACCCAACAAAGATGGCGGGTTAATTTGCTTACACAGGCACCAAGCGGCCAGGGGTGGTCCACACCGTCCCAGCCACTCTGGGCCTCTGGGCAGTGTGGGAAGGCAGAAAGGCGGCTCCGGCCAGAGTGAAGGCGGTGCCGGCAGCCAGGGGAAGGAAGGTCCATTCTTGCATGAATCTTCGTGCATCGCGCCTCTAGTGATTATTAGAAAAAATACAAGAAAAAACAAGTGTTTCGAGTATGTGGAGAAATGGAAACCCTCATGTACTGTTTGTGGGAATGTAAACTGATATAGCCACTATGGAAAACAGTATAAAGTTTCTTCAAAAAATTCAAAATGGGACTACCATATGATCTAACCGTTTCACTTCTGGGCATTTATCCAAAGAACTAATTCAATAATATATGCACATCTCTGTTCATTATGGCATTATTTACAATTAATTGTCAAGCTATAAAAAAATAAATATGTCCATTATAGATGAATGGATATAAACGATGTGGTATATTTATATACATACATACACATACACACACACAATGGAATACTACTCAGTTATAAAAAAGAAGGAAATCCTGCCATTTGTGACAATATGAATGGAACTTGAGGGTATTCAAGTGAAATAAGTGAGACAGAGAAAGACAAATACCATATGATTTAACATATATGAAAATTAAAAAAGAACACACAAATTCATAAATACAGACAACCAGATTAGTGGTTGCCCAATGTGGAGGCTGGGAGGTAGAGTGGAAAGGTGGGCAAAATGGGTGAAGGGAATCTGAAGATAATATGAACTTCCCATTACCAAATAAATAAGGCATAGGGATATAACATACAGCATGATGACTATTGTGCATAATACTGTACTATATATTTGAAAGTTCCTAAGAGTATATCTTATAAGTTGTCATGACAAGGGAAACATTTTTTGTAAGTATGTATGCTGATGGATTAGACTTGTACTGTTCATTTTGCAATATATGCGAATATAAAATCACTATGCTATAAAAAACCTTAAAAGTATAAGAAATATTAAATATACAAAATCATAAGATTGGAAAGGGAAGTAAATATTAATATACCAATTTTCTGTTTTTTTCATAGCAGGAAGTTAATATTGAGAATGTTGGAAATACTGGAAATGCTTGAAGTGTTTGGCTAAAACACAATGTACAATGACTCCAATCTTTGAGGTATTTTAGAACGTCCCTGTCCTCAGCTTCTGATGGATGATTTTTAAGGGATTATTATTTCATGAAGAACTTTTCACCTTAAATTCTACAATGATTTTTATGTCAAGTTTATTTTCTTCTCTTATATTTATAAAAAAGTAAACATATTTAACTAAAAATATCATAAAATACTAATAAATGATTTATCTATCTAATCATATATCTACAATCTTACTGTCTATAACAATAACTGGAATGTGCCCAAACAAATGCTAATGAAATCTATTTATGATTCATTTTTCCTCTTCACATTTTTTTATTAATTTTGCATCTATCAATAGTAAAATCATTGCCCTATTTATTTATATTATTGTTATTTGCTACACTTAAATCTTATTGAACACCTTGCTGATAAACACGAAATACTTAAGAGAAGATATAATAAATTTAATGTTAGGTTAGTTAGCTTTCATTAAATTCAAACTCTTGAAATTTCATGCAAGTTCAATTCCTCACTTGTCACTATGAAATCAGAAAAATAAATAATAAAATTGGTTAAAATTGTAATCACCCAAATAAAGAGAAAATATAAATCAATACACTGAGAAAAATTACTAAGCTATAGGAAACAAGTTTAAATGGCAAATATTAGAGTTGTAAGATCTAAAAAAGTAATAGAATTTTTCCCTCTTTTTCTCAAAAAGTATACCTATCATTGGCATTTATGTTTCCTGTGTGTGTGTGTGTGTGTGTGTGTGTGTGTGTGTGTGTTAGAAAATAAAATTTAATATTTCTAAGCTACAGTGACAAAAAAAGATAACATTCAAGATACCGGTATAGTTTTATTTATCTCACCTTTTTAACCACCAAGATTTCATTGACCTCAAAGAAATGATTATATGTTTTCTTCCATGGTTATTGGGCACAAAATGTAACATGTGATAATAAAACCACTTTGTGTGTGTTTTCAATGTGCATAGCTCCTTTTGCTAGAAATAATGAGGCTACCTCTGTAAATTCTTCAGAAGCTGCTTCTAACACCCTAGTAGAAGAAAGCGTCTCTATTAATAGTCAGCTGAATGCATAAAAGGGCTTTGAACTCCCGAAGCAGGGTTTTTCATTGTGGAGCTTCTTTCTCTTTGTTGCTTCAACTCGATGTCATTCCGTGCACTTTACAGACTATTAGACATTTTCAATGTGCTGTGGTAGAAAGTGAATTTCAGAGGCTAATGGAGATCACAGGAGATATCCAGAGAGATGTAGTTTAAGTATCAAAGATTCTCGGACAACCCTTAAAAACTATCAATAGCTGGATGAGAAAACATTCCAGCCCTCAGGAATCGATGTGTCAGAAGTGTAGGAAGTAGTATACAACTAAATAGATACAAAGGGGCTTTTTCCTGAAAAGATAGGAAGTGAAAAGAATACTACATTAGGATATAATCAGAAATATAAACAAGAAATAATAATTAAAAAGATATATCATGAGGATGCTATATTGGTATTCAACAAATGCAGGGTGGGGCAAAAGTAAGTTTACAGTTGTTCCTATGGAAAATAACACAATAATTACTAAACAGTAATACAAGAATAAGCTCGGTATTTCACATAACTCTCAATTTTTGCCTCACCTGTATTGTACCAAACACTTTCAATTTACATTATTTCATAGCCCCAAGGATTTATCTTTCACCTTATTCAGTGTGCTGAAAGCATGTGGGGATGGAGAGTCACTGGATGAAGATTCTGAGTTCACACTAGTCTCTGACTTTGACATTGAACACATTGATGAGCAGATAGCCCCCAGGGCTGTGCTTTTACTTCATAGGGGAGGCCATAGAGGTTGAGGACATTTTGAAGGTGAGGAAGGAGAAGAGGGGGAATTAAGAGGAGATGAGGAGCAAGAACAATGTCAAAGTGAACCCCAAGAAGAGCTCAGCCAGCACTCAGCATGCAAGCAGCAGTGAGAAGTAAGGCCATGGCACAGGGCTGGACCACCTACTGCCAGTGCTCACGCCTAACCTGTTTCATGGCCTTCACTTTTCTTATTAACTTTTCCTTTTCCCTTATTATCCTGTACAGTGGCAACTTAAATACATTTCAGAAGTAGGAGGTTTAATTCCAGCACCCACTAGGTTCCAGGTGCAGCCTTGGGTGCAGCTCAGTAGAATTTCCCAAGCCCATGTTTGGGGTGTGCGGGGAGGGCGCATCGATGACCTGGGGTAGGGGTGGAAGGTCGCTGGAGAGCAGTTGTCTGGGGAGCTTCTACTTTCATTCTTTTTAAAATTTATTTTATTTTTATTTTAGACAGAGAGAGAGAAAGGGAGAGGGAGAGAGACATTTATTTGTTGTTCCCCCTCTTTATGCATCCGTAGGCTGATTCTTATTCGTGGGTTGATTCTTGTGTGTGCCCTGACCCGGGCTGGAACCCTAACCTTGGCCTATGGGGAAGATGTTCCAACCAACTGCACTATCCTGCCAGGGTCTGCTCTGATCTTTCCTTTGAAGACACCACATGCTTCATTTCCAGCTGCCGGGTTTGTGTGTCTGGGAGGAGCTGTAGAGTAGGGTCTCTCCTCCCCAGAGTGTTCTTTCTTTGGTTTATTTTCTTCCAGGGGAGGGTGGGTTTGTGGTGCCCACAGAGCTCATGTGCTTCATCCTCCTATTTATTTGTTCTTCTGTGCTGTGAAGGCTTGCGACGCATGCTGCCGCCTGTCCTCAGGTTTCTGAAATCATGTTTGTGATGGAGACCTGGTAACTTGACCAGGAGGAGGTGGTGGCTGCCCCACTCAGGGAGGCCTGTGTGGAAGGAACCCACTGACCGCAGATCTCTCAGCCTCCACCAGGTGGGATTGTGAGCAGAACCCTGTGGCCCCCTCTGTGGGGAGGACGGGGCAAGGACGCAGCTCTCCTTATGTGTGTCTTCAAAGCCCTGGGTTCAGAGTGAACTGTTCCTGCTGGCTCTGGGGTTTCTGAGTGTGTGACTGTGGTGCCTGGCATCCCCGGGCACCCAATCCATACTGTGACCTGACCTGGACAGTGCTCAGACTTATTTAAGATACATTTGTAACTGAAAATGGCATTTTCAATTTGTACAGGATAGTTAGAATATTCTATTAAAGTTGTGAAACATTAAAAAAAATGTATTTCATTTAAATTAATATTATTTTATGTGCTGCCAAATTAGGAGGTATTAAACCAAGAGTCCTGACTGACAAGAGGCAGCCTGCAGAATAGATTAACAAGGGATCATTTAGAAGCAACTTGGAAACAACATCCTGAGTGTGTTTCTGGTTGGGAGCAGGAGAGATGGCAAAACCTCTAGGTACTGTTTATCCTCATTACCTGTCCCTAAACCCCTACTCACTCCACTCCTGAGATATAATTGCACTCCTCTGTTTTGTTTTCTGCTTTTTGAATACTTAAATATCATTCACTATTATTTTAGGTCATATTTTCTTCTTCCCGGAATGCTTGATCTTTGAAATTTTGGTTCCATAAGGTCTGGTAAGGAAACTTCTAGAAAATTAGCTGATATCCAGAGAGTGGCTACATGGAAAGGATGGTGTATACTGTTGCCCAAGTGGCTAGAAATCCAATAAAAATGAAGTATCCACCCATAGTGAGAATATTCAAAAAGCAAAACTTTTCACATGTTATTTTTGTTTATCCCATATAATAAAAGCCTAATATGCTAAGTGTCCAGTCATCCATTCAACCAATCAAAGCGTAATATGCTAATGATATGCTAAGGCCACTCAACTGCTCGCTATGACGTGTACTGACCACCTGGGGGCAGACAGTCAACCGGTCGACTAGTCTCTATGACATGCACTGACCACCAGGGGGGAGACGCTCTAACCAATAGATTAGCTCACTGCTGGGGTCTGACTGATTGGGACTGAGCAAGATGGGCTGAAAATGCCCTGGAGCCCTCCTGCAGTCCCTCCCCTGCTGGCTGACTTCCTGTGTCCCTCCCTGGCCCCGATCATGCACAGGTGGGGTCCCTCGACCTAGTCTATGCCCTCTTGAAATCCAGAACCCCTCAGGGGATGTGGGAGAGCCAGTTTCAGCCCAATACCACTCAACGCAGGAGCTACCCCCTGGTGGTCACTGTGCTCCCACAGGGTGAGCGCCACTCAGCCAGAAGCCGGGCTCACGGCTGGTGAGTGCAACAGTAGTGGTGGGAGCCTCTCCCGCCTCTGTAGCAGTGCTAAGAATCTCCAACTGCCGGCTTAGGCCCACTTCCTGGACATAAGCCAGCAGTCAGACATTCCCTGAGAGCTCCCAGACTGAGAGAGGGTTCAGGCTGGGCTGAGGGATGCCCCCCCCCCCCCCAAGAGCACAGATTTTGTGCACTGGGCCTCTAGTCATTTAATAAACTGTAAGTAGAAAAAGAAAAGCAATGCTATACTTGAGCCAGAGTATAAGAAAGTAAATTTAAATGAGTCAAAAATTAGAACTGAATTTATATTTTGTTCCTAGTGATCAACAGCCTCTGATAATTGAGACATTAATTGAATTATGAGGCATATCTTTTTTTTAGTTTCTAAATTTAGAGAATCAAGAAATTAAATTTGCAGATTATTGCTAACACAGATCTATACAATTGAGTATATTTGTATCCCTTTCCCAACCCACAATATAGAACACAAAGTAATGATACATTTTAGCTAAATTTTAGTGCAAAAAAAAAAAAAAAAGAAGAAGAAGAAGAAGGTAGAATTTATCATCAAAAATCAATTGGCAACAGCTAGATGAACACCAGCTACCTTGTACTGGGGAGTAATAAATAAGACTGTATAAAGAATGAATCATGTCAGATTAATCTAATTTCCTTATATGTCACAGTGTCTTTGGAGATCAAAGAGAAGCAATAGATTAAATATATCTTGATGTTAACAAGATTTTCAGTGCTGTTCCATTTAACACCATTAATCATTAACAAACAAGGAAAAATGTGTCTCTACTTATTAGATGGGTTGACAGATATTTGGAAAATCTTTACCATAATGTCAGTGGTGACAGGGGTGGGAGGTAGGGTCACTGTAATCTCTACCCTATTCCATGGTGGCCTAATATTAAGCCGCAGTCACTTATGTAAATCTGTTGTTTTTCAATAGATCATGTTTTCCATATGTTGATAAAAGACACCAGAACATTTTTGCTTCAATACGGCCTTACAGATTTAAGAAAAATGGGAGAATTTTGCCTTTTTCAACTTCAAAATGAGACTATTAATACAGCAAGTTCAGACTGTTGCTGTAATAATTAAATAAATTAATGTATATAGAATGCTTATCACAATGCTTGGCATTTGGTAACACTTCAATAAATGGTGCACTTTAAAGGTAGTATTATTTCCATCAGTATATAACTTGGAGGTTTTAAAACATTCAATATGGTTTCTAGATATTGTGTGACATATTTTTCACACTTCATTCACTGACCACCTGATGTGAGATGGTTTGATTTTATGTGGTCTAGCAAACTCAGAGAGTAAAAAAAACTCAACACAACTATATTATAAACAAAAGCTCTGATTAAATTTATAAATTTAAAATAAAGCTTGCACACCTAAGCAAAGTTAAAATGTAATAAAAATAAATCAATGAGAATTACAATTGAAAATATAATTATTAAGAAAATTATTTTTAACTGTAGGGTCTCATTTCTGAGAGTTTAACAGATGTCTATTTCTCCATCTATCAGAATTTTTTATAGGATTATATTTTCAGATATACACAAAATCTGTCAATACTTAGTTACATTTAGTAAGTAACCCAACTATTTCCTTCAATTTAAAAACTCTATAACAAATAAGATCTGTACTAACTTACTTGAAATTAGTGCTCATACAAGGACTTTTTTTTCCTGCTCAAATCTAACTTGAATTCTGATATGTCTTTGCAGATCCTTATAATACAAACTCAATTATTTGTGAAAGGAAAATTAATTAACATGAACTTATTTTTATAGACATAATGTCCATCTTATTTGTTTTTTATGTTCATTTAAATCAAAATACTTGTTACCTATGTTTATAGATGTGTTTAAAATATACAAAATTACTTTCTAATTTTTTGTTGTATGTATGTATTATTTTTTATTAAAAAATAAAAATTCTGAAAAAGGGAGAAAGCACTACTAAAGAATGGTTTACTATTATTGCTCACAATAATAATGCTGTGAAACAACAACAACAACAAAGCAAACACCAAAATCAATGTTTCATAACAGTAGGCACTTTCTTGCCTGGCAGGCATGGCTCAGTGGTTGAGTGTTGACCTATGAACCAGGAAGTCAGAGTTTGATTTCCGGTCAGGGGTATGCCCTGGTTGCAGGCTCCATCTCCAGTAGGGGGCATGCAGGAGGCAGCCAAACAATGATTCTCTCTCATCATTGATGTTTCTATCTCTCTCTTCCTCTCCCTTCCTCTCTGAAATCAATAAAAATATATTTAAAAACAGTAGGCAATTTCTACTGTAGGTTGCAATTGCAGCCCTGCTAGCCTAGGCTGGTTCACTTGTACAGCTTTATGGCACTGCTTTTGGCTACAGGTTTGCTGGGCTTGCCTGCAAGCAGCAGCTTGGGTCCATATGCCTCTAATTCTCCATTGGTCAGGGGCTAACTGGTGTATATTTCTCTCTTAACAAATTATCAAGTCTAAATGAGCAATTATAATCAAGCCTCTGTTAGTGTCACATCCACTAACATCCCATTGACTAAAACAGGTCACATAGCCAAGTCCAAAGTGAAAGTGTGTGTAATTTTACCATGACATGGCAAGTCTATGGATGCCCAATTTTCAAACAGGAGAGTGAAAAATTGGCACCAATAATTCAATTTCCCAGATGATGTTTAATGATGCCAAGAGCAACTAAAGGCAATATTGAAAAAGAATGCAAGAATATTGAACATTATTCTATTTTTCTATGTTCCTTATCTTGGCATCAATCTTAGGATTCTGGAAATACTTCCTCACCAGCATCACCCACTCTTGCTTGCTATCCATACCTGCTCCCCCAAATGAGACTCTAGATGTAAAGCTTTTACTATATTGTTCATCACACTGTCACATATTTATGTCCCATTCCTTTATAGTCAGATCAGTAAACCACATAAATTAATTTTCAATCAAGTGTTAATGACCAACTAAAGCTTCTAAATACCTTGCTCAAGAGTGTTGGCATTTTACCCTACATAGCTGAAAATCTTAGCAACAGCCTGTAGCATCACCTTAGTCTGAATTACTGTTAGGCATCTAAGGAGCTAGGATATTTAAATATGACCATGTACCAGTTTTTATGCTAAATGAAGTAAGCTGAAAACAATTTGGACTCTTTGCATATGGTTTTGAAATGCAAGTAGTTTAAGAGTATTTCTTTAGTTTTCTTCCACTAAAGATAAGTTTGATAGCTTTAAATAACATGAACAATGCATCATGTATTTATTGAGAGTTCCTTGTTAGCTACCTGTATTGACATGTCATTCTCTCCTATTGATATGAATTTGTTATAGTAGCCCAGTGATTAGTCAATACCAGGGACTTTTTAAGCCTGTGTATAATCATGTTGCCAACAAGGCAGTCGTTAAAATACTAGGTGTACCATTTAATAATGTAGATATTTTTTCAATAGATGGAGTTACACATATGTTGATATATATGCGATTTGATATATATGCTATTTTGTTGTATTGACAGCAAGCTTCAAAGCTTCATATGTCAAATTTGATGAAGGTGTTCACATTATAGATATTTTTACGCTTAAAAATGTCAAATTTTGTGCCAAAAAGAGAGCATTTGCGGGAAGTTTAATTAATTATTTTGAAGAAAAATGTATTGCATACTTCAGGAAGCTTATGGTGAACATGCTCCATCTCAAGATACTTGTGAACACTGGTTTAAATGCTTTAAAAGCAATGACTTTACTGTGAAAGACAAAGAATATCCATGTCAACTCAAAAAATTTGAAGACCAACAGTTACAAGCATTATTGGATGAAGATGCATGTCAAACTCAAAAACAACTTGCAGAAAGATTAAATGTTGCTCAGCAAACAATTTCTGATCGTTTACAAGTAATGGGAAAGATTTTAAAGGAAGGAAAATGGGTGCCACATCAACTGAACGAAAGACAAATAAAAAACCGAAAAGTGATCAGTAAAATGTTGCTTCAACAGCACGAAAGAGAGTCTTTTTTGCATTGAATTATGACTGGTGATGAAAAGTGGATTTATTTTGAGAATCCCAAATGCACAAAATCATGGGTTGATCCAGGTCAACCATCAACATTGACTGCAAGGCCAAATCACTTTGGAAAGAAGACAATGCTCTTCATTTGGTGGGATCAGGAAGATGTGGTGTATTATGAGTTTCTAAACCAGGTGAAACCATTAATACTGATCACTACCGACAACAAATAATCAATTTGAACCATGCTTTGATCATGAAACAACCAGAATGTGCCAGAAGACCCGGCAAAATAATTTTGCTTTGTGATGACACAACATCACACACTTCAAAACCAGTTAAAGACACGTTAAAAGATCTTGCCTGGGAAGTATTAACCCACCCACTGTATTCGCCAGACCTTGCTCCTTCAGATGACCACTTGTTCCGATCAATGGCACATGCGCTTTCTGAGCAGCACTTCAAAACTTATGAAGAAGTGGAAAATTGGGTCTCTGAATGGTTTACCTCAAAACAAGAAAAGTTCTATTGGGACGGTATCCACAAATTGAGCATTACCTGAAAGATGGGGAAATGTGTAGCTAGCGATGGACATTACTTTTAATAAAGAACTTTTGATGTTTCTCTTGAAATTATAATGTTTTCTTTTATTACAAAATCCGCCATTATTAACCGGTACACCTAGTACAGGTTTAAGTATTAGTCTAAGATTTTTTTCCAGAAGATAATCAGAGAAAAATATAATTGTTTAATTTACCATTATATGAACATGAAGTATGTAAAATTACTGACTTTTCAGGCCAGAAACATCTTAGAAATCAATTGTTCAAAATCTCTCTTCTTTATTTTTTTTTCAGATAAGCAAAAAGAAGGGGAATTATTTGCCCAACCAAATCTCTTTATGAATAGCAGAGCTAGGCGTGACTTCAAATCATGTCCTCTTTCCATAATGCCATGCTTCTTACTCATGGTCATGGTGGCTAATCTGTAAAAAAGAATCAATTTATAGATATTTGATATATTTAAATTTTTATAATTATTACACAAAGAGAGTTGCCTGAAATAGTCTTGCAAATTCAGTGGTTCAAAGAAGGAAAAATAAAAGTACAAGAAGCAATAAGTGTTTTCTCAAATGAGGAGTTTGGTCAATGAATTGACTGTGGATCTAGTACGAGTATATCTTTATCTCAGCCCAACTCCTGCCCTAAATGATCGCCCTGGGTAATTTTCTGACAGGTGTTTTCCATACCTGCTTCCAATGTAGCACTGAGCAGGTAGTAACCCACCGCACAATTCTGAGAGCCATTGTCAGGAATAGCTGATTGCAGAGCATTTTAGAAAAATATATCCTATAAATACTTTACAACCAATCTTGTACTCCCAGTGGATCTGTAATGTTTAGACCTAATAAATACAATCCTTTAACCAGTCATTCTATGGCTAAAATGTGGGGCATTTATGCTAGGAGTCAGCAGCTTTTCCAGTCTATAAGCAAAGTCAGGCATTTACTACATATTTATATTATGTTCATTTGTTGCTTGTCAAATTTTTAAGAGAAGTTGGTCTTTAGGTTGAATGGTTGCCATTTAGTTTGAATAATGAACACTCACTCTTACATTTTTAAAATGGGCAGAATGAGCATCCACACACACACAAAAAAATGGACATTTATTCGACTGCCCGGGGAGCTATTCATAGCAATGGGAAGTATAAGTCTAGACTTGATGCTCTACATATAATTCAGGTTTATTAAAATAAAATATTTTGCAAAAATAAAAATATGGTAGGAGAAATGAACTCTAAATAATTGGTTTCATCCCCAAACTACTATCCTTAGCATCCCTACTCTGTTATTTTTTAAGGCCAAAAGAAGCTGCTTGGAATTATATGTATTTTTGTCCACCTTTAACCCCTTTTAGTGGGAGCTGTGCCGTGTCTTCTGGCTGAAACATTAGCCAAATGAACCTGCTGGCAGTTTGTCTATTTCTTTTCATTACACTAATATAGAAAATTAACTAGGAAGCATGCTTTCTCCCCCATTAGGCCAGTGGCACATTTATAAGGACATCATCAAGACTGTTCTTTTCATTCCATTCTCAGATTCTCTCTGGATAGTTGCTGCTCTCTATCCACTTGTAATTTCTCTTCATTATACTGCAATATGAGGCTATGGAGAGTCTTTTGTTGCAAGTGGCTATAGACATAGCTGTCATTTTGTCCATTATTAGGTCAGTGGTGTGAGTTTTGAGAACAAAGGCAGTGGACATAATAGTAGTTGGTATTAGATATTAAAGTCACTAAATTATCCCAAAGGATCCACAGAGGGAAGAGATCATTGCCCTTGTTTTCACAGATATATGAACAGATACTGAGTGACTTTTGCAAGGTCAAGAAAACCAGCGGTATAGAGAGAGAAGATTAAAACAACTTAAGTCCTTACAGCCGCATAATTTGTGAGGATAAAAGCTGTAAGCCTTGTTCTTTTTCCTTTTTCCTTTACAGATGCCCCCCACGGAGACTGTGGGTTATTTTTCTTTTTTATCCTTTTTCTGTGCTTTATGTATTTTTTCCTTCTTTAAAAATTAAATGTATTGAGGTGACATTGGTTTAAAAATTATATAGGTTTCAAGTACACATTTCTATGATACATAATCTTCATATTGCATTGTGTGCCCACCACCCAAAGTCAAATCATCTTCCATCACTGTATATTTGGCCCCCTTTACCCTTTACTAACCACCCACCCCCTTCCCTCTGTTAACCACCATGCTGTTGTCTGTATCTATGATTTTCAGTTTTATATCCAACATATGAATGAAATCATATGGTTCTTCGCTTTTTCTGACTGACTTATTTTGATTAGCTTGATATTCTCAAGGCTTATCAACATTGCCTTATTTCCTATTTGTATGCATATATATATATTTTTTTTCTATATAAATATGTATATATATATATTTTTAAACCAGAAATTATGCTTTTCTTTGAGCAACTCTTCTTGAATGAGAGAATTTTAGAGAAAGCTTCCCACCATTGTTTTAAAAATATGTCAAGTTTCAGAAAAAAATTGTTGGAATTTTGAAATAAATTGCATTGATTCACTATATCAATTTGAGGGGAACCAATGCAATTGCAATATAAGTGATATCTTACTCTTTATGGAGATATAATTTTATTTTAAATAAGTTTATCATGGTGATAAGCTAACTACTAGATCTCTAGTAAAATTTTTAGTAGAAATAATGATAACCTTCTTGTCTTATATCTGATTTTAAAGAAAATGCCTCTAATGGTTTCATTAATACATTTTGATATAGATTTTGACAGATATATTTTATCAGACAGAGGAAGTTCTGTTCTATTCTTAGTTGCTTATATTTTTATTAAGAATTGCTATTTTATTTTATCAAAAACCATTTCCCCAAACCATTAAGATGATTTTTGTTAATTCTGAAATATATATGTGTATACACCTATATCATGAAACTATGACTAAACTATGACTTATATACATAAGAACTAGACCATTATTTAGTTGTCTTAACTTAGACAAAATTACTGATGGTTATGTTATAGGAAGCAGCATGGATAGTTTCTGTCCTCAGAGTTAGATATACCTAAGTTGAAGTAAATTATAAAAAAAATATTTTTTTAGGAAATTAGTCAACTTCTTGATATATCATATCTTATTTTATTAAATGGAATTAATGATATCTTTATGATAAGATTATTTTGAGGATAAAATGATATGTTTGTGTTTAATAAATAGTAACTTTTTGACTTTTCTTAACTTCATCTCCATGAACACTAACTGAGATAAATAACTTTAAAATCTTGGCAGCACATATGAACTGCAAATGCAAATACTCAATTAATACAGACCAGCCCCACTGAGACATGTCTCGATTTAAAGTAGTTTGACTTAAATTAGTGTGAAATTAAAGAGCTTCTAAATTAGAAACTTAAAAAGCAAACCCTTCACTCATCTCTTATATCAGAATTAATCCTTTTGAAAGTTCGCTCAGGTCATGTTTAATCAGCTGCCATCTGGGATGCTTATAATATAACAGAAAGCAACCTTGTGATTTTAATGTTAATGGAATTTTACCAATATGGTATCCCAGCTCCAGGGTTAATATTCTAGTTGTGACTTTCTCCTCTGTTTCCATGTGTATTGTGTATAACTTTAATCATGGTACTTAGTTTGTATTGTAATTATTTGATTATATCCCTCATTCACTTTCTTAGCCATGAGTTTCTTTGGTTGGACTTATGTCTAATTTGTCTTCGTTTCTTTGGTCTTTTATACAGTTTTCAAAGCTTGTTGAATAGTAATAATAATAAGAAGAATACCTAGTACTTTTATAACATTTTTTGTGTTAGGAACTCTTCAGGAATTCACATTACTAATTTATTGAAAGGTCACAACTCTATGAGGTAGGTGGTATTAGTATCCTACTTACAGATGAATAATAAATGGTTAAGTGAATGATAAGTGTTCTTATTATTTACTAGGGGCCCAGTGCACAAATTCGTGCACCTTGAACTGTGAGCTGCGAGGCTATGGTGGGCACAGGGTCGGGTCTCAGCCCATCTTCCAGCCCCCACCTGACCCCTCTTGCCGTGGCCCCCAGTCCCCTGTCTACCGGCAGCTCCGCTTCTGCCGCTGCTCACACGCGCTGGTGGTGCCAGCCCCACTCGCACCCGCTGATGGTGCAGAGCCATTGGGGCCAGCACCAGCAGCAGGTGCGAGCGAAGGCTGCTGCCCCGATTGCCCCTCAGGAGCAGGGGGAGGTGAAGAAGCCCTCAAGGGTGATTGGGACCGGCACTAGGCGCTAGCAGCAGGTGCAAGCAGCAGCTCCAGCACTGGCTGCGGGTGCAAGTGGGGCCAGTGCTGGCAGTGGGTGCAAGCAGCAGCTCCGGTGCCAGCAGCAAGTGTGAGCAGGGCTGTCACCAGCAGCGGGTGCGAGAGATGGCTGCCAGCCCCGATCACCCCTCAGGAGCAGGGGGAGATGGGGAAGCCCTGAGTGGTGATTGGGACCAGCAACCACTACTCGCACCCGCTAATTGCGCTGAGCATTTGGGGCTGGCACTGGGCTCTGGCAGCAGGTGCGAGCGCCGGGTGGGACCATGGCACATGGGAGCAAAGAATTTTCAGTAACCACCAGAGACTCACCCCGATGACAGTGACCAGCACCCCGCCTTGGTCTGGCACCCCCACTCACCTGCTCCACCATCCCGCCACAGCCAAAACCCTCTATGTTACATGCTCTGCTGCCTGTTGCCGATGCTTGCCATGTTCCACACATACCCCTGCTGGTCAGCACACATCATAGTGACCAGTTGTTCAGTTCTTCTGCCATTCAGTCCATTTGCATATTAGGGTTTTATAGAGAGAGATGGTACCTTCTGTAAGCACTAATGTATAGCTTCCCAGTTCTTAGGAGAGAAGGATAATATATATGTAGCTCTCTTTGCCTGGGTGCTTAATAACTGTCTATTGAAAACAACTGTAACAACATTTTTGTATTTTTAACATGTGACATGCCCTCAAACATGGATGTTTATGTTGTTTTATATGCAAGAGAAATCTATGAGTTCCTAAAGAGCTAATGGGAGCCCTAGCAAATTTCTCCAAAATTCTTTATCATCTACCCCCTATTTGGCTTATTGTAGCTCTCTGACAACCTATCTCTCAAGTCCACTACCACCCACAGAAAGCTACCCACTTCACTTTTGACAGCTTATCATTCTTCCTTCATATCAATCAAATTACCTTCAATTTTCTCAACCCCAACTTAATCTTTGGCTTCATGGAAATTCTGTTCAGAGCCACTCCTACCATTTTACTTTATTACTGCTCTTTATATCATTCCCAGAATAAACTCATATCAGGACTAACCTTGCATGGAAGGGGGGTAAATTAATACTCCTGAAGACAACCAGTAAGGGGGTTATTCCTATCACTGCCCCAGGATGGGAGAATTGATGACAGCAGCTGACATGGCAGCTCCATCCAGCCCTGACTTCCAGATCATTTTTTTAAAATTCATGCCGAAAGTGTTAAAACAGATCTTGTGACTTCTTGCTTTGTGCTCCTAAATATTTAGCTCTTGGCCTTCTTGTCATTATATCTCCACTGTGGCCCTTCTTGCCTTTGAAGACTTTTTCTACACAGTTCTGAAAACTGTCCTATTTTTTTTGGTTAAAATTTGTCTACGAGATTGAATATAAAAGTAAACAATGACCAGACCAAATATGTTAGTAAAATTCTGACCCACAATCTCTGAAGGAATTGCCAAGACATTCAAACTTAGTCAATAACTGCCAGCTTCCTTATATTTTGCCCCAGTTTCCAACTCAGGACCAACCAAAGAAAGACAAATACGTTCTCCAAAACAATTATGTGAAATTCTACTTCTAGTTTGTTTGCTTCCTGCTTCTCCATGCCAATGACCTCTAATTAGAGCTTAACCATAACCAATGATGATGTCCCTTTTCTTCTACTATAAATATTTCCCAGCCTCCTGGGTGCCTTTAAGTTGCTGCCAAATGCAAGCATTCATGGCTGCCTGCCTTGTGGTAAGTTCTGAATAAATAACCTCTGTATGTACTTATTTGGATGGATTTCATTTATTTCCACATCTGCATAAACAACCACTAATTTCCATTGGCAAGTTACAATCTTGTTTCTAATCTAGAGAAAGTTATGGAAAACCGAAAATATCATTACTTGAAGACTAGATGATTTTCCTTATAGTTCTGAGACCTAAAATTGTTAAGCTTACCTGCCCCAAACTGCCCATCAGCATTATTCACAGACTTTTGAAATGGCTATGGTTGAAACTTTTTAAAAATATATTTTTATTGATTTCAGAAAAGAATGGAGAGAAGGAAAAAAACATCAATGATGAGAGAGAATCATTGATTGGCTGCTTCCTGCACGCCTCCTACTGGGTACTGAGCCCACAACCCGGACATGTGCCCTTGACTGGAATTGAACCCGGGACCCTTCAGTCCACAGGCTGACCCTCTATTCCCTGAGCCAAACCAGCTAGAGCTGAAACTTTATAATTCCACTGAATTTTGTTCCTCAAAAGGCAAAAATTAAAAAAACTGTCTCCATTTTCTTGATAATGGATACCCCTTAAAGGGGAAGGAAACTAATTCTTTTCCTCAAGTAGATAAATATCTTGTAATGTTCTAACCCAATCCTTGCTGGTGTAACAAATTCTTTTGCTTCTGGCATATCTGAGCTATGACATTATATTTTAGTGAGAGGAGAAGCAGCATTAGTGAGGTGAGATGTAGTGGTTAAAAGCACAGACTGTGAAAACCTGCCATCTTTGCTATGTACTAACTGTTTCATATTGGGCAAATACTTGGGGCAAATTACTTATACTGTCTTTACATTTTCATCTTCACCAATGATAATAATAATATACCTAAACTATAGGGTTGTTATGAGAATTAAGTGAATAAATTCATATGAAGACTGGAGAAGACTACATGTCATAATTAAATTTTCAGTAAATGCTTATGGTAATGATAATGATGCTTTTCTTAGCTGGGGTCAATTATATCAAATTATACTGAGTATCAAAATAGATATTTAGGTACTATTTTGATATAGCTAGCATCCCAGCTAACATTTGCCTGACTGTTGTAATGTAGAACACTTGAGACCAAATTAGAGTCATACTATATTTTCCCACATGATCTCAATATTTATTATATGTGGCCCCAAGGTTCATGCCATATATTTTGGTCTGCATAATATTTTGGAAAGATGCCTGCTATATATATTGAAAAGGCTGCCTGTTGTTTACAGAACACCTTCATTTCTGAGTATATTGTCCTTCTGTGTAAAATTATTTAAGAAAGATCAATATCTAATGGTGAATACAACCTTTCTGATTTTTATGTAATTGATGTTGATGTTGGCATACAGATCCTAATGCCTCTTTTTTCCATGCCAATTCAAGAAACAATAAGATCATGTGATTAGTAAAAAGAATAGTACTTGCCTTAACAAAAAGATCTGCCTCTACTTGGCCTAATTGATTTTAAACCATGTGAGATAATGAATAGGTAAAGAAAGAACACCTTTACTTAGCACCAAGTAGAGTGGAAATTGGACCTGCTATACCAAGCTGCCTAATTTCTTCCTGGGTTATGTTTTAAAATAAGTTATAATTGCAAGACTTGTACTGAATTAACTTTAAAGCATGTTGAAATTGCATTTTGGGAAGATATATAATATACCGATTTTTTAAAATTGTAATATTTTCAGGGACTGTTAATAGGTTAATCTGTCAATTTCTGCATGACTCCTTTCTTTGCACCATTTCTTCTCTAGCATAGCTGATGTCAATCAGAACTGTAAAATTAGTCCTTTATTTTGGTTTTGAATACAATACATTATTTTTTTTTTACCCACATATTTTCTGCCCACATTTCTTTTTGTTTCACCTATTCTCCTGATCAAATTCACTCACCTTCATGATTTAAAAATTCACCGTGGTGACAAGATTTAAAAATATCTATCTTCAGTTTTGCCCTTCAAAACTGAATATACAACCACCTGTCAGACATGTTTATTTAAGTAACCATGGTAGACATTGGACTCAACATGTCCAAAATTCTTTACCTAATCTGTGATTGTTTCTGTTATCAGACTCCCTATTAATGTTTTGTCATCCAGTAGCACCTGAGCCAGAAACTCAGGACTTATCCTAGATACCTCTCTATCCTGCACTAGATAAAATCCAACATTATTTCTTGAAAATATTTTAAAATCCTGCCCATGATGTTATGCTATCCATATGCCTTTCCATTTCAGACACTCATAATCTTTGATCCAATTAGATACTAGTTGAATTCTCTGTTTTCAGTATAAGCATTGCTTAACTTATTCTCTGCTTTCCAGACAGAGTGACCTTTTTTATGGTGGTTAAGTGATGTGCCCATGTAGTTGCCCAATATCAAAAGATATTAGGCCCAAGTGACTCCCATACTTCAAATCCTTTGTCCAATCTTATTTAATCCTTTCCTATAGGATAAAGTCCACTGCTCTATAATGTTGAAAAAAAAAATGCTATCGGATCCAGTCCCTTTTAACCTTACTTGTGATACTGGTTAGGAAAAAATGACAATTGTTAAAGAACAGAAAGGTAGGCTTTATTCAGGGAGACTAGTACAATAGGGTCTTGTGGTAGGAGAGAAAGATTGGATTTAACTTCAAATACAGGAAAATGTGGGAATTTATAGCCAAGGAGCAGAATGTGTGGGAGGTGAGGGTGGGGGAGAGGTTAGTGTATAGAAAATTAACAGAGGAAATATCAGGAGTAAGGAGAAATTCTGGCTAACCTAATAAAATAGGAGTTTTGCTGATAGTAGGCCAAGGTGATAAGTAATAAACCAGGGAATGGTAGAAGATGAGGAGCCTAATCAGATATGGATGGTGGGGAATTATGTCTAAACCATCCTAGCATGATTCTTGCTAAAATTACCCAATAAAAAGTAGGACATATAAGCACAAAAGTCAAGGCATAGTTGGGAAGAGAATTCAGAAGAGCCGGATTAAAGTTTGGTCAAGGAAAGACGGTCATATTTTACTGAGTGTATGAACTTAGAATGCTACATCACATGTAATCCTGCACTGAATGCTTAACTAGAAATAGGATACTGCATGCTCTCCTCAGTACTTTAGTAAATGACCTCACACTTTTTGCTCTTGCTATTACATCTGCTGATTCTCTTTGTGGGGCTTCTTATTATACCTACTAGACAGAGCTAAATAATTCTCTTCTCGTGGATTGCCTTCTCCCCCAAAATGGACATAGTGTTTTTAAGAGGAACACCACAATATTCTGGAGAATAAAATAATAGCAATTTTATAATTATAATGTTTTCATAAAGTAAAAGTAATAGTAATGTTATAATAATCATGTAAAATGAAACTACTTAACTATGACAACTACCATAATGACTCCAGCTACTACCATTTATTAAAGAGATGCCACATTTTAAACACTCTGCAAACCTATCTTATTTACTACTCAAGGCAGCTTTGTAAAATAGGTATTATTCACATTATAAGATGAGGAAACCAAGGCACACTAAAGATAAGTAATTTGTCCTACACCAAGGTTGGTAAAGTACAGCCCATAGACCTAAAATATACCACATAACCTATTGTTACACAGTTAACAAATTTAAGGATTGTGGACACACACAATTTGTGTCAGAGATCTAATGTGGTTTTAAAAGTCTAATATATTTACTATCTGATCCTTTATAATAAAAGCTTGCCAACCCTACCTTAGACCACAAGCTTGTAAGAAATTAAACAGGGGTTTGAATGCAAGTCATTTTGACTTCAAGGTGAAAGTCCTTGATTATTAACCAAAACTTTCTCATCTGTGCTATTATGTGCATACTGTACCTTATTACCTTTCTATAGAGTACGTCTTTAAAGTAGTTTAGCAGCCAAAAAATATTCATTCAACTCAACTCTGGTTGAACATTCAGTGGTGTTCCATCACAGTAACTTTCCTGCTAGCCTTATGACCTTTCATTCTGCTTTTGAAATCTAAGTTATGATTATTCCCTGTGCCGAGTATACCATGTGTGATATCCCCATATTGTCTTCTACAAAGTCTGCACAATTTACAATCTTTTTAGGTTCAACACTAAAAGGAAAAATTCCTCTGTTTCTCCTCTAACTCTCAATACTTCCCTTTTGACAGCAGATCTGTGGAAGGGTTTTCCACATCAAGCAATTCTCTGACACCAGCTGAGTGTCCTACAGTTTAACTCAACTCCGATACTATCTAACTGGAGGGAGCTTCAGATCTCACAGGTTAAGGGCTCAGTCCCACAAGACTGTTTCATATCAGATATCAATTACAAGTCTGGGTTGTCACCTGGGCTTTTGACTAATTGACTGTAAACCTAAGGTTCACAACCCCTACCTTGGGTTCCATCATTTGGTATAACAGTTCACAAAACTCAGGACAAGTCTACTTACTAGATTGCTGATTTATTTTAAAGGCTGATGTGAGATGCATAGGGCAAGGGACTGATGAAGGGAGGGGTGTGATGCCTCTACTTCCTCTCTGGGTATGCTTCTCCTAGCATCTCTACCTGTTGACCAATGACAATGCTCTCCAATTCTTGTATTTTGAGGATTTTTTAGGAAGCTTTCTTAGGTAAACATGATTGATTAAATCATTACCATTTGGTGAGTAAGTCAACCTTCAGTCTCTGAAACTTGGCTTGAATGTTCCAAAATTCTAATCACGCTTGGTTTTCCTGGCAAGCAGTCCCCATCCTGTGGATATCTAGAAGCTTTTCAAAAATCGCTGTATTAACATAAACTCAAGTGTGGTTCAAAAAGGGCTTCTTATGAATAACAAGACACCTTTATTGGTTTTATTACTTAGGAAATTCCAAAGGGTTTAGGAGTTCCGTGACAGGAAGAAGACAGAAACTAAATATATACTACTTATTATAAATCACAATATCAAAAGTGCAATCAGAGATTATTTTGAAGAAGAGTTTCCCTTGCATGTTGAAATAATTTTACTATTCATCTAGCATGCCTGTAAGACTGTCCTTGAGTTTTTGCATGTCTGCTGGGATTTGCTTTATTTGATTGTTTAATGTAAATGTAATTAGGTTTCCTTGAATTTGTCCCACTGCACATTGATATCTATTTCTCTCAAAGCCTTGATTGCCTATTAGTTTGGTGTATAAATTACCTTCTGTGTGAAATATGCTGTCATTTGTAATGAGTTACAGATTGCTTAGATGGCAGACCTAGTGTTTCTTACATGAGAAGACAATCATTTGTATTCTCTAACATTAATGGCCATTTGTATTGAGTCTAGATCTTTTCACCTTTTTCTAAAATGTGTATTTAAAGTAATTAAATTCTGTGACGTTGTTATTCCAAGCTAATGAGTTCTATATAGTAATCTTTATGGGCTTGCCAAGAAGCAAAAGGTAGCAGGATCCATAACATCAGTCATTAGCCAATGATGTCCACTATGAGCCAGATACCTTACCTATATAAACCAGAGTGCTCACATCTACTTGATACCTTCATTAAAGAGTGTGCCTATACTATGGAGCTTGCCACTGAGCTATTATCTGTTGGGAATTCTTCATTAACAAGGAGATTTGTGGCCCTGGCCAGTGTGTCTCAGTTAGTTGGAGCACCATACACCAAAAGGTCACAGGTTTGATTCCTGGTCAGGACACATAACCAGGTTGCAGGTTGAATCCCCAGTCAGGGTGCATGAGGGAGACAACTGACCAAAGTTTCTCTCTCTCTCTCCTCTCTCTCTCTCTCTCTCTCTCTCTCTCTCTCTCTCTCTCTCTCTCTCTCATTCTCTTCCTCTAAGAGAGAGAGAGAGAGAGAGAGAGAGAGAGAGAGAGAGAGAGATAGAGAGAGAGAGAGAGAGTGAGTTGTGGTAGAATACAACAAAAGAAAACAAAAACATGCCCTAACCAGTTTGGCTCAGTGGATAGAGCATCTGCCTGTGGACTGAAAGATCCCAGGTTCGATTCCGATCAAGGGCATGTACCTTGGATGTACCTTGGTTGCGGGCACACCCCCAGTGGGAGGTGTGCAGGAGGCAGCTAATCGATGTTTCCCTCTCATCAATGTTTCTAACTCTCTATCCCTCTCCCTTGCCTCTCTGTAAAAAAAATCAATATATATAAAATAAATATATAAACAAACAAACAAACAGTATTTTCTGGGGAAGGATTATCTGTTATCAAATGTGTGGTAGAGAAGGGAAAACAGAACTCTAAAGAAAATTATATGGTATTTTTTTCTTCCCTAACTCCCTCCAAAAAATTTTTTTACACTTGAGAATTTTTTAAATTACACATTTAGTTTCCTTAACAAGGCTAATAAATTTACATTGAAGGAGTTGTGGTAGTTTATGATTTTAAAGAAATTGTCCATTTCATCTAAGCTGTCACATTTATGTTTATAGAGTTTATAGAATATCTTCAGTACCTTTTTCATGTCTTCAGGGTCTGTAGTTATATCCCTTATTTGTGGGGGTTGAAGTCTGGAATTCCTACATGTTTTTCACTGACATCACAGGACTGGGGAGTCTCTTGAAGGCTCACAGGAAGGAAAAGCATGGCTCTCTACCCGCCTTCTCCAGCATCACTCCAACAGAAATATCACTGTGCCTTGTTACAACCTTATGAAGATGGAAGTCTAGGTTCCGCACTCAACTTTTGCTGGTGTGGGGCACAGTTTATTCTGTGGCATTCGATTGGGATGGAGTCATTACTGTCTAAAAATGTTTCTGTCTTGCATTTTTCCTGGTCTTTTGGCTAAAGATAACAGGCTTCTGTTTGGGCTTTGTTTGCTTCTTTGTTTTGTGGGTTTTTGGTGGTGGTGGGGGTTTTTGTTTTGTTTTGTTTAGTTTGTGTGTGTTTGTGTGTGTGTGTGTATATGTGTGTGTGTGTGTGTGTGTGTGTGTCCCATGAACACTTCCAGGTTGCCGTGTTCTTCAACCAGGAGGAAAAAAAATAATGTCAGGAAATTTATCACCATACCATTCCTTAGTTTCCAAGATCCCTTCTTCTCTCCGATTTTTAGTGCATTTTCATGTTTGTTTAAATAATAATATATAATTAATATGTGATTCAGTTGTACTTAGTGGAGGAATAAGAAAAAAGTATGTTCACTTCATTTTTGTCTTGTACTTTTATGAATTTAGTTTGAAAAATCTATAGGGCAAAATCAAGTGAAACTATTCACCCTAGACCTCACCTCCTAAGTAAGAAGCAACTGTGGACACATAGAACTACCCTGCCTCTCAAAAAGAATCAGTGGAAATAAACAAACACTGAAAGAATACCAAAAATCACACTCTAGCAGTTTGGCCAGATATATACTCCCCTAAACTCTGTTTAGACTTACTTGTAGGGGCAATGGTTGAGGTAAAGCAACATTAGCCTCTCCATAGAACAAAGAAGTGCAAGTATAGGGTATATTAATTACTCAGTAGTGTGTGTCTTACCATCAATGGAGAACATCCTATATAATAAAGAGGTAATATGCAAATTGACCCTCATACCCTCACACAAGATGGCTGCCTCCATGTGGTCAAAGATGGCCACCACAAGATGGCCAGCAGGGGATGGTAGTAGTGGGCAATCAGGCCAGCAGGGGAGAGAAGTTAGGGGTGACCAGGACAGCAGGGGAGCAGTTAGGTGTAGATCAGGCTGGCAGGGGAGTGGTTAGAGGGTAATCAGGCAGGCAGGCAGGTGAGTGGTTGGGAGCCAGCGGTCCCAGATTGTGAGAGGGTCCGTGGGATCGGGCCTAAACTGGCAGTCAGACATCCCCTGAGGGGTCCCAGATTGGAGAGGGTGCAGACCCCCACCCCAGTGCATGAATTTCATGCACTGGGTCTCTAGTCAAGTATAAGAAACAGTTCTGTTAAATTTTTATCATCACTTTTAGTTTCTCTAAGAACATAGAAAAAATTATATGAACCCCTAGATCCTTCAGGACATTTTATAAATATCTTTTTCTTTTGTACCCCAAATGTCTGAAATCTATCAAGATAGGTTATTAAGTTTACCCCAAAGTACATGCTCCACTCCAAAGAAAGACCACTGTCCAAATTATGACAGCTCTGCTGTCCAATAAAGCTTTGGAGACAGATTACACCAAATGCACAGATGAGAGAGAAAGCCTTAATAATAAAGTGCTGAAAACATACAATGCTGCCAATTTACCTGCAACCTATAACATTTTAATGTCAGCTCTCCCATCAACATGTCCATTTCATTCCCAGAGAGAATTTAATTTAAAACAAAATTAACTGTTCTCTTTTCTCCCTATAGATAAATTTAGGAACTGAATATTGAAAAAGCATCCCATCTCCTTCATCATTTTCTAATTAGACTTACTCCCACTTGGAGGGATATCACTCAGATCACAGAGGGGATGTGAATTACTTTTCGGGATGCCCTCTTCACCAACTGAGATATATATTGAAGAACCACTCAAGTTTTCTAAAGTTCCAAGATAAAAACAAGAAACATTCCAAGCATCCAGCTCTGAAACACCATTTCCCTCTGTTCCCTAAATACCATTTATTCTCCAAAGATCCAATCTTATAAAATCTAGAAGTAAACTAATATTACCAGACTAGAGCAGATAGTGGTTTTTTGGGGGGACTAGACTGTAGACAAAGAAAAATGAGGAAAGACAAAAATGTTTTCTTGTTTTTATTTTTTAAAATTTGAATTTGACCAATTGGTAAGCAAATCTATGCTGGTTTAGTTAGAAATTGATACCTGTGAACTATACACTTAATTGGGAGAAATCTGCTATCAAAATTCTAACTTGCCATATGCTGCCAAAATCCTAAGGGTGGGGGCAAGGGGGACAGAACACCACTTAGAATGTCTTTTTCTCTCTAAGAGAGCATGTCAAACACATTTGCTTTTTAATTTTTATTTTTAATTTAGACTTTAAAATGTCTTTATTGTCCATCCCTTAAATCTTTATAGAAATCTCCTCCTTCCTTTCAGTGTTGGTACCAAACATTTAAAACTTCTGTTTCCTATTAAAATTGCAATTGACCCTTGTGTTTTTAGTACCTCAATTATTAATAATAAGCCTTGGCTAGACAGACAACATCTAATCTCTATGCATATAGAGTTCCTCATGCCAATCACAGGCAATTCTCCATCAAATGTCATATTAAATGTCCCACATCCCTGCTTTATGCCCTTAACTCAATGTTTTTTCCATCCCTAGACATATCCTAAGGCTTTAGGACCTCTGTGCTGCCATGTGTCTGCCTTGGAGGACACTGCTTCTGCTTTCTACTCTGAAATTCCTTCAGTCTGAGAATCCTGCCTATCATCAGGTTGTCAACTTATTCTTCCAGCTATTCCTTTTAGAAAATCCCTCTCAATAGGCAACTGGACAGGAAATTTCAAGACTACTGGGAATTGCATTCTTGAGGTGCTATTAAGAAGCACTACATCATGAGCCATGAGCCCCTTTCCCAAAATGGATCTTTTGACAAGAGTTCTAACCCTACGTGATTATAAAATATGACTTAAATTTGAATTCAAAATTTCACAGTATTGACTTAGGGCTCCTTAAAACCCTGCTGAAATATATTATACTAGAGGCCTGGTGCACGAAATTCGTGCACTCGGGGGTTGGGTGTGGATCCCTCAGCCTGGCCTGTGCCCTCTTGCAGTCTGGGAGCCCTTGGGGGATGTCTGACTGCCAGACTAGGCCCAGGAGCAGGCCTAAGCTTTCAGTCGGACATCCTTAGTGATGCTGCAGAGGCGGGAGAGGCTCCCGCCACAAAGCTGTGCCCACCAGCCATGAGCCTGGCTTCTGGCTGAGCAGCACTCCCCCTGTGGGAGCGCACTGACCACCAGGGGGCAGCTCCTGCGTTGAGCGTGGTGGTCAGTGCTGTGCATCATAGCGACCGGTCATTTTGCCATTTGGTCGATTTGCATATTAGGGTTTTATTATATAGGATAGGGGCAGGGATTAGCATATAGATAAGCCCTATGGTCTATTTGGAGGGGAGAGAAAGAGGCAGTACTTGTTAAAATATCCTCATATTTTAGGGTCTATTGTGATCTCTGAAACTCCACAACTGCACTCATTTTAAGAACTAATTTATACTTCCTCGTTCCATTTCCTTTGCTGGCCACATTATTGTTTTAGATGGCATCAGAAAATGAATGGCATTGAGAACTGCTGTCCTGGTACACAAATTACTTCAAGAGACATTATTTGTTTTAGAGCTGAATAAAATATTCATATCTATGTAATCCATCCCATTCCTGTGATAGGCTAGCAGAGGCAAGCAGGGAGAGGTTAAATAGATTAGCTTGGTGTTTCAGTAATTTGGTACCAAGTTGGTGTTTAGGGAACCACACTGGCATTTTTTTAAGGGTTGAGGAATGCTAACTTTTATTTAAATCCCAGATCTCTCACTCATTCAAAAAACACGTGTTTATTGAAAAATCACTTAACGTTTTGCATGTATGTCTTGGAAGCAGGCTTTTGGCATCAATATGCCTGAATTTAAATTTCTGAGCTAACATCCCTGAATTATATAATCTGTGAATTAGTGTGTAAACTGGTATACACTTATTTTACTTAGCTATCTATAGGGATAATTAGACTACCATTTCTAATCTCTTTTCCATATTGTTATAAAGTCAGGTTCCATAATGCATATAGAAATGTTTTGTAAACTATACAATAGAAATGAAGTTGAGGGGCATTTTTGTGCATTATCTCATGTGATGATATGGGTAACAATTTATGTTTGTTGTATATAAGTTTAAGGTGTATGTTGTATGGTTGTGCCTTGATTTGTTTCATTTAATAATATTTATTTAATATAAGGTATGATTGAGAAGCAGAATAGAATAGAGAAGAGAGAGCCAGCAAGACAGTTGTCTGGACATCCTCTCTTAAGACATGTTGAAATGAGTCCAGGGAACCAAGGTATCACTGGAAATATGATCAGTAAGACAAAACAAAACCCAAAACAAATACCTTTGGGGTTGAACAGTGTACACGTTTGGAAGAAACACTTGATGGGAGTGTAGGTGGGAAATGCTGGAGCAATACAATGTATGATTTTTACAGACTTAACTTTTCTTTTTGGAGTATCATTAGGGCCTTTCAGAGATTTAAATTGTTCACACATTTTCAATAATAATATGTTTCTAAAATTGTCAGAACACGGCCATGGGGCTGCTCCCAAGCTGATCATTTGTTCTGCGGCACTGTCCCCAACCAAACCTTGTAATTATTCTTGCTTCTGGCAACCTCAGACTATTCCAAGTTTGTTCTGGTATTTTCCTGTGGAAGGACATGGAGTCAGCTACTCTTTTTTATTTCAATGAGACAAGTATGTCATATACCAGTCGCAGGATGCAGGGGAACCACCAGAGGTCCTGGTGAGCAAATGGCAAGCTGATAACTGTTGCTATTACTGAACTGCTTGGTGACAGGACTGGGAAAGATATTTCTTTTTAGGAGTATAATTTTATTTTTATATGTTCTATAATGTTTATCTTTCAAATTTAAATAATCAGGTTACTCCACCCTACATCTCTTATAATATATCAGGTAACCACTTATAATCAGGTAACCACTATGATGTTCTAGTACTCTGACAAATAAAACTAGAAGTAAATTTTAATTTTTGCGAATTGAGAACACAAAACCAGTCTTTGGTGATGGTTTATTCAGTGATCTTCACAACTAAAAATTGAGTTTCTATTCTGTGATATGACTAAGATTTCCTTTCAATTATAATGAAAATTATTCCAGTGTACTAACATAATTATGTGAGAGCTAATAGTATAATGGAGTAGGAAAGGATGCATTTTTTTTACTTAGAAAGGTAATTTAAAGACATACACAACTTAAAACCAGTGAAGATAGGAAATGAGACATAAATGAGTGAGCTAATTGCCAACATCCTAATAAAAAAACAACTTTGTTTGCAATTTTAATGTATTTTGTAGACTTCTGATATTAAATAAGATCCCAAAAGAGAGAATAGCTGAAAGAAAGAGCACCCACATATATTTCAGAAAATTCCTTGTTTGGAACAATTAAGAACAAATACAAAATTATTTTGGAGTTGATGAGAAGTGTTTAAATGTTATTTACTTTCAAGGCAACTCCTTACAGATATTTTTAAAAATGTCTTTTTGTTCATCTTTTATTACTAAGAAGATTTGCATGAAAATAGAATCTTTGCTGTTTGAGGCTTTTATTTTAGTCTAATGACCTGATAAAAATAAAAGCTATAATATGTATAACATTGTCTGACTCACTGCATGAAGCAATGCTATTTAAAAATAGGACAAGAGGAAACAAAATTATCTTTTTTACTTCAATCAGGGCACCCTATTTCACCTTGCCTGGAAAACTAATTTGATAACATTCCTTTTGTACTCAATATACTGCTTTGTGTGTTCTGGATAAAACTGTATGTTTCCCCAGCGGTGGGATACCTGCAGCTGATTATTTCAATTAAATTATTGACATTCAGGTTTTGCAGTGACAAAGAAAGATAAAATCAACAGAAGTCATAATAGATAACTAAAAGTATAATTATTTTAGTTTAAAACAAGTCAATATACAAATAAGACCACTCATATTTGTCTTCTATTTCATTGTGTTTTGATAAGGCACAGCATTGAAATAAACCATAGTCTGCGTGCATTTTTTATTATCTTGAAATATTGTTAATTTTATTATTTTATTTTTTCTGAATTTGGTTAGGTTGCTCAGTAAGGACTCTGGAAGGAGTCTATGCAAGTGAAGAACCTTGAGGCTTAAATTTTATTAACTTCAGGGTAAATAATCTTTTTGGCCTTTGCTTGTGAAGTTTGAGGACTGTAGAGATTATAAAGGCAAGATGATATTCTGGCTCAAATGTGGGTTTGTTAAATTGCCTTAAATGCAGCCTTATACATAAACAGACAATCACTCAAAATAGGAAAAACATTTTGTCAGATCATCTAAGTGTTACAAGACCTCAGACCTCTGGAGCACTGGACAGTAGTCCCTGCTTGAATTTTCAATGTATGTTTGTAAACTGAACAGAAAAATAACAAATATCCCCATTCCCATCCCTCTACCATGTGTGTGTGTATGTGTGTGTGTGTGTATGTGTGTGTATGTGTGTGAAAAAAAAGGGACAACAACGAGAACCGAGACAGCTTCTGAAGGTCAAGAAAGAGACTCCCCACTAGATGCCATTGCTATCTTGGTTTACAAGAAGGAATTCAATGCTTAGTAAATCTTTTAATTGTCTATATGATTAGAAGAGTGACAATCTCCATTGTGGAAAGGGCAGCCCTGCCTCCCACCCAAACCATACAAAACGAGATTATCAGAATTAGGAATTGAGAGATAGAGGTGAAGATCCCACAAAATGATAATTTTTAAAATTTACCTAGTTTTATTTTAATTGAATTTATTGGGGGTGACATTGGTTAATAAATGTATGCTAGAGTCATTCTACTGGATAAAGAACAGTAGCCAGCTGAAGGGTTACCTTAAGATGAGCACTTAGAGTAGAACAGAGAGGTGGAGAAAAATCATTAGTACTCATGGAGCTCCATGAAGACTTATATATCAATATCCATGTGTTGGCTCACCTTCTAAGCTATGTTTATGATTTTTCTCCTTTTAAAATTAGAGTAACTAAAAATGTTAAAGTCACCTCCCTGCTTTTTAAAAGAGGTAGTCTAATATTTTCACTAATTAGATCATTCTTTTTGAGTTTGATTTGCTCCTGAATGCAGGATATTGTTAACTTGGTCCTGATTTTCACCCAGGTTGGTGATCTAGAGTCAAGTCTGGACTCTACAAAGTCCCTTGTTGCCTAGCACCAAATCCCTTTCACCCTAAGACTATATGGTTTATTTGTCAGCCCATGTTCTTCCTGATACCAGGTTATAGTCACACAGAAGTAACAATTTTTACTTTGGATGGATTAGAGCATAGGCTCTGAGAACAGACTACCTGGGTTTGTGACAGGATAAGCAGTTTATTCATCTTGCCTTCTCCCAAGTAACACTCACCAGCATTTTGGTTTTTGGTAAAATCTGGTTTTCACCTTTGAGTTGGAAAGTGTAGGGGTGGGCCAATGATCAGGTAAACTCTTCAAAAATCTCACCTTCCTATATGCAATAAAGCTTAATTATTGCAAATAAGCTAAGTGTCTAGAAATAATTTACCAATAAGGCAAAACAGTATGAATGAATTCACTCAAATCCTTTTGAGATATCTCAACTCCTTAATTTGTTAATTAACGCAATGAACTTACAAAAAGTTCATAGAAGACAATGCAATACATTATATATGTCATTCGATTAAATAAGATTCTGTGCTATTTTGCCTTTAGTTCTTCTGCTGAAAAGTATATATTGAGAATAGACAAAAGGAAATTTTTGTTTACCCAAAATGAGTGTATAAAATATAGGGCCAAATTCTTATTTTAAGGTTTGAAATCCAATGCCCTAGAGATATGGAGAAACACTAATTATCCTTTGGGTACTTGATAAAATAGATTTTTACAAACTACTTAATATCTACATGACTCAAAATCTGCCTTAGAATTATTTTGAGAGATTCTCACACTATTCATTTTAATCAGAAACCCCCTACCTTCTTAGTTAAAAGCAGAGCTTTTCTCTGTAGCAACCTTGAAAGCATAGACTCATTTGTGAAGCATAGGGATAATAAAAGAATTGAAATGTTATGTTCACACACACACACACACACATACACACACACGCACACCTAATCTATATTACTGCACTTCTCATTATCCACTTCACCAGGCTAGAACTATTTGGTAATTACACTACTCCTACAACTCCTGTGATAATGCTAACTGACAAATAGGAGTGGCTGCTATTATAGAACTCCTCTATGAAATATTCAATAAATAAAATGATACTAATATAATTAAAAGAAGGAGGAAAGCTGCCTTTAAAGCATCTATAACCACTTTCTCTATGAAGGTGGTTTAAAATACATTGACTAAAGCATGGCATGGAATGCTTTCTTTTTATTTGAAACTGATAAAGGGATTGAGGGGACAATTCAATGAAAGCAAAATATTTCAAAAAGAGAAGGCCAAATGTATTAAAAATTATAACAATCAGGTTTGGTTCAAAATAGCATCTAATCACCAACTATTAATAAAACTTTTAATTAAAACACACCACAAACTCAAATATTCAAGGATTTTTGTTTTATTTTGTTTGCTTTTTTATAACCTAAAATTTAATTTCAACTATCCATTTTCAAGAGATGACAAAGAGTTGATTTGAGTCAGTTTGGTTCCTGCCTCCCTCTTTTCCATAGCATTATGTTAAATTCCTGTGCTTTATATAATATCCAGGAATTAAGTTGCTGGGATAAGGCCAAGCTGGTGGGGGTTGGGGTTTCTGATTATTGATGTCACATTTTATTTTGGCATCTCCCAACTCCCCCTATATTTTGTTTGGATTCACACAGGTCAGTCATGGAATTTTCTATTATTCTGTCCTCCAACACCACTTTAGATACAATGACTATGAATTCTGTGCCACTGTTAGATGCACAAATTTTATTGTGCTGCTCCTATACTATGCATACAATGTTAAAGGAAACTTGTTAGCTCTCTAAGACCCTCTCTTCTGTAAATGCTGATGAAATTATTTCTTTTCTGAGGTCTTTATTCTCTTATAGACTTAATTGTGCACCCCCTTCCAATTCAAAAGTTGAAGTCCTCACCTCCAATGTGACTGGATTTTGAAATGGGGATTTCAGTTGGTAATATGGTTTAGATGAGGCCATGAGGTAGGGCCTTCATGATGAGATTCAGTACCATTATAAGAAGTGACACCAAAGAGCCTGCCCCGTCTCCACAAAATGAGGACACAGTGAGAACATGGCCATCTGCAAGCCAGACAGAAAGCTCTTGCCAGAAACCAGCCATACTTCTCCACTGAACTTGGATTTCCAAATGTCTAGACTGTGAGAAATGAATAGCTTTGTTTAAGCCACTCAGTCAGTGGTAGTTGGTTATGGCAGCCCACATTGACTAAGACAGTGCTTAGCAGTCAACCTGAGATACTGGTAGAAGTCAGGTTTCCTCTATGTTCCAATTTCATAAACTTATCCTTGCCATCTCCATGGGGCTTGACCAAGAAAGCAAGATTCAGGGACCCATTTGAAGGACACAAATTCTCCTCACATCTCTCATGTTGCCTCTCTCCATAGCCTTGAGAATCATTTTCTATTTTAAGGGTGGTTAAAGGTGATCACCTACCGGGGCATTTAAATTTTGTAGGCATTAGGTAATTGTAACATCATAGACAGAGTGCATGTGGCTTGGACTCATGTCTGAGCAGCAGAAGGCAATAGAAAATCACTGCTACATTTTCTTTTCTTATTTTCTTTCTTTTTTCTCTTGATTTACCATAAAAAATCATATAAGAGACAATCCGATAGAAAACCTGAGATAGTGTTGAAAGATGAGACTCCCCAGTCTCCCAACATAAACCAAGGTGAACTGAAAATGGTACATCAAGAAATGGAGTACCTAAATATTGACAATGAAAACATTAAAATTGGTAAAGATTTTGCTTACCTTGGCTCAGTCATCAATCCAAATGGAGACTGTAGCCAAGAAATCAAAAGAAGGCTGGGAGTCAGAAGGACAGCAATGGAAGAATTAGGAAAGATCACCAAGAGCAAAAATGTGTCATTAGAGACCAAGGATATAATCATTCACACCCTCATATTCCCAATTACTATGTGCAGATGCAAAGTTGAACAGCAAAAAGGGCCGATGGGGGGGGGAAATTGATTCATTTAAAATATGGTGTTGGAGGAAGGCTCTACAAATACCCGGGACTGCCAAAAAGATGAGCAAGTGGGTCCTACAGTAAATTAGTCTTGAAATGTCACTGGAGGCAAAAATGACAAAACTGAAGTTGTCCTAATTCAGGTACATGATGGGAAGGCAGATTCTTTGGAAAAGACAATAATGCTGAGAAAAATAGAAGGCAGCAGTGAAAGAAAAAACCACATATGGGATGAATTGACTCAGAGCCAAATCGATGGCATGTAACACCCACAAAGGTGGTCAGGGATAGCATTTTTGCTCTCCCTCATTCCGAATGTGGTCTGCCATGAGTTCTTTCCACTTAATTCTGTCTAAGCTCTAAAAATCAAAAAGCAGGAAGATATTTTTTTTCTGCTTTCTATTGTTATGTTTTTATTAAGATACCACACATTTCCTGTGTGACGGGGTGCTGGGAATAGATACAGATAGAAAGAACAAGAGATGAAGAGATAGAAAAATAGCCATAGCTATAGTATAGTTTAGTAAAGATGTTGATATAGGAAGATGTTTATATATCTGTGTGTGACTTCTTATTTAAATCTATATCAATCTGTAAATGTGCATTATTATCTTGATTTTATTGATAGAGTTTCATTGAAGTGGACTATCTATAAAATAGGAATATGATTGAGGATGAATTTCTGGACTTCAAAAAACCCCACATCTATCTAATTTTAAATATCATGTTTCCAAAACCTAATTGTATAGTTCTGCAGTTATATTTTGATATAAGGTGTGGGTAAGTTAGAATAATATTTATTATTCTACATATGGAAAAATTTCTATATTAGGTTAATGTTTTCATGCAATTAATTTAAGATATGAAGTTTGGCATATATCATTTATGAATGCATAATCTGGAATCTAATGAAGTCCAATAAAATTCCAAAAAATTCTGCAAATCAACTGGGAGAGAAATATCAACAGTTTTTCAGATAGGAACCAGTAGATCTTCTTTTTGCCTTGGGTGGTGTAAAATACAGGTGCACACATTGAAATTTTGAAAATTTGCATCGACTTCCAGAACCACTTCTGAAAAGTACTGGTAAATTTTTTAATATTGCCCTCACTCCATTGATTTGGATTTTTTATTCCAACTGACAAAAATGTTTGCTTCATCCTTTACATAACAAAATACAAACTTTTAGCAACTTTTTATGCATGCCGCCTCTTGATTGTAGCAATGAACAGTCACATAGTCTGAACACTAATGCTTCAGTCATAGATAACTTAAGATGGAACAAAACACTTCTTAGTGAACTATCAGAAAGAAAAATTAAGAAAACAATCTCATTTTCAATTGCATCACTAAAGATGAGTAAAGCCTGAGTACCTAATAAACAACATGTTGGCTATAGTTGGTAACACTGTCATATACAATTGAAATTCGTATTAGTGAAATAAAAGATAAATGTTCCAAAATGTAACAGAAAAATGACCTAGAAATAGACTTAAAAAATAAAGTCAACAGATCTTTGCCAAAGGTCAAAGGTAATTCAATGGAGAAATCAGTATCTTTTCAAGAAGTAATGTTGGAACAACTGAACATTTACATGTAAAAAAATGATTCTAGACGCTAAGCCTACAGATTTACAAAAAGTAACTCAAACCAGATCATAGACTTGCAAAACTATGAAAATTCTGAAGATAACATATGAGAAAAATCAAGATAATCTTGGGTTTGGCAATGAGTAACAAAAGCAGACTCCATCAATAAAAAAAATTGATAAGTTGCACATCATTAAAATTTAAAACTTCTGCTCTGTGAAAGACAATAGCAAGAGAATGAAAAGACAAGTCACAGACTGGGAATAAATATTTGCAAAACACATATCCTTTATTGATATCCAAAACAAAGAACTCAAAACTTAACAGTAAGAAAACAAACAATCCAATTAAGAAGTGGGCAAAAAATCTGAACAGACAGCTCACCAAAGAAAACATACAGATGGCAAGGAAACATTTGAAAATATGTTCATCATCTGTCATTAGGGAATTGCAAATCAAAAAACAATCAATGAGATACTGTCATTATACACCTATTAGAAGGTCTAAAATGCCAAACATTGACAATACCAAAAGCTGACAAAAGATATAGGAGAAACAGAAACTTTCATTCTTTGCTGGTGGAAATGCAAAATAATATGGCCACTTTGGAAGATAGTTTAGCAGTTTCTTACAAAGCTAAACAGTCTTATCATAAGATCTAGCAATTGAAATTCTAGATAATTGATTCCTTGAATAAGTGGAAAACTTGTCCATACAAAAACTTGCCTATGAATGGTTATAGGAGATTTTTATTCATAATTGCTAACAATTAGAATAACTAGAACATCATTTAGTGGGTAAATGGATAAACATACCACAATACATCCATACAATGGAATATTATTGTTAAAGACATTGATAAACCTTAAGTGTGCATTGTTAGGTTAAAGAAATGAGTATGAAAATGTCACATAGTGCCTGGCCGGTCTGATTCAGTGGTTGAGCATCGACCTATGAACTAGGAGGTCACAAGTTCAATTCCCAGTCAGGGCACATGCCTGAGTTGTAGGCTCAATCTCCAGTGGGGGGTGTGCAGGACATATGCTACAATGTTTTTTAAATTTCTATTTTAAATATGTTTTTATTGATTTTAGAAAAAGGAAGGAAGAGGGAGAGAAAGAGAGAAATATCAATGAGAGAGAAACATGGATCTGCTGCCTCCTGCATGTACCCTACTGGGAATGGAGCTCCCCAGGGGCCTAGCATGTGCCCTGACAGGGAATGGAACCACTGACCTGGTGCATGGAACAGCGCTCAACCAACTGAGCCACACTGGTTGGGCTATGGTTCTTTCAGGAAAGACAAGTACCATTTTCCCACATTTGCACATGTGCTCATCAAGGATGAAAGATCTTTGCCAATGGTTATAGAGATAATATGAAATATATAAAATTATAGCCTTTATTTCTCAGGGCTATCTTCATTCAACCAGACCATGGGGAGGCTCCAGATTTGGAGGGTTGGCAGGCAGTTCACTCTTGTAGTCAGGAGTATGAACTCTGGGGTCAGACGGCCTGTTTTGGAATCCTGGTTTAAACACGTACTAGCTTAGTAACACTATGTTATCTATCTTACCCCACATTACTCATTTGTAAAATAATTCATGCTTCTTTGACAACTGTGAGAATTAAGTGAAATTTTTGCAATGTGCTTAGGAGAGTATTTGTGATACACCACAAGTAGTACTACATAAATGTTAGCTGTATTAGATAGGTTGAAAGCCAAGAAACCCTGAATTACTATTCCTGATTCCTCTTGAATTTTCCTCTAAAAAAAAGTAATGAGGTTTTCATCTATAATGTCACTTTTCTAGATCATTCTTTCTCTAGTTCATAATAGTTTTAGAGGTCACAAGGTCACTGGTTGATTTAATAAAAAATGAAGATATTATTGCCTATCTAAAGCTCACTACTTCTCAAATGACACCAGCCACCGGAAAATGGGCTACAAAATAGCCCTAAAGCACTTATTCATTAGTTAGTCCCCCCTGGAAGATCTTGGAGGAATTTTAAAATGGCCATTAAACTAGATAATGGTCCACGCAGTTTCCACATTACATAGGAAGAAATTTAAATGAATTTTAATTGTAGAGATTTTCTAAAAGATTGAAGTATTTTATACACATTAAAGGAAATACAATTATTTTTAATTTTGATTATATATGACTTTCTTATTGTATATATTCTTTTTAATAGCATTACTATTTTTATCCATTAAAATGTAATAATTGGTTATTGTGGAAAATTTTTAAATTTAAGGAAAGTATAGAGAAAAAAATTAAATAATTCACAATTGCACATCCAATAATATACTTTATTTTTTCCCTATGGGTTTGTGTGTGTGTGTGTGTGTGTGTGTGTGTGTGTGTGTGTGTATATATATATATATATATATATTTATATATATGTGCTTGTAAATATGCACACATATAGGTAATATATACATATATTTAAATTACATACCCAGTGATAATTTTTTGTGTGTTAGGCTCTGTTCTAGACACTGAAAATACAGAATTAAACAAGTACACACATAGGCCCCAATATCATGGAGTTTTCACTGACCACAAACAAAAATATAAGTACATAATTTTAACAAATTTGCATCGTGCTTTTAAGATTCGCTTTTTCACTCATGTGTGAATGTCTAACCTAGTTTTAATAGTGATACTTTTAACCACCACATAATTTTAAATTCAGCTTTTTATGACTGAAAAGCCATGTATCTCTTTTTGGAGTAATCCATGCATGTGAATAAAATTAGCATTTCATAGCTAAAACTATTTAACTAAAAATGTGGTTCTATCCAATAGATATAAAAATGTGATTGCTTTTCCAAAGTGGCAAAAGGAAAAATGGACACTATTCTATTGGGGACATGTTGGATCATTTAAACTTAATGTATTTTGAAATACTTTTTATTATTATGCAATTAAATGCATTCATAGATAATTTTATTGCTGAGATATTTGCAAATATGTGTGCAATTTTGCAATTTTCTATATCTCTAATGGTGTTATGCAGAGCAAAGTTATTTAAGTTGGCACAAAGTCCAGATGTTTAATTATAATTATCTTAATCTCAAATGAATATGTTGTGAGCCTTTTGTCCCTTAAAATACCCTTTATCTAATACAACATTAGATGAGAAAGAGCATTTTAATGTATATTCTCTACCAGTATCTCTGTAAAAGAAGCAATTTTAGTAACATGGTTAGATGCTTCTATTGAAAAATTATGTGCTCTGAACATGGAGACAAGGAGTTGGTGTTGTCAAAGTCATTTTCTGGCTGCCCACCAGAATTTTAAAGGCCTCTACTTTGTTTAGTATTTGAAAAAAAATTAATTTAATTTAATTAATTTATTTAAAAAATCTTTATTGTTGTTGAAAGTACGATAAATGTCCCATTTTTCCCCTCTTTGACCCCTTCTAGCCTGTCCTTGACTGCCCCCCCGACCACCACCAGGCCTTCACCTCCCTATTGTCTGTGTCCATGTGTTATGCATATATGCATACACATTCTTTGGTTGATCTCTTCCCACTCACCCCTGCCTTCCCTCTGAGATTCAACACTTTACTTTATTTCTTAATTACAGACTTTTTTGATATTATTTTATATTTGTTTCAGGTGTACAGCATGGTGATTAGACAATTAGGTCCCCCAATAATTCTAGTACCTACCTGTAATAACCATACACAGTTATTACAGTAGTATTAACTATTTTCCCTATACTGTACTTTATATACCCATGACTATTTTGAACATTTTAAAGATAAGACATCTCACCTTCCTCTTTCTTTCTCTGCCTCCTACCCTTTAAGTAATCAGTTTTCAAGTCTAAGTTATCCTCCTGTGTTTTTATTTCTTAAGTTTACCCTGCCTTTTTTTAATAGTTACCATCAACTCACATAATCAGCCCACATTTAAAGCTTCCCAAGTGATCAGTTTTCCCCCTTACAGCTCAACTTTTATTGAACCTCCAGAAAGAAAACTATCAGCATATGTTTAAAAAAAAAACCCCAAACACTTTAGTATTTTTTAGGTAATTTAAACTCTTCTTACAGATATACTAATATTACTAATTTAAATGTGAAAGACTCTTTATTTAAATTTTAAAAACCTAATAATGATAAAATTTAATGTATTTTCTTCCTTCATGAATATGAAAGAAGGGACAATTCATATTTCTTCTCAATTGGCTTCAGGAAGAAAACCCAGAATGTTTAGAAGATATAAAGTCTTTGGTTTCTAGAAGGATGAGAACCAAAACCATGAGCCACCATTGGACTTTCCTCCAGAGGGTCCTGGCCTCACCTGAGCTGCCTTAGGGTCTACAAAGCAGAGAACTTGGTCAACATGGACTGGGGTTACTTCCGGCGGGAGTGGGAAAGGCCTAGAGTGGGATCAGTTTAAGTTGTGTCTCCAGAGGGTTGTAAGCAAATGCCACCATAGCCTTGCCTGATAGGCCCAAGGTGGGCAGGTCGAAAGGTGGGATCGCCTTGCCCCTGTCTCAGGAAGGTCATCAGCAAATGTCTTCAGAAACCTTCTCCTGAAAGGTCCTGGCCTCTCCCAAGCTTCACCAGAGGTGGCAGATCCAAGAAAATAAAAAGCAAAGACATCAACTGAAACTTTATTAGGAGCACAATCTAAGTATTTAATAATTTCAAATCTCTTAAAAGTTAAAATTTAAGTTCAAAAGACATAGCAATATTCTGTGAAGTGTGAGTACCTTCAAAGTCATCTATTTTAGATATAAAAGTTGCAAGGAAAGTGTTATGACAAAATAGGATCTCCAGTTTTGAGGAGAGAAAACATTTTCCTTTGCTGATTATTTTTAATTAGCAGTTTAAAGAACTATCATTTTTAAGGCAAGGTAATAGATTCACAAATGTTAGAAGTGAGAGATAAAAATAGGCTTGAAAAGTTCAAATTTACAATATAAAAAGAAACAATAATCTTAACAAATGTAATATATTTCATGTTTTCATCTAGAAGGTTTTCTTTACAAATCCAATCTGCACACTCTGTATTGTTTTCCTTGTGCCTTATGTGCTTACACATAATAGCTTTTCAACAATAAAAATGTTGAATAAATGATGTACCCTCCATTGCAACCACATTAATTTGATTACTGTACTCCCAACACAATCATGAACTTCTCCAAATGTATGCCTTTGCTTCCATCACTTCACAAGGCCTATATTATATTTTACCAGTTTTTATCAGTTTTCAGTGACCACTTTGTTTCATGGATCTTCTGGCCATTCTCTGAACTATTGTCCCCTCTATTGCTCATTTATATTTCTCTAACTCAGTTGTCTACTAACTCAATAGCCCCTAGCCCCTTCTCTCCACAACTTGTAACACTACTATTTTAATTCTCAAAATATGAGCCTGGGACTACTTGTTTAACCTTGTTCTGTGGAATGTTCTTTATATGTAAAGAAAGGATAATCATAATAATACTGATAATTTATAATAAAAAGCATAATGTGCTAATTAGACCAGACATCCTTCTGGATGTCCTTCCTTCCAGACCAAGGCTCAGTGGGCAGGGGCTGAGGCAGAGGTGGCAGAAGCCCTAGCCACAGTGGTGGTGGGTGGGGGGTGGGGGCTGGGGCCAAGGGCTTGCACAAATTTTGTGCATCAGGCCTCTAGTAATAAATAAAATATTACATGTAAATTGATTAGAACAGTAAGCAAGCAGCCAATTTTAATTATTAAATCTCTCTCTCTCTCTCTCTCTCTCTCTCTCTCTCTCTCTCTTTCACACACACACACACACACACACACACACACACACACACAGACACACACACACACACACAAATAAAGCATAATTCCTCTTTTTTTCTCTTCTGTTTTCTGTTCTGCTGTTCTGGCTGCCACTGTGAAATAACATTTAAAAAATGATCACTCAAATGGTAATAATTGAAAGAGTGAAATTTTTTCAATGATGCTGCCTACAGATGCTTCCATGCATTCCATTTTATGGGCTATCAGTGCAGAGATGGGCTCTGAGCAGTGGGAGAATGCCCTCTGCCCCTGCTCAGTTCTTCTACTGCTATTTCAGCCCTGATCATCTCTGACTGTGGTCAGAGCTCATAATTCAAGGGACATGAGAGTTAGTTTATCATCCCCTATCATCCTTCTCTTGTTCCCTCAATCCCTTTGCTAACCTCCCCAATAACATTTATATCTCCTACCAAAATTATAAAACTAGACCTCTTATGTATAGTTATGGCTCCATTGTAAACAGATATTGATGTGGATATGGTGTCATTCTGTGTGCAGGAGGGGTAGGGAGTGTTATATTCATGAGCAACTTCCTAGCTTCAGATCATTCAAGAAAAATACAGGTTGACCTTATCTCTTCTTTTAAGTTGTGCCTTTATACTTAAGCCTCCTGTTACTCCAACTATTAAATTACACACTTTCTTTTACATTGGAAGGCCATATATGTATCTCCCAGAGTTCTTAAAACCAAGACTTTCGCAGAGAAAAAGACTGCTGCAGTAATTTCCTGTGCGTCTCTTCCATTTCTGCTCATCTTGTATCAACTTTTGGTCCAAAATATCTTTACAAGGATGTTCATACAGTAAACAACCTTGAAAGACAGAGGTAGTGTCTCCCTCCAGGTAGAAAGCAAATGTGTTTCCTTATCAGGATATCAAACATAATGTCTTCCTTCAGGGAAATGGCTGGGCAGGTTTCTTTGCAGCTCATTAAAAAAGATCAGGGTTTCCTAAACTGAGGTTCCCCACTGTGATACAAATCCACTGACTAATTTCACCCTGACCACTCTGCATTGCCACAGGACTGGAGGAGCAAGGAAACCTGGTGTTTTCTGTGCCGTGAGTAATAAAGGTCCTAATCTCTGACACAGGAGTCCCGTCCCGTGACTCTTGCCAGCATCTATGAAACTGTGACCGGTTAACTTGTGCACTTGCAAATAGGGTAACATCTCAGACTCTTCATAGTTCTTGACAAAGACTGAAAAAGCCTTAGTGGATTGACTTATTTTTCTAATATGCAAGATAAAAAGCAGTAGTTTAAAAATATTGAATGCTTACATTTTCATTTTACACAGTGTTTTAGTTTTTACATATGGGCATTCGGGTTTCCCTACTTTGTAACGCAATATTTTAGCATCTGTTGGGCAGATACATTTAACTCTAGTATCTGACTTCACTCCAGAAAGTTAAAGCACATTTTGTACTCAAGTTTGTCCATGGACAACTCAGGAAAATGAGGTTACATGCAAATACCTCTAAGGCTCGGCCTTCCCACACCCACCGATGAGTAAATATAGTATATATTCAACAACTATTGCAAAATTTAATTACGTGATGAGGGACAAAAGGACTTATTCATTAGAAAAATTTATGCTAATAAAAGGTGAATCAAGTGTGATCCACATGCTTGAACAAATGAAAACTGGTGGCCTATGGATTATACCCAAAGAAATGCACCCCCCACCATCACTATATTTCAAAAGCATTAGGTTTATCCTATAAAGTTGCCTAAGCTTTATACATGGGCAAGATGGTAGCAAAAATTCTGCACATGAAGGGGATTTTTTTAAAAATCTTTAACATAAGAAAGCAAAGCTTCAATTAATTGAACCATTCACTACAACAGAGATGTGTGCATTCTTGAAACAGGAACATTTGTAATGATGGGGTTCTGAACTAATATTAAGCTTTTGCCCCCCTCTGCAATGGGGTTTTTATAAAGCAGGTTTCCAGTTGCTAAAAAAAAAAAATTACAAATACAATGAGTATAATCTGTATGTAGTGGTGGCTGATTATGTGTTTTTCCTTCTCCTACTTGCCTAAAGCTGCTTCATTATTAGATTTTTTGGTCAGTGAATGTTACATGCAAAATAGATCACTATCCACAAAGATTAACTATCGATACAAAATATTCTGTGTGGTGAAATGTTTACATTGCTAATAATGCATGACTGTGCTATATCTACTTTCTTCAACAGAAAAATATAAATCTATTTATCAGTATCTTTAGTCTATACTAAATATCTACACGGCCTACAAAAGGATGCAGAGTTCTTTCTCATCCATCCCAGGACTTTGCTTCTATGCCTGTGACCATTGGTCTTTCCTGGTATGAGCTGCCTGCTTTGAGCTATCTTGATCATTAGCATTGTGGTCTATTAGGCTGAATAAGCATGAATTTACATGCTATTTCCAAAAAGAGCAAGATCAGACTACACAATTTTTTTTTCTTTGTTCAACATTTTTGGTCTTTAGAGCAACAAAATAATCTCCTTATCATGATTCAAGGACGAGAGGACACAGGTGCTTCTCAAAGATGCTGTTTTGTTAGTTCCACATGTGTGGCTTGTGTTTAGGGGCTCTGCAGTCAGCCCTCCCTTCGGATAGAAACCTGTTACCCTTCATCTCAGTCAAGTGCATGCTGAGCCACCAGATGAGAATTAGACTAGATCTTTGCCCAGAGGTCCCTGATACTAAAATGCTAATTGTATTTTGGTGGGAGTTTGTGCTTAAAAGCAAAGAGTTAACCTTAACTTTAAAGGGAAATAGAAAATAATATGATCAGGAAAGCTCTGGAACTGAAATCCAATGATGGAGATACAAGATGATAATAAAGATTAAGGATATATATATATATATATATATATATATATATATATATATATTCATATTCATATATATGTGTGTGTGCATATATATATATGTATATATATATGCACACACACGCGCGCACACACACACACACACACACACACATCCTATCTAATAATAGAGCAATATGCAAATTAACCATCACTCCGTGACAAAAATGGCGGCCACAATAGCCACAAGATAGCGGCACCCAGTCTGCTCAGCTCCGCTGCTGGAGTGTCCAGCCTGTTGGCAGGAGCAGCGAAGCTGGATCCGCCTCTGCAGGGGTTTTTGATCTGCCCCCAGACACAGCAGTCAGAGCCTGGACAGCAGGGCATGGAGGCTTCCACGGCAGAGGGGAAGCCCCAGGCCCTGCAAACAGAGCCAGGCCGGGACTGCAGGGCATGGAGGCTTAGCAGCAGCGGGGAAGCCCCAGGCCCTGCAAACAGAGCCAGGCCGGGACAGCAGGGCATGGAGGCTTCGTTAGTGTGTCGGTGTCCTCAAAGCCCCCAGGCCTGGCAGACAGAGCACACTGCAGGGCATTGGGGCTTCCTTCACATGGTGCATGGGGAGGCCGGCAGAAAGCGGAGAGCAGGGCATGGGGGCTTCATCTCCATGGCTGCAGCAAAACCTCCAGGCCCGCAGAGAGCAGAGAACCACGGGGAGTGAGCCTAAGCCATCAGTAGGACATCCCCTGAGAGCTCCTGGATTGTAGAGGGTGCAGGTTGGGCTGAGGGACCCCCGTGCATGAATTTCATGCACCGGGCCTCTAATATATATATAGTGTAAAACTGGTGACTCAGTAGTCCTCTTTTTTCAATTTATTAATTTTGAGAGAGAGAAACATCAATTTGTTGTTCCACTTAGTTGTGCATTCATTGGTTGATTCTTGTATATGCTCTGACCCCCAATGGAACCCACAACCTTGGTGCATCAGAATGATGCTGTAACCAGCTGAGCTACCTAGCCTGGGCTCAGCAGTCTTCTTTAGAACCTTGAACCTCAGAAGTCACAGTGGACTTTGAAGTACTGCACTTCCATTACAAAACTGGCTGCTGTCCAATTCTCCCTCCCCATTCTGTAGTCAGACATTCTGGATGGTTAGACAATAAAACAGTATAGAAAAAACTGAATTAAAACTCTCGTCTCAAATCCTGTACCTGCTCTTGGAACTTTATCCATGTTGCTCAGAAACCTGCATTGATTCTGCTTCTTGTTGCCCAGACCTGCTTTCTCATCCTGACCTTTAGTGCCCAAGCCTTAATTCAGTGGGTTCTGTTGTGTGACACTTGCCTACCTCCTTGTTCCTGAACTACCATCCCAGGACACAGGGCCTGGACCCGGCCAGTAGGCCTGAACCTATGGAACATACTTCTTCAGCATTGCTCTTTCTCTGGATGAACAAGCAGGACTTGCTCATTTTAGAGTCAAAACCTCAGGAGTTTCCCAGGTGAAATCAGAAAGCAGCCCCATACACGGAGGGCAAGGGAAGAGTGGATAAAAAGAGGCACTCCAGATTGGTAGGTGGTAGGTTTGATAATCAAGTACTCACAAAGCTTGCCTTGGGCAGCTACAAAATAGATTTCTGCACCTCCCTGCCAGAATCTTAAAGGTTTACCTGGAGGCTTTTCTTAACTGGGTTCAATCACAGATACAGTCCAGATGGTTTCAACAATCCCTTACTCTCTCGAGGCTATGTCCTGGAAATAGGTCCTAGTGTAGGAATGGTGAGCAAAGGAACATTTCAAGAACAGAAAATAGGTAAGAAGCCTCTGACAGCCCGGGTTCAGGTCTCAGGTCAACTTGTGGTCACATCCTCTCAATGACCTCCCCCAGCCCTCCAGCCTTCGTGACACTTTTACACACTCCCATCTTCAGCAATATTCTCTGAACAGTCAGCAAGGAGTTTTACTATCATGGAAGTGGCTTGTTGGGTGGATATCTGGCTGAATTTGAGGCAGATATCACAGCAACAATAGAGAAATCAAAGTAATGACACCCAGAGTAACAGTTGTTTTTTTGTTTGTTTTTTTTTCCACCAAGAGCACATGATCTAAACCACTGATTTAAGTCTGCCAGGCCGGAGATCAGATAACTAAGGACTTTCACTTGTGTCCTCATGTGACTTAATAAAGATGCTACATTAGCAGACTCATTGGGTATGAACACACAACATTCTGTTTGCCTTTTGAGGCAGTAATAATGGCCAAGGCCATCCTTGGGCATTAAGGTTTGCCATGTGCGCTATAAAATCCTTCAAGTCTAGTACAGTATGGTATGCTCCCAGAATGTGGCCAAGGTATCAAAGATGCTGGTGATATTGGGCACAGACACTGGATGAAGACCACCGCCTTATTCAATTCTCAGTTGTCCACAGTCATCTGTCATGAGCCGTCTGAGTTTTCCCCAGCCACATGGAGATGTTGAAAGCACCATGGGCAGGGTGTACAATGCCCACTCAGTGCAGTTCTTGAATAGTTTACCCTATTTCCTATGCCTCTCCCCCCAAAGTCAATTTTAATTTTTTGAAAGTTACTACTCTTGTGAGGGTGGCAGACTTACTGGTTCCCAGTGGGCATTTCCCCTCAACACTATTTTTTTAAATATGTTTTATAGATTTTAGAGAGAGAGGGAGAAGGAGAGATAGAAACATTAATGATCATACAGAATCATGGATTTGCTGCCTCCTGTATGCACCCTACTGGGGATCAATCAATCTTGCAACCCAGGCATGTGCCCTGACAGGTAATCAAACTGTGTCCTCCTGGTTCATGGGTTGATGCTCAACCACTGAGCAACACTGGCTGGGCTCCTCAACACTATTTTGATTACTCTAACTAGGAGGTGGATTTCACTGATAGGTTTGCAGAGTTTGACCATGTAGGATATCAATATCCAAAAAGTTCTCTCGTACTGGAGAGATAAAATACCCCATATTCTAAGGGGGAGAATGCTCAACTTTCAATGTTAAAGTGACCTTCCTAATTTTGTCCTCTATAATAATCAATGACAATGAGGTGGGCAGAAACCTTCTGAGGGTTAGTAGAAGGAAGTAAATAACAGATTAGAAGGAAATAAAATAGATACTAAAAAAAGACAATTTAAAAACCTGTAAAATTAAGACCTGGTGCTTTTAAAAGATAAACAAAATTGACAGACCTTCAGTTAGACTTGCCAAAACAAAAAGAGAGAGGACTCAATTAAATAAAATTAGAAATTAAAGAAAAGATATTATAACTGATACCAAAAATACAAAGGATCATAAAAGACTACCCAACAATTACATACCAAAATATTGGACAAACTATAAGAACTGGAGAGATTTTTAGAAACATACAGCATGTTAAGACTGACTCAGGAAGAAATAGAAAATCTGAACAAACTGATTACTGGTGAGGAGATTAAATCAGCAATCAAAAACTTTCCAAAGAAACAAAAGTCTAGGACCGGAAAGCTTCACTGGTGAATTCTAATAAATATTCAAAGAAGGATTAATACCAAATCCTTCCAAAAAAAGGAGAGAACTCTTCCAAACTCATTTTACAATGCCGGCATTGCCCTATCCCAAAACTAGACAAGGTTGCCACAAGAACAGACAAGATTGCTCCAGGCCAACATCCCTGATGAACAAAGATGCAAAATCCTCAACAAAATATTTAAAAAAACAAATTCAACATTACAATAAAATTATCAAGTGAATTTATTTCAGAAATGCAAGGCTGGTGTAACATTTGCATATTAGTCAGTGTAATATACCACATTAACAAAATTAAGAATAAAAAACCATATGACCTTTGCAACAAATGCAGAAAAATCATTTAACAAAAATTAACATCCAGTTATGACAAAAAAATTCTCAACAAAGTGAATATAGAGGGAACATACCTCAGCTAACATAATACTCATTAGTGAAAAGCTGAAAAGCTTTTCTTCTAAGATCAGGAACAAGAAAAGGATGCGCTCTCTCACTCGTTTATTCAATATAGTATTTGTTAGGCACACTCTTGCACTCCATTATCCTCTCCTTGGGGCTCTCAACCTTCCTGGCAATTGTTCTGTTATTCTCATTGTAGGTTTCATGATTAACAGCCTTCGGCTTCCAGTAAACCGCCTCACCTTTTCCAGTGGACTGCTTACACCTGGCCCCCACCTGCACCTGGTCTGACCTGTTACTCTGACTGACATTTACAAGAGGCATAAATATCCTATTCCCCCTACTATGCCCCACTGATGCCATTTTGGTCTCAGCCCTTCTGCTAGCAGATGTAATAATCTATACTAATAAAAGGGTGATATGCAAATTGGTCAGGATGCCCTCACAGTAACGACCGAACAGCAGGCTGCATGGGGCGACCAGGCCAGCAGGGGGGGCAGTGAGGGGCAACCAAATGACCAAACAGCGGGCTGCGTGGGGTGACCAGGCCGGCAGGTGGGGGCAGTTGGGGGTAATCAGGCAGGCAGGCAGAGGTGGTTAGGAGTGATCAGGCTAGCAGAGGGGGGACATTTAGGGGCCATCAGGCAGGCAGGCAGGTGAGCAGTTAGGAGCCAGCAGTCCCAGATTGGAGAGGGTGCAGGCTGGGCTGAGGGGACCCACACACACACACCCCGTGCATGAATTTCGTGCACTGAGCCTCTAATACATTTATAATTCTTTACCCCTTTTGGCCTCATGTGTTCCTCCTTCAGTGACCCTAATAGTATTGGAATTTTTATCCACAGAAATTAGGCAAGAAAAAAGAAATAAAAGGCATTCAAATTAGAAAGAAAAAGATACAACTGTCACTATTTGCAGATGACATGATATTATTATAAATAGAAAACTCTAAAGATCTCATAAAAACTGTTAGAATAAATGAAGTTAGTAATGTTGCAGAAAACAAAATCAAGACAAACTAGTTGTATTTCTATACACTAATAAATTATCAGAAATAGAAAAACAATTCCATTTAAAATTTTATCAAAAAGAATGAAAGAAGTTAACAAAGGTGATAAAAGACCTACATACTGCACACTACAAAATATGGAAATAACCTATATGTCTATTGATGGATGAATGGATAAAGAAATTGTGGTATACATATACAATGGAATATTATTCAGCCATAAAATATAATGAAATCTTGTCATATGAGAGGACATTGGATGGACCTTGAGGACATTATGCCAAATGAAATAAGTCAAACATAAAAAGATAAATACTATATGAACTTTCATATATGGGAATCAAAAATAGGCAGACAAAAGAAAATAGGCAAGCTAACAAAAAAAAGTCCATAAATACAGAGAACAGATTTGTGGTTGCCAGATATGGGGTTAGGAGTGGGAGAAATATATGGAAAGGGTAAAAAAGTGAGCATATAAATAAACAAATAAATAAAAGAAAACCCTCCTACTGGAAAACCTTTTTTAAAGTATTAACTGCAGTAAATAAAATCGTCAGGGGAAAAAAAGAAAAGAAAAATGGAAAAAGATGTATATTAAGTCATGCCTTTTCAGTTGAGTGATCAACAGAGCAGTAGTAAATTGCTACTCTTTGTAGAGAACTATCTTCTTTGGAATTGCCTGTTCACCTTTATGGTACCTTCCATATGGAAGATAACTTTGAGCTGAATAATAATAGTCATAGCTCTATTTCTCCAGCTGTTTGGCCAATGCTGAACGTTTTGGTAAACATCACTGGTCTATTGAGACCTACTAGAGTTTCCCATTAGATGTTTAATGAAGATCATATTACCTCCCCAAACTCCAACAAAGAGTACTTGGTTATTTTACAAAGTGTTTGCTCAGAAAAATACCTGAAGGGAAGAAAGCAGTATATTTTTCATGTTAAGAAAAAACCTAAAATGAAATTTGAAGTGAAAGAGTAATTAAATGGCATTTCTTATAGTCATATAGATAGTTCAAATATTCCATTAAACAAATACCAGAAGACCATCCAAATGAAGATTGTTGAATCAACTGTTGTTTAACTGAAGTGTCACTAAGGTCATAATGTGGGACACATTATATGTATCGATTTGCATGTAATCTGATTCCCACTGCTTGATCTTGTAAATCAAAGCTTTTGTCAGAGTGAGCATGGAGGGGAAAGGACACTGTTTTTGGAAGGTAGAACTGAGGCTCTCAAGTAGAGTACAGAGCCTGATAAAAACATTTTGCTCTCTCTCTTTCTAGCTCCTCAGTGAATGTTACAACACAGAGTCTATCAAATAACCTCTAATGAGACAGGAAAAGAAAATTCATCTTAAGAATGGAAATTAAAAGTCCAATATAAACATTTTTATTATATTTCCTTGCATCAAACATTGTATTCTTTTTACTCCCTAGTTCCTTATTGAGGATTACAAATCACATACAATGGAACCTTCTTTGATGCTGTTCCTGGCATATTTCTTAATATTATATAGATAACCAATAGCAACCAAAAGTGATTACATTTATAAATATTAACAGCCTTTTAGAGGCTTAATATTTATACTGGTAAATGTGTTTTCATTCATACAGCTTGTATATTACTTGTCTAGTTCCCTAAGTGAATTGTAAAATCTTTGCAATCGGGGATTGTGGTTTATTCTTGTCTATATTTCTTCTACTCAGAACAATGCCTGGCAAATGAAAAATAGGTGCTCAATACAGGTGGAATAAATGGGTAAGTCTGCCTTCATTGCCTATAGAAAGCAACAGGGCCCCACTAGCTATACTACTGTATTGGCTGTGATGCCCTCTAAAAATGGCATATTAGATTTCCCCTTCAACCCAACAGACATTGCAATTTGCAAGTGATAAAAACGAAGCTAATCTTAGCAGTTATTTGATGGTGACCTTGTTTATTCTGATGACGCTCAGCTCATATTTTAATATTTTAATGCTGCAGCTTACAGCTGCAACTTTGTGACAAGCAAGGCATAATTTGGAGTTCAACATTGTTTATCTACTTTATAAAGAAATGTGCCACAATAAATATGAAGCGTGGAAGTGTTTAATCTGGAGGAAGTGAGAACATTTTCATTTAAAAATAATTGGAACAATGAAATAGTACTCAAAGTTTCAAGAATGGCAGGGAGTGTCAGTTGATGTGACAAATAAGCCAGTTGAAGAGCACAGAAGTCAATGGAGATGATAAAGACCTCTGAGGACTTCAATCTTGTTTGCCCAGAAAAGCATCACAGCTGTTTTTCAAGATCTAGAGAAAATGATCAATGGCTGTAGTAAATAGAAAATGGATGACATGCAAGAGTGTTATTCTCTGAGATACCAGAACATGTTATGCCAGAACATGTTGACTGTTGAGAGGCCATAACACACAATGACATGATGAGCTGTAATTCAAATAAGGTGTCAAATGGACATGTTTCTGCATTTCATAGTTCCTAAGCACTGGAGCACAGAGGCTTTGTGAAGAATTTAATCCAAACTTTGCTACACTACACAGATTTCCACAAACAGCCTATGGATCTGCCACAATTTCTACCAGTGTTCTTGTCATTGTTTCTACTACATTAAAGAGTTAAACCTTCTTTTGACTTTTGAAAATGCGACCAACTGTGCTACCTGGTTCATAGGCTGGGGATTTTGTATTTTATAGCGGTGATCTAAATGTCTCAGAGAGGTCCAATTCAATGTCTAAAGGGATGGAAGACAATTACTGAACTTTGCCCAAGGTATAGTCCATCTATATATATATGTAGTTCATTATAACGAACTCTCAGAATACTTCCAATGTTCTTCTGAAACCTTCACATAAATTCAGAAAACCGGGAATACATTTTATTTAATCTCCAGTTTTCTAAATATTTCATGTCTAGCATTTCTTATTTTATTCAAATGGTAGCAGTGCTATGGTGTAGAATGTGTGTGTATATGTGTGACTTTCTTTATGTTAAGAGTGATTCATTTTCCTCTAAATCATTACACTTCTTCAATGAATTCTTTCAGAATATAGCACACATTAATCATCAGAAGGATGTTAAATACAAATTAAATATTTTTCACCCTGTTCCTGAGACATAAAAAATATTCATTGAAAGGACCTCAAAGTAACCAGGAAAGACTTCCAAATATCTCCCAGGCCTGAAGTTGTTTCATCCTTCCAAATTTGTCATAAATATATTTGCCTGAAAACGTACGGGGAGAAGAGAACTTCTGTAGCAATCATTGTAGTATGAAATACAAGACAGCTGTGCTTCTGGAAGGCCTTGAATTTGTACTCATATCTTTGTTAGATATCTAGAACAAAAATAATGGTAAATCTGACAAGGCAGTTAATAAGCATTCCATATTCCAAAATGTAGACTTTTGGTAATAAAGACAAATGAGTCAAGTTCTTTTCAATATATATCAACCTTTCTTTAAGGAAGAAGACAGTCTGATTTGAGTAGCACATAAACCATCCCTGGGTAAGGAAGTGGCTGCATCACTGAAACTCAAGGATACATTGAACTAACAAATCGTGGATGATGTTGGAGAAGCAAGGGCAGATAGATCTCTTACCCTTTCCTGTATCAATGACATGTTTGCATGGAGAAATTGATAGTTAACATCTGGTCTGCACTATAATTAGGCCCATATGTTATCTGTAAACTACTGCAAACTTTTCTTAGGGTTAATTGTTTCTCTAAGTGGTATACAGCCGATTATATAATGTTGCTTTACTTTCATTTCATCACTTTCTGACCTTTACAAATCCTTCAAATGAATGAGCCTTTTTAAACAGAGGTACCTGAAATAAACTAACATTAATAGTCAAAGTGGTGATTCTAGACTTTGAGCAATCCTGTTGTGGTGGAGACCACGAGCTGTCCTTTAATAATACCCCCCATGCTTCCTTTGGGTAGCGGGATGCCCAGTTTTAGCTGGATCTATGGCTTCCCAGACATAGACACTATTTATCAGCCTCCCTTGTAGTTAGGTATGGTCTTGTCACCAAGTTTGGGCCAAAGGTCTATAATGATCTGTGCAACCTCTAGGCTACATTCTTTAAAGGAAGCAGTTTGCCCTTCAGTTTTACTCTTTCTCTTCATGGACTGGGATGCTAGAAAGCCAGATCTTTCCATGTGGGCAAGAAGAATACCCTTAGAAAGGGCAGAGTAATAAGAATGGCCCCAATAAATTTAATTTTAAAAAGGGAGAAGCAATCTGGGTGCCTAGATGTCCTAACTGAGAAGAATCCAGCCTTAAAAAAAAATAAAAGAGTTTTGCCTTTTAATTACAGATAGGTAAACACTAAAAAACATTTTATCTTGTTTAAACTACTATTATTTGACCTCTCTTAAAACAAGCAAACAGATATCTTATATCAATTTGTAGAATTTACCTGAAGGAAAACAAAATCATATCAAAGCCAAGAAGGATAGTCTTCACTAAGCAACTTGTACAGTTCTATGAACAGACAGATACTTTTGATGCCAACTCAGGCACAGGCAGTGCATACTTTATGATGGGGAAGAGATATATAATGTCAAGCCAAAACTTTACTGAGAACAAATATCGATTACAGACAGGCTGCCTCTTCTCTTAGAATGCACATACAATGGCAGCAGAGAAACAATTAATTCAAAAGAAAAATTGAAATAATAAAAATTGTACAACCTTAAATGCTAAGTAATATCCTATGGAGGGTGATGTCTTCATAAATGAGCCTTGATATTATAGAAGCACATTTGGAATAAGTTTTAGAATTATCATTGAAACCTAAACCCAAATATAGTCATGGAGCAATTATTTTGTGGCAGAGAAGCAGAACTTAGAGGCTGTCCTGCTTTCGAGGCAAAGCACTGTTATTTAGACACAAAGTCAAAGCACATATATCTGGGGTTTTTTCAGGAATCTTTCAAGTTTCTGCATGGGCTGGATGGCATGGATTTCTGATGCAGCATCAGTAATTTTCTACTAGTGAAATCTGCAAAGAAGCAACACCCTTATCTTAATTAGGCAAAATATATTAATCCTGCCACTGACAATACCAATATATAGTCTATCACTGCATAGAAGTTGGTGAGGATATTTTATCACACTCTGTTACATAATTAAGAAATTTGCTTTGACATATATAAAGCAGGACTGTTAGAATATAAAATAAGAGTTTTAAGATGCCAGCTTATTTTTACATGTGCTGATAACTTGAAATGCCCTGCTATCATGAACAGGATTTAATATGTAACTAGAGAATCTCTTAATCACTAAGAGGTCATTATTGAAGTAAAAAATATATATATAACCAACTTTTACCTACATAATAATTGCCTATTGGCTATGTAAGACCTGGGAAAAAAACTGTGTTCATTCCAAATGAGAAGGGAAAATAAAATGTTATAGTTATGCCCTGGCTGGTGTTGCTAAGTGGTTAGAGCATTGGCCCATCCACCACAGGGTCATGGGTTTGATTCCCAGTCAAGAGCACCTTCCAGGGTTGCAGGTTTATCTCCCACCCCACCTGGGATGTGTGCAGGAGGCAATGGATCCAAGTCTGTCTGTCTCTCTCCACCCCTCTCTCTACCACTCTTTCTAAAATCAATGGGAAAAATATCCTCAGGTGAGGATAAACAAAAAATAACAATACAAAAATAATTAAATGTTAGAGTTATGATTTACCTAATACATTGTCAAGTGTCTTTGTATTTAGCAAATCAGTTGATTCTCACAAGTCTGTAAACTCAGTAAGGAATAAAAAATGTATGTTCGTCATGTGGAAGATAAAACATTTGAGCCTCAGAAATGCTAGGTGTCGCTCTCATGTTCCTAGATCAAATGATTGTGAGAAGTTAGATCAGAAGTCAGCTCCCTTGAACCTTGCCTTTTAAATAGACTCACTTATGTCCCCATTTAATATAACCTGTGGCAGTACCTTAGTCCTCATTTGCTTAAATTTTGGATTATTTTTAAAATATATTTTTATTGATTTCAGAGAGGAAGGAAGAGGGAAAGAGAGATAAAAATATCAATGATGAGAGAGAATCATTGATTGGCTGCCTCTTGCACACTCCCTACTGAGGATCAAGCCTGCAACCTGCGCATGTGCCCAGACCGGGAAGCTAATGGTGACCTCCTGGTTCATAGGTCTATGCTTAACCACTGAGTCAACCCCACTGGCTGTCTATCCAACCTCCAACCTCCTCTTATATAGTACTAATAGAATAAAATCCAGATTTTTATCTGAGACAATAATAAATATAAGTTTAAAAAAAATTATTTTGAAAATAGTAGTGGTCCTTTAACAGAGTGACATAGTTATGGAAAATGTGATGTTACAGAAGTGGACTAAGATTTGCAGGACTATTATCTTCCTTATAAACAGAGAAGAATCATCCTGCACATGCTTTTCACGTTGGGCCTTCTCATTCATTCTGCTTGAAAAACAGACTTAGCATATGGGGGTGCAACAGCTGTCTTTGAACAAACTACATCAACTTGTGGTCATCTGCTTCTGGACTTCATGTTACAGAAGAAAATTAACCTCTTAGTAGTTTAAGTGACTAGAGTTGGGTTTACCTTGCTTACACCCAAAGATGCAGTTATTTTTAATCTCAGGGAAATTATATTCTAATATTTTTTAATGTTCCTTTCCTTCTTTCCTTCTTTGTTTATTCAGGAAAACACTGAAGAGATATATTTTTAACATTTACTATATGTCTCACACTGTCCTATAATGGGGATACAAATTTAAACAAGACAAGTTTCATACCTTCATAAAGCTTACTTTCTTACAGAAAAGGTGAACCATAAATAGGTGAACATTATCATGTAATTTCAAATCATGTTAAGAACGGTGAAGGTAATACACAAGGGCAAAATAGGCAAAAATGATGGTGAAGCGATAAGTAAGGTAGTCTTATTCTGATAGCACATCTCTGAGGAGAAATTTTGAGTAAGGTTCTGACCAATGAAGGGCAATAAGCCTGTAAGAGGAAGTGAAGCCTGAAGAATAGCAAGACAGAGGCCTGCCTTAAGCATGGATAAGCTCTAACTGACGCTCTGCTGTACCTGGAATGTTTCATCCATTGTTCCCATACCAAGAACTGTTTCAAGAAAGCAACTTTGGGAGAGCTAGATGTTGTTGAGACCATCTGGAGTTTATACTGACTGAACCCAATTAAGACCTCTATATAAGATTGAAGATTCTTACTTGCAAGTACAAAAATCTACTTGTTTTGTGGCCACCCAAGACAAGCCTCTTATGTAAGTTCCCTTCTTATTAAGCCTGTCACCAACCAATTTAGAATGGTCTGCCTCTTTCTTCAGTCTCTCCTTGTCCTCTGTTTACGGGGCCTATTTTGAGTTTCACTTGGAGCACTCCCAAAGTTGTAAACCAACAGCTGGGTTAAGAATAGAGCCCTAGCTGTTTTGGCTCAGTGGATAGAGCATCAGCCTATGGACTGAAGGGTCCTGGGTTTGATTCTGGTCAAGGGCACATGTCCAGCTTGTGGGCTCAATCCCCTGCAGGAGGCAGCCGACCAATGATTCTCTGAAATCAATAAAAAAAAATAAAATATATATATATATATATATATATATATATATATATATATATTTTAAAGAATAGATTATATGCTGTACACTTGAAACTAATAACAAAACAACATTGAATGTAAAAAGCAAAATTCTCCTTTGGCTGCTGTGGCTCAGATGGTTGGAATGTCCTTCTGTACACTGAAAGGTCATGGGTTTGATTCCTGGTCAGGGCACCTGCCCCAGTTTTGGGTTTGATCCCCAGTCAGAGTGCATATGGGAGGGAGGTAACCAATTGATGTTGCTCTCTCACATCAATCTCTCTCTCTCTCTTCTTATCTCTATAATCAATAAAAAATAGAATCAAAATGAAAAATAAGCAAGGACATCATAATCCCATGGATCTATGGGCAATCTGCATAGATTTACCAAATCTATCCTCTTTAGATCTATAAATTTACATTTTAAATTCCTACTCTGATTTATGGGACATCTTTATTTCAATTTCAAATTAATCAATTTAATATATTTTTGAAATATCTAACATGCCAGACATTGCTTCTATTAAAAATCAAAATCATATATTTCCATAAAATGAAGTTCTTAAGTTTCTCATTATTTGCTTTTTATTACTCATTGCTCTTTGTTAAATGTTATATCATTGAGCTAGAAATTATTTGGCTAGAAGTAATTTGGTAGAAATCAAGATAGTCAACATTGCTATTTTAATAAAGTGATTTTATGATAGATAATTTCAGTAAGTTATGGACTACTCTAATGTGCTTTGTAAGTATTGTAAAGATCTTTGTTATTTCCTAGAATATTCAGGATTTCAATACTGTTTTGCAGATTTTTTTTTTTTTTTAGGTCTAATTATTTGAGGGAAGTTGTCTAATTCTGACAACTTCCCTCAAATAATCACGGACTTGAAAGAATGCTAACAAGAAAAAGAATAATAATACTACTATCTTCATCATTTTATGGATAAAGCACTAAATATTTGAAAATGTTCTTACTTATAAGGACTTCTCTTTTTAAAAAAGAAATTTTGTGAGTTTATTTGAGCCAAACTGTCTACAATACCTGGGAAGAAGAATTTCAATGTATTGAGTTAATTCTCCAGAGAATGTCAGTTTTTCACCTTGTTTTATACATTACAATCAGAGGAGGAGAGGTAAGTGAGTTACATGAATTCCATTGGTGAGAGATTAGAGAGGTGGGATAAAGCAAAGCGGGAGGGGGGAGGGGGGAGGCAGGGAATCTCTGGGATTGGATAAAAAAGTAAAATGATATACACATACTTCTTTTACTTAGGTGGGTACAGGATAGTTAACAGTCAACAATTAACATGATAACAATAATAATGAAAGAATTTGTGGTATCTGTCCTGGCGCCCAGGGCATTTGGTTGTACCCTGAGAAGTCTGGAAAAAAGGGAAGTTGCAAGTTACCCTGACATTTCAAGGATATGTTATTATAGGCTCAGTTACGGTAAAGATTGACCTTTGTCTGGGAAGATACTGGCCTAGGAAGCGACTATCCACTATAACTGCTTTTAGTTACAGTTTTCATTTCAGACCATTCTTTGTGGTCACTTTAGGTCTTTGAGTTTGCAAGACTGCCATGCAAGCCTTCCCTGAGTTTGTCAGGTTAGCATTTGGCCCCTTTCATCCACACATCTCCCTTTTGATCATAAATCAATCCAAAGGATGCATTGATGACCAACCTTTTGGTTTGATAATGGAATCCCACAGTGCTAGGAAATCTCATTCCTAGGAAGTCTCAGTGTTAGCATGTCTTGCTAAACAGGATGGACCACTGGGGATGGGCAAAACATAACCTTAGATGGCACTTAAGGTTGAATTATTCTTCTCTCTCTCTCTCTCTCTCTCTCTCTCTATATATATATATATATATATATATATACATATATATATATATATATAAATAAAGAGGACATATGCAAATTAGGCCAGGACCCCATAACAGGTCACGACCAGACAGGAGGAAGTTGCGCGCGCAGGTGAGGCCCAGAGCAGAGACGGAGACAGAGATGGGGGGCCGGTGAGCCACCATGCCCTGGCTTGGGCTGGACCCCCGCAGCCTCCACAGCCAAATGCAGGCCCAAAGAGGAGACGTAGAAGCAAAGCGACTCCCTCCTGGCTCCTGTGGGCGCCTGTGGCTCGCTTCCACCTCCTGCAGAAGCTGCATGGCTCCCGTGGAAGCAGTGTGGAAGTGGCAGGCGGCCTACTGCGTGCGATATCGCACGATGAGCTATTAGTTCAAAATAAAAGGCAGGTAAAAGACAGTCAGATCCTATATGTCTTTGTTAAAAAGTATCTTGGATCATTTCTAATTTTTGAGTTACCATGATCCAAGTATTTTTTCTGCTTGATTTTCTGCATCTAGTATAACATTTACATACCAGGAACTAAAGCAGTAATATTAAACCAGAATCATTGATTAGGAACAGAAAATGTCTAATATTAGTCAAGGAAGGATCTGAGGAGAAGCAAGTATCTACTATTATCCAGTTCTAATTTTCCTTTTGAGACTGTCACAGAACTATTCTGAAGCTATAAGGACATTTTGAGGACCTTTTTTTTTTTTTTAAGTGAAAAGAAGATCCTTCAGAAAGTAATTTTTAGTTTATATTTTATTAGCATCACTTTTGTTGCAATATAGAAAAATATTTCTTTGTGCTTGTTTTGGCTCTTAAGAGTATAAACTAGTTGTGCACTAGGCCAGACATTGTGTTAGTGCATCACTGAGCTGCAGGTAGATAAAACCAAGGAGCTAAAATCTCATATTTTTTGGTTCTATCTCTTAGATTGAACAGCAGATGTCATATGGAAGAAAATAAAGTGAAAAAAAGATCCACAGGGGGACTCAAAAGATAATACAAGGTGAGTTTGCTTGGTAATGAAGTCATGGTCACAGTAACCTTCCACTGCTCTTAACAAGGTGGAAAAAGTCTGCTTAACACTTCACCATACAGCTGTTATTTTTCCCCCTCAGCAGGCTCATTTCTTTAGGGCACAGAGAAAATAGACTTTTCACTCTCAAGTATGCCCTAGACTACTTTTGTGCATGAAGAATGTATAAGTCTATAAGTTTGAAGAAAAATATTATATAAAACCTATTGAAATAGACTAGGACAAAAAATGAATTTTTGAATCACATTTTAAACATTTATGATGAATTCAAATATTTAATGGATAAGGATCACTGTAACATTTGTATGAAAGTCCTTATTTTCTATAATATTCCTTAAAAAGTCTTCATTGATGTATATCATGATGGAACAAAAGTAAAAATGGATATATCTCAATTTTGTATAAATAATTGTATTCAATGCAACAGTTTTTGAGAGCTGCCAACTTATAAGTACTCACAGGAGAAAATATGCCATTGGGGCAGCACCATGCCCATCTTTATTCTGCCCAACTGTCAGAGAAAAATCTATGTATCTCAAATTCTCGTTGGCAAATTGTAATGACCCAAAAATGAACATATTTTAAATTAGTAGTCCATAGTTATGAAATTAATAAAATTTAAAAAAAAAACCTGACAGTGTCTTTGATATTCCTTGGTTTTCATGATCTTCACAATTTTGAGGAGTACTGGTTAGTATTTTGTAAAATGTCCCTAAATATCTGAAATTTTGGACATGACTAGACTGAGGTTTTAAGGTTTAGGGAAGAATACAACACACACTGATGTCAGACATGAGGTCAGGCGGTACATGAGGTCAACATCACTTAACACTGGTGATGTCAAGGGGGAGCAACCACTTGGCTAAGGTCGTGAGTACCACTTTTCTCTACTGTACATCACTGTTTTCCACTTTCTGTGCTCTGTTTTTTGGAAGTGAGTTACTGAATAGACACTTCACTCAAGGAGGCTATTGTCAGTAGTGGTATCTACATATGCTATGTGTGAGTCTATAAGGATTATTTGTATCTTCTTTAGACTAAGCAATTTTAATTAGGAGCTTAATTTTCTTCCTGCTTTCTATGGGAATAGACTCAGTTTTCATGGTTTCCAATTCTCTTTAATTGACAGAAACCCAGTATCCCTCCTGAACCTCAGAAATTTGTCCTTAATACAGAATTCCTGACGGGGTCTGGAGGCAGATCTGGAAAACCTTTCTTCCAAACCCTACGTGCTTCTGAGATTTTTGGGAATTTCACTGAGTCATTTGAAGGTTTTTCCGATATGGTGTCTTATTATCTTGGACTTAGGTTTGAATAATTTAGACCGGGGTATTTCCCCTCTCTCTGAACTCAATACTCAACCTTGGTAACATATTTATTCACTGGACAAACATTTTGTGAACACCTACTATATTCATGCCACTGTTCTAGGACCAGTAAATAATACAATCAAGATTATTGCCATAACTTGCCAGCTAGATTACTGCATGAACAATATGCCAATATCTTCGGATTGCTTCACCATTCTGACTTAGACTTATTTACATACAATAGCTTGATGTGAGACTAACCCACAACTGCCAGAAATGGGGCAATGGTGCCTTCACAGCACACTTGGAGCTCCCACCAGGGAGATAAGAACAAATTTGGAGTCATAAAGGGGGGCCTAGGAAAAATGGATCAAGACAATACTGATAAGACCAAATACAAGGAAGAGTGATAAACCTATACTTGATCCATACTAATCTGCAGTGGCAAGACAAAAGGAGCAGGTCTAATTTAAGTGAGTAGAGTATTAAAACAAACAGAGGTGAAGTTAAAAGCAATCAGAGGTTGATGAAGCAGAAAAATCAGTGGAAAGAAATAGGCTAAGTAATCACTCTTCCAATCTAATGACTGAGATGTAAATGTATTCCAAAATGAAAACTAGAGAAAGAACAGACTGAAGGATGAGTTACGTCTACTGAACTCTGATAATGGAGGATCTAAGAGGACTGTGTTGCCTCTTCACTACCAGGGATGGCCCAAGGCCACCAAAGCTTACAAAAACCCTGAGAAACTTTGAACATGATAGTTGAGAGTAAGCAGCTATATACCTTCCTGTCATACTGTCATTGGCCTATTAAAGGTTTAATCGGAAAAAGTTAGTCACTTGAGCAAATTGCAGAGATACAGCAATAGTTGCCTTTCTGTATTTCCACTTATTTAACATGAATGAAGATTTCAGTATTTATTATTTACTTTATTCATAACTGCATTTGTCTGTCCAGAAAACATCGGCAGACCTATTATGTAAACCAAGGCTACACTATCTATACAATTCCGTTAATTGAAAACTCTAGCATATGGCATTCTGCCTTTTGCAGTAAAACAGCTATTCACATTTTAGCAAACTGCTAAAGTTGTGTATATAATACCCCTGTGGAAATTAAACCTATGATGGACATAAGCCCAGAGCCAGCCTGAGGCAAAACAATCATACAAACACACACACACAAACAAAAGTGAGGGCTATTTGAGCAAGCTTGTTTTTATAAATATGATGTGAAGTAAGTTGTGTGGCTATTGCATGTGAATATATTCTTGAACTACAAATAAATTTTAATGGTGTCTGAAAAGTCCATATTGGCACAGGACAGAGGTTGATAGAGACAAATACAATTTTTCTGGCCAACAAAGTGGGCAAAAAAAAACAAAACCCTTTATTGATTGTCTATTTTGGACAAAGATATTGTGTTAGATGGTTCATATATGGTATCTTCTTTACTTTTCATAAACATTATATGAGATAGAGATTAAATCCCTTATCATTAACTAATCTGCCACTAGAAAATTGAATCACCTGTAGGAAATCCTCATAAATTACAATAATGCTTAATTTTGCTGTGACATATTCTGATTCTGGTATGCTTTGAGGTCAGCATCCATAATATAATGATTTCTTCAGTTGATGACTCAGCATTGGCTCTCACCCTTCACCACTGCCCTCCTCTCCCCTTTAAGTGAAAGAACTCATATGAAGTGAAAACAAATCAAACTGAAGGAAACAAATGGAAACATCATTTGTGTTTTAAAATGGCTTTGAAAAATATCTCATGGGATATTGGTCACTTGTGTATAGAAACATTAAGATAAGAATGTAGCACTTATATGATTTTTTAGGTTTTATATGCCATTTTATATTGGAGAATATAAGCTGCAGTGGTCTAACAATGTTAAATCTCAAGAAAGCTCCATGACTGTCGGAGCCTAGCTGCCTTATCAGTCCCATTTTCCAGATGAGGGGACAGAAGCTTAGGACAAGTAGAGAGAATGTAGGTCACAAGGCTAGAAAATGGATACAAGAAACCTGTCTGTCCCCATAGTCTATGTACTTCACGCACTGCTGGTGTGACCTTTAGTTGAGTTGTAGTTGGGCTCAAAACAATCTTTCATTTCAAGGGCATGTTCTATGGCTTTCTCTCTTTCTTTCTTTCTTTCTTTCTTTCTTTCTTTCTTTCTTTCTTTCTTTCTTTCTTTCTCTCTCTTTTTCTTTCTAACCAGAGCAGCAAAAATTTACAATTGATCCTTGAAAAATGCAGCTTTTTTGGGTCACTGACACCCTGTGCAGTTGCAAACCTATGTATAACATTTGAATTTTCCAAAATTTAACTACTAATAGCCTACTGTTGACCAGAAGTCTTACTGATAACATAAACAGTCAATTAATGTTATCCTTTGTTGTAATATGTATTATACAGTGTATTCTTCCAATTAAGTAAACCAGAGAAAGAAAATATAGTGTGCAAAAATAGGTTTACAGTTGTGAGTACACAAAGCAGTTTATTATTGTATTATTATTTATTAACTAGAGGCTCAGTGCATGAAATTTGTTCACTCTGGAGGGGTCCCTCAGCTGGACTGCACCCTCTCTCAGTCCGGGAGCCCTCGGGGGATGTCCAATTGATGGCTTAGGCCCGCTCTCCATGGGGAGCAGGCCTAAGTCAGCAATCAGACATCCTTAGGACTGTTGTGGAGGCAGGAGAGGCTCCCGCCACCTTTGCTGTGCTCACCAGCCATGAGCCCACCTCAGGGATTCTGACTGAGCGGCGCTCCCCCTGTGGGAGTGCACTGACCTCCAGGGGGCAGCTCCTGCATTGAGCGTCTGGTGGTCAGTGTGCACCATAGAGACTGATTGTTCTGCCGTCCAGTCAACTTGCATATTAGCCTTTTATTATATATATATATATTTATATATATATATATATGGCATTATTTTTCTATACACAACTGTGAAACTACTTTTGCCCCACCTGTATTAATAAGAAAATCATAAAGAGGAGAAAATTCATTTACAATATTTATTGTAAAAAATCTGCCTATAAGTGGATGAGTGCAGAACCCATGTTATTCAAGGGTCAACTATACTTTACTTTATGACAATATTGTCAAAAGGAGCAAAAAGACAATCCCAGTGTGGAAAAAAGATGAATAAAAACATCAGGGAAAATTCAGAATGAAAAGGAATGCCACATAAACTTTAAAAATAGAGGCACTTCCTGGTTTGGGGACATTAACGGTCTTGTCTATAAATGCCACAGACAATAAATTGAGCTGCATGCATAACATTCACCTTGGGAGAATGAGTCAAGACATGTGTGAACCTTAAGCTGTCACTTTCAAAAATTGCGAGACCGACCTAAGACTTCACTTCTAGCAATCAAAATTGAGAAGTTAAAAATTAAATGCAATAGCTTGATGTTGCTTTTAGTGGAATTGATGCCTTTACTTTAAATTATCGCTCAGGAAGACTCTACAGAAAAAAAATAAAATAAAACAGCACTGGTTTTTATTGACTTGAACTACATCTTAAGTATAGGTCTAACAGGTTACAACTTATCTATGAATAAAAATACAAACTATTAAGGAATCTGGACTGTATCCTGTAGGTGAGAGTTGGTGTAAGGGCATCATTTAGAATTTAAACAGGGGGCAATTCTTTCCAGAACAAATTCTATTTCACTTCTATGTGTTTCCACATTACCCTATACTTATCTCTACATTGTTAACTTTTATGTTATAACTAGAGGCCCGGTGCATGAATTCATGCATGGGTGGGGTCCAGCTGGCTCACCCCAATTGGGGCCAATTGGGCCAGTCGGCCAGGGGGAGGGGACATGGGTGGTTGGCCAGCTGGCCCCACCCATTGTTAGAATTCCCTGTCGAACTCCCTGTCAAGGGGACAATTTGAATATTAGCCTTTATTATATAGGATAACAGACTCCTCTGAATAGCCATTAGACTGTTAAGTTTTTGAGGGTGGCAACTGACTCTCATTTACTTTTATACCAGCGTGTAGCGTGGTACATGCCACACTGTGAAGTTTTAATAAATATTAGAATGAGTAATTGGGATTTTGTTTAAGAAAATTATCATGTCATTTTGGAACCTAGATTGAAGGCAGGAGAAATGGACAAAGAAGGTCATTTGGGATTATGACTGGTAAGGAGGGAAGACAGAGAGATGGCCCAATTTAAGGCTGTGGCAGTGAGGTTGGGAAGAAGGCAATATATGTGAGTATTTCAGTAAGTAAAATCAAAATTGTTTTTTAACCAGTTAACAAAGTAAGGAGGGAAGAGAGTGAAATTGAGGCTTATGTCTGTTTCTTCCTAGGTTACTAAATTAGTGGGTATGTAATTAATCAGTATCAGGGATACGAAGGAAGAAGCTAGTTTGGAAAACAATAATAATTATTTTTAATACAATGGCTTTATGTCTTATTTCCAGGACTATACCAGTACTCATGGCCTGAGTAATATTTCTACTTCACCACCCACCACAGTATATTATCAGAAGGACTTAGTAGTTTGGGCATTAACTTCTTATCCTTACCTCTTTTCAAAGTCATTCTTTCATAATTAGGTAGCACATTATTCTTTTAGGATGAGTTGGTTTCCTTGCCAAATATATTTTCCTGGAGCAAATCCTTTTGAGTTCTTTATATAAAATATGTTTAGCTTTGTTGCCATGACTGAAAATAACTTTTTATTCTCAACCTTCTTAGCAGTTTCCCAGGGAAAATGTACAGCCAAATACCAGTGAATGCACCAGTCACTTCCCTTTGGTGGGTCTTGATTCAGTGACTGAGGTGCTTGCTGTGCATGGTCATAACTATTATCTTCTGAGTGCCCTATTTCTAGTGCTGTGGTACAAAGGAGAGGGCAGAGATATTGGAGATACATTCGTGTTTAAATCCCAGCCTTGCTGCATTCACTTAATCTCCATGGGCTTCAATTTCTCCACCTGTAATAATACCTTTCTCATCATGTTGCTGCACAGAAGAAATGAAATAATGTAAGAGGAAGTTTCCGTTATAGATATCCAATTATCTGCTTACATGCCAGTCCAGTTGCTTCTCATGCTTGTGTTCAAAGATATCTTTTCTTATATAAATAAGATGTAAAAAGCCATGTGTAACTAACTGTAAAGGGCAAAAAGAGAGCTGCTAAAATGAAGAAATGGAAAACAGTATGATTATTTTTTTAATGTGAAGGTAATACTAAGCTTGTAAATGGTTGAAAATATTTTTTGAAGGTATCAGAATTCAAAAGTATTTCAACAGACTGAAATAGTGATCTGGAACTACTAAGAGATTTAATAGGGTAAAATGTGGAGTTGGCAGGTATACTGAGAGGCCTCGGGACTTTTAGCTGACTCCTCAGCTAATTAAACAGCGATATAACTACCCAAAAAGGAAGCTCAGTTCTAATCGGCATCAGTTGAGTCCAAAACAAAGAAGGTGATGACTCATGGTTGTACTTGCCACTCATCAGATATCATCCATTAAAAATTAGAGGGAGGATTAGCAAAAATGGTTTGATAATGAAATATTGTATTAGAAATAGTAAAGAAATTGTGGAAGCTTAAGACAAATATTAATTTTATCTTTTGCAAAATGAGATGTTGAAACAAGATATGCTCTACTCTTCCTATGTACCTAGGAATATTTATCTATTTATTTATCCTATTTATCTATTGCAGCATAACAACCACCCCAAAATTTAGTTGTACATGACAAATATTTTGTTATGCCCATGAATTCTGTGGGTCAGGGTTAAGAAAAAACACAACACAACAAAACAGCAGAAATGGTCCTTCTCTCCTCCATAATGTTAGCTGTGATGATGCCTTAGTCAGTACATACCGCTATAACAAAATGCTATACACTGAGTGGCTTACAACAGAAATGTATTTCTCACAGTTCGGGAGACTGGAAGTCTGGGATCAGGATGCCAGCATGGTCAGGTTCTGCTGACGGCCCTCTTTGGGCTGACTTCCTATTGTATCCTCACATGGCAGAAAGCAAAACCACCTCCTTAGCCTCCTAGAATAAGAGTACTAATTTCATTCATGAGGGCTCCCCCTCATGACTTAAGTGCCTTCCAGAGACCCCCAACTTCCAAATATTATCCCATTGGGCGACACTGTTAGATGACAGAGGGATCAGAACAACCACATGGAACACATCAATGGCAGGGCGGTGACAAAACTGAACTGGCTTGAGGCTCCACGTTTTTAGCTGTGTGACCTTAGACAGGTATCATGACTCTCTGACTTGTCATGTGGAAGGAATAAATTAAAACATTGCAATACTTTGAACACATGAATTTTAGGAAGACTAAAACATCTAGGGTGTGTCCTCGATATTCTCCTGGAAGTTTCAAGGATAAAGTAAAACTCTCAGTTTCTTTCCCAGGATGGTACCAAGAGGATGGAGATGGTTCCTGTCAGCCTTCAAGTTAGTTTTCCCCTGTGTCAATGAGTCAGGGGAAAGAAAGGGAGAAAATTATAAAGGAATTTGCTATATTCTTTTTCTAAGTCCTCTATTTACTAAAATCAGTTTGGACTATGAATGATCTGGAACCCAGAATCTTTCATTTAATTCTTCTTATTCAGCTCTACCTTCTTCTTCATGTCACTCCCCCCAGGTACCATTGCCGAATAGTCAATCAGAAAATAGTTTATTAAACTTAGTTTTCTTCATCTTTTATTCCATCCGTGACCTATTTTGGTATTATTGGAAGAATATGAGTAATTACATTGAAGTCTGTTCCCTGTGTGTGATTTTGAGCCAGTAATTTATAGTTTCTTGATTCAGTTGTTGAGAATTGATTAACATTAGATACATAATGGAAGTGTTCAATATGTTAAATACCTATGTTATGTACTTTTAATGTTTTAGAAAAATCTATTGTTAGATAGGAAAATAAATCTATATTAATTTTTTTAAGTTAATACAGAACATAGAACAATTATTATAGTTTTTTTTTTGTTAAATGTCAAGGTTTGGGAATTGAACAAACTGGATTAAAATCATGTCTTGACCCCTTATTATTGATCTCACTTTGAGAAATTTTCTTCTGCATTGCAGTTTCTTCATCTGGGAGGTTTAAATGAATTCAACGCCAGATGCAGAATAAGTGCCCAACAAATGGGAGCTAGTGTTCTTCTTATTGTTGTTAGTTTTCCTTCATATGACCTTTGATGTACAGCAGTGCTACTCAAAGTGTGGTCCCTGGGCCAGCGGCACTAGCATCAACTGGGAGTTTGTTAGAAATGCCTCTTTTCTGGCCTCAACCTGGACCTACTAGATCAGTAATTGTGGAGCCCAGAAATGCTTTAAGATGCATGCTCAAGTTTGAGATCCACTGATTTACATCATATTGCTGCTAGTATAAACTTTTTAAAAATTATTTTTAATTCTCACCCGAGGATGTTTTTTTCATTGATTTTAGAGAGAGAGGAAGGGAAGGGGAGAGAGAGAAACATCGATGTGAGAGTGAAACATTGATCAGTCACCTCCTGTTACCACACTGACCAGGGATCAACTGAGGAACCAAACCCACTACCTGGGCAAATGCTCTGACCGGGAATTGAACCCGTGACACTTTGGTGCATGGGACAACACTCTAACCAACTGAGCCACACTGGCCAGGGCACTGGTATAACATTTTTTATAACTCTGTACTGGACCAAAAATAAAATACAACTAAAAATCATCATGGCAGCCACACAGGACAAAATTATTTTACTGTATATGTAAAACATTCCTTCTTAGTTTCCATATGGACTACACAGACATGTCAGTAATACTTACCAAGATAAACTAATGATTGACAAACGTTATTCTAAAAATGCATATGCTAATTGTCAATGCTGGAACCACAGAGATACATTTAAATTGTTTTGACTATGAGTCAGAAAAGATCTCCTGGCCTACAACAACAAGTAGTTAACATATGGAGAGAGTTAAGATGAATCTGACCTTTAACACTTTTCTTAGGCAACTGACTTCTGTGAAATGTAATGTGTGATTCCATGTTTCCATTTTCCTGCATTGTAGGTATCAGCTCAAGCTGGTGACTGCAGTCTCTGAGGTCAGCAGACAGCACACAGACTGTTAGTATTGCAGCTGTGTTGATGTGACCTTTGAACCCACTGGTTTGAAAAAAGAAGTCAAAATGTATATGAAACTTTCTGCAACTATGCAGTGTGAACTTTTACTCAGGTCTTCAAACCTGATTTCCTCCTCTATTCAGATCCCATTCCCACTGGATTTTTTTATTCATGTTTTAAAAATTGCAGGAATCTATTGCTCAACCTATATAAACATATCTCCTGAAACATCATAAGGTAAGAGTTCCCATTGGGGGACCATGAAGTTAACACTTTTTTTTGTTTGTTTGTTTCCCCTAAAGTAATACAAGGCTTACCAGTCACTTTCTAAATATCTTAATTTGGTTCCCAAGAAGTAACTGTTTTATTTGCATTGTCAAATATCTGACAAGAATCTACTTTAAACTTTTAGAATGGTTCTCAATATTCCTTAAGGGTTTAAGTTTTGAAGGTTTCTTTCAGTGACTTTTTCAAAACTTATGTTTCTCTTTGGAATACAAGGAGAGCAGCTGTCATGGAATGTTTTGAGATTTTATGATTACAGATTAATTTAAAATCCCAAACCACCTCCTTTAAGCTTTTAAAAGCATCTGATAGTACATACGATAGGGGAGGGAAAAAACATAAATTAAGAGTATATTTCAAAAGAAAACAGGTAATCTTTCATTTTTACATTATATGCCCCTGACAGACTTCAGGCGGCGGGTACTTTAGAGTCAGCAGAGAAGTAACACAAAGAAGAATGGGGTTTGGAGCTGAGGGACCAATGACTGCTTTACCATGTATTAACTCTAAATTCTTGAGCATGCCACCTGACCTATGTGAACTTAGTTCTTAACTACAGAACATAAAAAGTAACACCTGTTTTTATATGGTTAATTTAAAGAAAAGCATACATAAAATAATATATATATGTTATAGGATTCCAGGGGAGGAGGAATAGGGAAACTGAGACAGGAAAGGTAAAACAAAGCCAAGTAGTGTGAGTGTTAGCAATTTGCAGCCAGCTTGTAACTAAAAAGCCATTATCTTCCCCAGCCAAAGACGCTTGAAAGCAAAGGGTTAATAAAACCTCCCTAGCCCAGCCGGTGTTGCTCAGTGGTTGAGTGTCAACCGATGAACCAGTTTGATTCCCCGTCAGGGCATATGCCCAGGTTGCGGTCTTGATCCCCAGTGTAGGACGTGCAGAAGGTGGCTGATCAATGATTCTCTCTCATCATTGATGTTTCAGTCTCTCCCTCTCCCTTCCTCTCTGAAATTAATTTATAAATTAATATAATATATATATATATATATATTTTTAAAAAAACCTTCCTAGTCCAAGATGGTTTGGCTCAGTGGATAGAGCATCAGCCTATGAACCAAAGGGTCTCGGGTTCAATTCCAGTTAAGGGCACATACCTTGGTTCCTCCCTGGCCTGGGCTCTGGCACATGCAGGAAGCAACCAATCGATGTGTTTCTCTCACATTGATATTTCTCTCTGTCTTTCCCTCTCTCTTCCACTCTCTCTAAAAATCCTCAGATAAGGATTTAAAAAAAAAAAGCCTCCCTAATGAGAGAATGCAGAAGGGGAGGGGAAAAGGAGAGAAAAAGGGGGGAAAGAGCAGTTTTACTCCCTAAGCAGAAAAGCCAGCAGACTCAAGGCTTTGCTAGATAAAGTTGCCAGGTGCCTCTCATGAATTCTGGGAAGGCCACAGCAAAGTAAAAAGGAACCTTGAGAATGAATCTGTACCAAAATATTCAGCAGAGGAATTTTCAAACCTATAGACAGGAGGGTATAGAAGGCCTTGGACCCCCACCCAACTGGCTCTTCAGATTAGTTGAGAGCCCATCTGCACTCCATAAGCCAGATGTATAGGTTTGCTTGCTTTGCTTTTTCAATAAAGGTTCATGCTGTAAGTACTTTAATTGCTTTAATAAATTGGCTTTACACAATGCAGTCTAGATCTCTTGTATAAATTCATTTATATGAGAAGACAAGGATCGAAGTTGAGAACAGTCCGCTCCCACTGACTCAGGGGGGCATCCGATAACACCCCTCTGGTGTCAGGAGAGGTGCCTCTAACATATAGGAAACTTCTGGTGCCATGATTGGCACATAGGATGACATCAAGGAATGTGTTTACGTTGCCTTTTCCTGAACACAACAGTTCTCAATGATGGATGCGTGTTAGAATCACTCAGTGAATTTTTATAACTACTGATTCTCCGAGCTCTATTGCCAAAGATTCTGATTAAATTGCTCTGGGCCAGATTCTAGGCATCCATAGTTTGTAAAGCTCCCCAGATGATTCTAACAAGCAGCCAGGGTTCAGAATCACTGCACAAAAGCATCATTCCTATGACTTTCACGAGTTTTAGAAATACCTGTGGAAATTTTTCAAATATGCCTGGTCTTTCACCTTGCAAGACACCGATTCATTAGGATGGGACAGATCATCCTTAGGAGTATCAGGAAGATATTTTGGTGGCACTGACTGCTTGAGAATATCTAACATCTTACAGCTTCTCACATCACCCTAATTCTGCCTCAGTTTCATAATGAGTTCTAAGAGACAGTCCTACATTTTTCTCATTCATGACAATAGTTCTGTAAAGTAGATGTGGCAAAAATTGTCACCCCTATTTGACAGATCAAAATATTTAAATTTAGAAAGACTAAACAGGCTTACTGTTAATGCACAGTAAATGACAAAGATCAGACTCACATTTGGGTTGTATAATGATAATAATAATTATTAGAATTTATCTACTAGTAAGTTCTTACTATAACAACAGTAAAGCATTGTGATAAGAGATCTGCATTAATTCTTGCATTAATTAACTGACTTATGCAGCTACTATTAACTTACCCCCTTTTTATTCTATAAGCAAAGAAGCTAGGGCTAAACAGTGGAGAGTAACTTGCTTGATACTTCACAACTACTACTAGTAAATGCCAAAGTTGTGATTCAAGTCATTCTCTGGCCACAGCATCCTTGAACCAAGCTGCCCTTTCTCCACTGTCACCTCCTGAAGTTCCAGTGTTCTTTCCACTGCTCCACAATGCTCTGGCAGCCTCCACGTCATCACCAGATGTGTTTTCTGCTATTCTGATTTCCAGGAAAAACCGGGGAAAATATGGTGATTATTATGACTTCTTGAAAGAGCTGAGGCTGACTTTTGTTCTGCTACCTAAAGACTCTACTAGAGAGAGCCCTTTCCAAATAAATTAGGACATTTTGGTTGCTATTGAGTAAAACTCCAACTTACCCTGTAGTTTTAATTAATTAGGCTTTTGGTCTCAGCCTGTGTGGCTCAGAGGTTGAGTCTTGGGTTGTGGGCTCCATCATCAGTAGGATTCTTTCTCAACATTGATGTTTCTGTCTCTCTCACCCTCTCCTTTCCTCTCTGAAATCATTTATTTTTTTTTTAAATTAGGCTTTTGGAATTTATTAGTTTATGTAAATTTGGAAAAATCCAAAATTAGGCTGGTTTTAGGTTTGGCCTCATTTAGTAAGAAATGAAACAACGCCAATAGGACCTGATTTTGTCCATCTCTTGATCAGCTCCGGTTCCCCTCCCTAATACTAGTATGTTTGCTTTATTCTCAGACATATTCATCATTTATGATTGTCAAGTGGCTATTTATGATTGTCAAGAAGGCAAAGGAGAAAAGCTGCTCCTCACAGTACCAACAAGTATCCATTACTTCAGTCTCATAACCTCTCATTGCTCAGGTACTCGTATTTGAAGCAGTCATTACTGCCAAGGCAATGTGACACACTGCCTGCATCACATGCCCTCTCAGAGGCTGGGTATGGAGTCTGTTTAATGGGAATCCTAGGAACTCAGAGTAGAAAAGAAACATTTTCAGAATCAAAATTGAACTCTTGGTAGAAAAAAATGTGGGGTTCCCTTACATATCCTAGACACTCAATTCAGTTATTTATTATTTTTATCACTACTATCTTATGTTTATACTAGAGGCCTGATGCACGAAATCCATGCAAGAGTAGGCCTTCCCCGCCGCAGCGGCTGCCTGGATCCCTTCCTCGCAGCTGGGCGGCTGCCTCCATGGTGCAGCTGCAGCCCCGGCTTCATCCAGAAGGTTGTCTGGAAGGATATCCGGAAGGATAGCCAGTCTAATTAATATATTATGCTTTTATTATTATAGATAAACATTTATATTTTACACACTGTTCTTTTACATGGATTAATTAATTTCTGCTACTCTTAAATTTATTTCCAATAATAGTAACAATACATAGGTTTCTTAAGAAGGTTGTTTCTTGCCAATATATACCAATACTCACAATGAACTCATTAAAAATAGAAAAGTTGGGTGGACAAAGTCAACTGGTCATCAAAAGAATTGTAGGTTACCTGGCAGAGAAATTATGTTACATTAGATTTTCCCTTTTACTACTTAATAAAACTAACTAAGAATGTGTATTACATCTAGAAAGCACACATGCCGGCCTGTAGTGATTGTTAATTGGTCTTGAAGACTCTAATGTCATCAACAATGCAGCAGAATCAGAATCTTTTTATTCAAATGTGGTGATAAACTATACTAAATCTATACGGAAATCTGGTTACCTCACAATTTCTTCCCTGAGGTTTGACATTCTGATTGATGTTTCTCTGTTTCTGGATCTATTTTCCCCCCATCAGTTTATGTTGTTCATTATATTCCACAAATGAGTGAGATCATGTGATATTTATCTAAATTTCAGTTATTTTCTTCCTGATTAGAAGGACTCATTCTTATTAGGGGCCCTTATAAGAAATGCTTTTCATATCCACTAAGGAGTGCTCAATTCATCTGAATCAAATCCAACATTCTATACCTTTTTAAAAAATTTATCTTTATTGTTGAAAGTATTACAGATGTCCCCTTTTTTCCACCATTGATCCCCTCCACCCCACTCCCTCTCTCACCCCAGACCTTCATTGCACTATTGTCTGTGTCCATGGGTTTTGCATATATGCATATAAATTCTTTAGTTAATTCCTCCCCTCCTCCCTTCCCTCTGAGAATCTTCAGTCTAGTGCATGCTTCCATGTCTCTGGATCTATTTTGTTTGTCAGTTTATTTTGTTCATTAGATTCTCATATAAATGAGATCATGTGATATTTGTCTTTCTCTGACTGGCTTATTTCACTGTGCTTTTTTAGTTATGATGGTAGAGTATTGTTTTGATAGGAATATGATTAAAATTGTGAAATGTCTTACCTTTTAAAACAACTGGAAAACATTTAAAAGTTAATATTATACAATTTATTAACTGGTATATTTTGGGGGGAAAGAGAACAGGCATTTGAAGAATTTCAAAATCCATTTTTTGGAGGGTCACTACATTTTTTATTGTTTTAACAAATTTACACATGTATATAATATGGTCATGGATTAAGTAGTGAAGAAGAGCTTAGACTGAACACCAGCCTTTCTCACCAACCCTAGTCCACTCCTAGAAAGACATTCCTTTATCTGTCTTGAATTCTCCTGGTGACAGCTGTCCTGACTCAAAACAATATTTCAGATCTTTGTTTCTTTATGAATCATATCTATGCATTATAATACATTAATACTTCTCTGTTCTTGTTATACAATCATTTCATAGTTTGCTAGTAATATTATTATTTTAAAACTAGAGGCCCAGTGCATGATTAAATCATGCACGTGTAGGGTCCCCTAAGCCTAACCTGCCATCCAGGCCATATCCACTGCCCCGCAAAGCCTAGCACGCTCCGTGGACACTGCTAGCAGCCTGCTCCCTGCTTTTGATGGCAGGGGGTCCACTGGTGCTGGAACGGACACACAGCTCCCTGCTTTCGATTGCGGGGGAGCTGGCTGTCTGTCCACTGGTGCACCAGGCCTTTCGAAAGCCTCCAGCGCAGCGGAGGCTTTCGAAAGGCCTGGTGCCGAAGCGGTGGAGGCTTTCAAAAGGCCTGGTGCCGGAGCAGACAGACAGCCAGCTCCCCCGCTTTCGCTCCCCGCTTTTGATGGTCCGCAGCAGGATGTGGACTCGCTGCCCCAGAGGCCCCTTCTGTGCTGCAGCACAGCCATGGCGCAGACGCTGAGCTCGCGCTGCCGCTAGTGACGAGAGCTCAGCGTCCCACCGGCCCAATCGGCCACCCCGGCCACCCCAAGTCCCGCCCCCTGCACCTCCCACTGGCCCAATCGTGGGCATAGCGGAGTGATGGTAATTTACATATTACCCTTTTATTATGTAGGATATTTTATTATTTACTGGTGTGATTTTAAATAATATATCTATAGTTCTTTTTCCATCAGTTTTAATTAGTATCTTAACTTTATTCTCTGAATAATTTTAGTCACTTTTTTCCTTTCTTCCAGATCTTTCCTCATTTCACTTTTCCATTTTTAGAATTAAATTTATTAGGATGGCGTTGGTAAATAACATTATGTACATTTCAGGCATACAACTTTCTAACATGACATCTATATACTCTATTATGTGCTCACCATCTGAAATCTAGTCCACTTTCATCACCTTGTATTTGATCCTTTAGACCCATTTCCTTCAAAATCATATCTCTTTATATGAGTTTTAATTGTGTAAAACTTTAAATAAGAAATATAATTTTGGGGGCTATAGAGAATATGTTGAAAGCAATCTGATGATCTTTTAGAAAACTGTTTCCATATCAAAATACTATTTTTAAGGTAAAGGAAAACATTTTTTTCCAACATAATATGTGTTAAAATATTCAGAACATTTTTGGCTATCTCTAATACCGTAATTAATGAAAACACAGGTTGTTTTCATCCTTTTCATATTAAGTTTTAAATGATTTGGGATATATATATATATATATATATATATATATATATATTTCTTTAGGAAGAGAATTAGAGTGAAAACTTAACATTTTCAATATTCCTTGAAGACTATTTCCTATTTTAGCCCAGTCAAAAGTTTCCCCTCTACTCTCTGACCCATTCCTTGCCTTTTTCAAAGCCTGTGTTTAGACCTAGAATAGTATAAGTTAATTTTAACTTTCAGTTGAAAGAGGATATAAAAAGTGATAGTTATGACATTTTTCTATACTCACAAGACTCAATACATTTTTAGCAAATATCCCTTTTGTTTAGGGCCAAATTAAAAGACTAATAATTCACCTAATTTCTTTGTTGTTGTTGTTGTTTTTTTTACTAAGACACTAACTCTATGTTATTAGACATGCCGATCACTTTTACCTAGCTGGACGTCTGTAGCTGTTCTAAACATGTTTCTTTTGTTTTGATGCTTTTATTACAAAACTATTCTTTCAACAACTTGAGTCAAAATTTTTAATAGTTGTCTTGCAAAAGAAAGAATTCTAATATTTTTTTGCCTTTTATATTGTTTCTAATTCTGAAATGATTGCTGCTTATCCATGCATTAATTATCCAAAAGAAAAATATCAGTGTGATTATGGAATGTTTAATATCAAAGAAAATTAAGTAACATTTATACTAATCCCTTTGTTTCAAAATTGGAATAATTGCAATTAAAAGAAGTGAAGTGACTTGATCAAATCTGAGAAGCTAGGTCATAGTTCAAAGGTGACATAAGGGAATTAAATTAATGAAATCCAATCTTTTATTGAATTGATTCAGCATTCTCCATAAATTACCAACTCTCATTTTAGTTATATAAAATACTTGTGAACAATGGAATATTTACCCTGGGGAGCTTCTTCTTTTAATCTCGTGTTTATAATAGGGTGTGTATTTCTATAAAAGTATAGTAAGTCCTCACTTATCATTGATAGATTCTGTCATTTTAAGAGAAATTATGTATAATGAAATCAATTTTACCATAGACTAATTGATATAAACAAGAATTAAGCTCTTATAGCATCTCATCAACATGATAAAGAAATGGCATTGAACAAACTGAAGTCGGTACAGGACCTGCTGCATGAGAAATAAAACATTAAGATAAAAAGTGGAAAAGATGACTTCTGATGTCAAGTAAGAATTTTCAAGGAAGATGGTACTTGATCTGCATTTTGAAGGAGAAATGTTTCTAAGTGTAAATGAATGAATAGCTACTAAAGGTAAAGGCATGTCATGTGCAAAGATATGCCTCTTCCAAGAAATAAGCAGCAATTCTGTTACTACAGTGTAAGTTGTATAAAGAAGGGGAGAGCAACAAGATCAGGATGAAGACAAGCAGATATGAGAGAACCTATATATCATGCAAAGGGGTCTGAACATTGGCCTTTATATGCAACTGAGAGTACAAGTGATCATAGGAATTTTACACCAGGTTTTCTCTTCTTACCTTATATTCTCTGATTCTTTCATGATTATGCTCACGAATATTCATGTCTAGTCAGGGCCTCTCTTCTGAATCCCATAATCAGTTGACTTTTCATGGTGATGTTCTGACTGAAGCACAGATTAAATATTACATATTATTTTTATATACCCACTTTCTTATTATGACTTATTCCTGATATGTGTTCATAGCAGCACAATATTACATATTATTTTTATATACCCACTTTCTTATTATGACTTATTCCTGATATGTGTTCATAGCAGCACAATTTGCCATAGCTAAGATTTGGAAAAAGCCTAAGTGCCCATCAGCAGATGAGTGGATTAAAAAACTGTGGTACATCTACACAATGAAATACTACACTGCTGTAAAAAGGAAGGAACTCCTTCCATTTGCAACAACATGGATGGACCTGGAGAGTATTATGCTAAGCGAAATAAGTCAGTTGGAGATAGATAAATATCACATGATCTCACTCATTTGTAGAATATAATGAACAACATAAACTGATGAACTAAAACAGATCCAGAGACAGAGAAGCATCAATCAAACCTCAGAGGGAAGGCAAGGGAGGATGGGGTAAGGGGGCGAAATCAACCAAAGGACTTGTATGCATGCATATAAGCATAACCAATGGACACAGACACTAGGGGGTTGAGGGTATGAACAGGGGGCTGGGGAGCAATGGAGGGATAAGGACACATATGTAATACCTTAATCAATAAAGAAAATAAAAAAAGAGTAGGAGAAGATAAGGGTAAGTTTAAATGCAGGGGCTGAGGATGTGTTCAGCAAAATGCTACTCTGATTAGAATGGAATCCACCTGCAATTGAATCTCAGCTCTGGTACTAATAGTTATTTACAGTTTTCTCATCTATTAGATGATAGTGAAAGATAGTACCACACAGGTTTTGGGAGGATTAGTTTGATTTACACAATTAAAATACTCAGCATGTTTGAGTGCATGTGTTCAAGAAAGTTTAATTCCCCTTTTCTTTCTGTACTTCATTGGGAATTTCTAAAACCATAGATTAAATGCAATTATGTTGAAGAAATTGAAAATACATGCTGAACAATATCAATAGACATATAGAGAATAGTTTAAAGGAACTATATAAGAACATTCTCCACCAGAGTAGCAATATAAAGGTGACTCTAGGAAAAAGAATTGCTGTTTTAAAGTGCTATTTTTACTGAAAAACTTGTAAATCATCATTTGTGTGTGTATAGCTTTGATTTAAGAAAACCAAAAAAAGCTAATCATTTCTTTTCCCATTTTATTCTATAATAAAATATATTGGTCTACACTGATATTTATACAGGCATAAACCTGATGATCTTCCCATAATGTGAATTTAAAGGTACTGAATTCCAAGTGATATGAAAAATCAATTATTTTATGAATTAGACATAGTTAAAAATATCAAACTTGTTGATTTGGGTTGATGATTTAGAAAATAAAATGTATGAGCCTGACCAGCATGGCTCAGTGGTTGAGCATCAACCTATGAACCAGAAACTCACAGTTTCATTCCCGCTCAGGGCACATACCTGGGTTGCAGGCTCAATCTTGCAAGGGGCAGCCAATCAATGATTCTATCTCACCATTGATATTTCTCTCTCTCTTTTCTTCTCCCTTCCTATCTGAAATCAATCAAAATATATTTTTTAAAATGTATGAGAAGGATAAATAATAAAATCTATTTCACTTGCCACAAAAGTATACAGTGATATATAGATATCTGTATATGTACTAAATATATAATATTATATATATACTAGTAGCTCTGCACATGAATCCATGCGCCAGTAGCTCTCTGTGGGGCCTGGTCGCTCCGCACCCACTGCCTAGAGGATCTCCACAGCCCAGAGGCCCATCTGTGGCTGGGCGCGAAATGCTTGCCTCGTCACCAGAGCAACGAGGCAAGTGTTCCCCCCTTCCCCCGGCCACTCAGTGCCTGCGGCCCAGAGGCCCTCTGCGGCCGGGATGGAATGCTTGCCTTGTCACTGCGGTGATGAAGCAAGCATTCCACCAGGCCGCTCATGCTGCCCGCTCTCAGTGGCCACCCCACTGGGACTGGAGAACTCTGGCGGGGCTGAGAGGACTGGGTAACACCATCTTTGTGATGGTGTGATGGTTAATTTGCATATTACCATTTTATTAGATAGGATATATATTCACACAAATTATAGGATATCATTCCAATAATATTTCTATCTAAGAGGGAAAGTATTTGTCAGCATTTTGCTGTTGTGCTTACTAATTTCCTGTTACTTCCCATGAATGTTTTGAGGTGGCAGAGATGGACAGTAATACACTCATCTATGCACCATAGCTATCCCTTCTGTAAACTGAAAAAGCCATTTACTTATGTGATGTTACAGATCACATTCATCCTTTGAAACCAATTCAGAAGTCCCATTGCTAACTTCTGGGTGTGTGATAGGATATTTAGAAATGAAGTGTATCTCAAAGAGAAAAGAATAAACCACACTATTTCAAACCAAACTGATTCCTTCATGACTCACTACACAGGAATACATTTTGTTGGCCCTATTACAGATAAATTAACAATGACACTCTTCTACTGTTTCCAATACACTGTTACATAATTTTTTGTATAATTTATGCAAATTGCTATATAGTCAGCTGAACCACTAAATGACTTTATTTCAAAATATCTACTCAATTGAACTAATGAAGTTGTAGAACACAGTCAAATAATAATAGGCCACAAAGACAGCTGTCAATATCATTCCACTTTGACTCATTTCTCGCTTATACGGATTTTCACTGATATTTAGGTGATTAGAAACAATGTGGAGTAATTTTGCATAACTTCTGGATTCAAAAAAATCAGTGTAGAAAAGCAAATGGTAACATTGAATTAAATCTCTATGAAATTATGACAAATAATAATTTAATTTTTGAATCCATCATTTCTCTCTTCTTGTTTCCTTTTCCATCCTGAACAAATCCAGCTACTATTTCTGGTTTCTGTATTCTCTTAACAATCTGTCACTCTATCCTTCACCAAGTGTAGAAGCCTACTGATATCATTGAGCCCCTTTTTTCCCAGGACAAAAATATCATTCATTTGTGTCAGTTGTTTTTTTTCAATCTCCCAGAAACATCCTTTCTCCCTATTCTTAGTTGTCAACATATTACAAATTTAAACTCTCATTTGTAGATCTCTAGACTATTTTAATATTGCCAATGACTTACCTATCACCAGACTCTAGCCCACTCTATCTAGTACCCTGGAAATTCAATCACTACTTTGATTGTGACCTTCCTCTGCTAAAAGTCTTTTAGAGACTTTCAGATGATTACTTGATCATTCCACATTTGAGATGAATAAAACGGTGATGCTGATTTAGGTTTAAATTTCTTGCCTTACATCTCACAATTCCACAAATCTAGTCAAGCTGTTATATTCTCTAAAGCTGTTATTACTCTCTAAAGATATCATTATAATTTGCTCTTACCTTACCTTCTGTAAAGATTAGCCTAACCATACCTTCCACTTATAAAAGCTCTACTTTAAAAACCCTCTCCTTAAGCAATATTTCAATATTTCTATAGTAATTTAGTATACTCAAGACTAATCTTAGGTGTTTTGTATTCCACTCAATTATATATGTGTGTGTTTTCCACTCTAAGAACAGAATTAAAATGCCATTTCCCCCCTTACATACTATTTTTATAACTATTATGTGACAGGCTTTTGTTTAAATACACAAATAACCATCATATATATGGGCATGTGCACATGCACACACACACACACACACACATACACATATCCATACACACACTTACTTTTCTAATCATTCTTTGTATTTGCTATCCAGGCGGATGAAAACCTTTGGCTTAATTCAAAAATTACGTAATGTTCATCTTGTTAGAGTATGAGATCCCTCATTAACTCAGAGTATTAAATGAAACAGTTGAGTTAGTAACCAAATCGACAAAGAACCAGTTGAATATATGTATGATTAGAGACTTTATCATTTTGTTCTTAGATTAATTATATGGCTCATTATACCAGAATGTGTGCTTAATTTCAAAACGAGTTTTGTTTCTTGCCTTCTGGTTTTATGTACTTCCCTTTTAAAAATAAGAACTGTATATAACATGTCTGACTTGTAGAAAAATAAATAAAGAATTACCAGCAGAAATAAGAGAATGAAGACATTTGCCCTCACAAAAAGAGCACATTTTAAGAGAACAATAACATACACAATATGGCTTCACTGGATTCAATGGCTTCACTGAATGAGATTGGGCTGAGAGTATTTTTCAATACCACCGTGCAAAGCTATCAATTAACATATTCTATCTAAAGTAGTGAGGTCACCATAAAGAAAAATAAACATTATTTTTCTGAAATGTATATATTGATATGTGAAGACAACGACGTTATGAGTAAAAGAGCTTAAGAAAGTTAACTAACAATCAAAGCACAGGCATATAAGTTAACTTGATCATTTTGAAAATCTCCTAATGCTTATTTTCTTTGTTTGAGTTGATGATTTCAGTTCATTTGTTTAAATATACTTCCTCTCTGCTGGGGCTGACCAGCAGACCCTGAGCGATGGATGAACAGATTACTCCGACACAGGTTTCTGTGAAAGAGAGGGCTAAGGGACTCTTTTACTTTAGTAGTTAAAGCAGTCCCATTTGTCTGCCTTGTTGGCTTTTTATTGTAACAACAGCTTGAACTCAAATTAACCTCTAGATACAATCTGCAGGGAAAGTATCCTTGAGAAAGTATATGTTTCTATAAGGTCAGGTCTTTAAAGACTAAACATAGAGATTCTAGCAAAACATCCCAGGCTATTGGGCTTGTTTGGAAAAGTCAAGGTAGGGGCTTCCGCCTTTGGAAGGTCCCCTCAGAGGCCCCCAACCTTTCAGAGAGTCCTCCTTACAGACATTCCGACCAAGTCCCGTGCTTCCCTACACCTCTCAAATTTTCATTAAATGTATTAAGGAAACAGGGAAGTCTTGCATACCAACTGGAAATCAGCAAATGCTGGCATCAACAAGTTGATCATTTTCTGTAAGAAACTTTGAGATCAGACTATAAAAATAAAGAAAACAAAAGTCTCTTGGGGAGATTAGTGGGCAGAGTCTCCAGCAAGATCCCCTCAGCTTTGTGGGAAGGGCAGAATATGAGGCAGTAAGGTGGGTGGATTTGGGAAAGACAAGGGATCTCAATTGTATAAAGAACTTGCAGCAAAAAAAAAGCAACCAAAGAGACATACTCATTGTCTTTCCTGCATGACTGGTGTCATGAGTGGTTTGCCAGTAGCACACACATCAGCTTCCTGCTTGATTGCTGCTTGACAGGGTCTAAACACAAAGGGCTGAGTGTTTCCCAGGCCCACTGTAGGCTGTCTTTCTTCATTTCTTGAATCACATCAATCTTCTTTCTTAATTTTTTCCTTTGTTTTATTAGAGCACAAGCTTGAGACATTTCCTATTGAGTACTTGGAAGGAATCTTTTCTTAGTTCTCACCTACCTGGATGTCTTTGCAATTTGTGGGCCAAGTATGGAATTAAATGTAGAAATAACTTTCTCTTAAGACTTGAAGGCTTGATTCCAACTCTTTATGCACATCGTGCTGCTGGTAAGAAAATAATTACCCCTGCCTGATTCTAGTCTCTGTGGCTAACTGCTTTCTTTTCCACTGACTTCTTTCAATGTTTTTCCTCTTTCAGAATTTTTTCTTTAATTCTATTACAGTGATATGTCCAGCTGTTTATCTTTTTTATTCATTAGGCTATAAACACTCAGTGGCCTCTTGTGAATCTTAAGACTATGTCCTTAGGCTCTAGGAAATTTCTTGCATTATACCTTTTAAAATGTTCCTCCTCATTGTTATCACTATTCAATTCTTTCGGCAGCTCATTAGTAGAAAGTTAGACCTCCTATATTGATTTCAAGTTTGTCTCTTTTATTTTTCCTCACATACTCTGCCTTTTCTTTTTGCTGTACTGTATAACATTTTTTCTTCAACTTTATCTTCTGAACATTCTGTGGCAAAAATAGGTTTACAGTTGTTTGTATGGAGAGTAATTCAATACTTAATAAGAATAAAACCATCAAACCTTAGAGGGAAGGTAGGGGAGGGTGGGGGTAAGGGGGAGAGATCAACCAAAGGACTTGTATGCATGCATATAAGCCTAACAAATGGACACAGACACCAGGAATGTGAGGGCATGAGTGGGGGCTGGGGGACAATGGGGGGATAAGGACACATATGTAATACCTTAATCAATAAAGAAAAGAAACAAAAACAAAAAAACAACAACATAAGGTCACTTTGTCTTACCATTAAAAAAAAGAATAAACTGTGTTTCCAGTACTCACAACTGTAAACCTACTTTTGCTCCACACTTATTTTGGTGTTTTTTTCCCCCCACATTTATTTTGCAATCACATTTTAATTTTCAAGAGCATTTCTTTGTTCTTCTATTGTTTAACAATTCTGTCACCAATTCCAATGTAGGGGTGTCACCAATTCCAATACAGTTCCCCACACTACCATCAAGCAACTCTCCAGCACTATCTGACTATCCTACAATTCTAATACTCTCTGCCTAAAATGGTAACTCAATTCTGACACTATAGTCCTGGAGATAGCATCAGATTGCACGGATTAAGGGCTCAGTCTACAATACTGCCCATCCCCCAACTTCAGATGTCAAATTGCAAGGCTAGGTTGTTACTTGTGCTTCTGACTGACTAGCTAGAACTGGAGGTTTCCACAGCCCCTTCCTTGGATTTGATTAATTTGCTAAAGAGGCTCACAGAATTCAGAGAAATATTTTTCTTACTATATTATAAGATTATTTTTTAAAGATATGGCTCAGGATCAGCCAGAAGAAAGAGATGCATAGGGTAAACTACAGGGATCTCTCTGAGGGCACCACTCTCCTCAAATTTCTACCTTTAAACCAACCCAGAAACTCTCTGAAGCCTCTTCTGGGGTTTTTATGGAGACTTTATTACACAGGCATGATTGATTAAATCATTGGACATTTAGTGCTTCAACTCAACCTCCAGCCTTTCCCCCCTAAGGAAATTAATTAGAAGAAATATTTTAATATCACTACTCACATCTTGCTAATGAAAAGAAAATAGGATTCTACCAAGTCTCCTATCTACCTACTCCAGGACTTCCGTGAGGATCAAATGAGATGAGGCACAGGAAAATGCTTCAAAAACATTTGGTTAAAGTGTGAAATGTTTGCATCTGGCTAAAAGCAAGTTGGGTTCCTGAGCTGAAGAAGCTCCAAGGAGGCTAGTCACTAGGGAGAGGAAGCTGGGCGTTGCTACATGATGTCATTACCCGGCATCCACAGCGACCATTTTCGGGCTGCGCTGGGCTGTGGGCCGCATTTTGTGCCATGGGGTGTTGGCAGCATTAGCTGCAATTTAGTGGGGTGTTGCTCTGGGGTGGTGGCGGGGCTAGTGTCCCACTTGGGGGAAGCCTAGTGTTGTTAGCACCAGGTCTGTGGTGCCGTTTGTTTTTAAATGGCCAGTGAACATCATGGCAGTTTCTGCATTGAGCGTCTGTTCCCTAGCAATCAGTGCGCATCATAGCTACCAGTCGGACAGACCGACACAACCTTTTATATATATATAGACTAGGGGCCCAGTGCATGAATTTGTGCACCTTGAAAGGGACTGTGGCCCACGAGGCTGCGGTGGGCACAGGGGCGGGTCTCGGCCCATCCTCTGTGCACCCTCCTAGCTCCTCCCACCATGGCTCCCAGTCCTCTCTCTGCTGGCAGCCCCACTCCTGCCACCGCCATTCCCACGCACTGACAGTGCCAGCCCCAATCGCACCCACTGATGGTGTAGAGCAATTGGGGCTGGCACCATCAGCGGGTGTGAGCAGCGGTTGCTGCCCCGATCATCCCTCAGGAGCAGGGGGAGGTAGAGAGGCTCTGAGGGGCGATCGGGGCCAGCAGCCGCTGCAAACACCTGCTAATGGCGCCGAATGATTGGTGCCAACGCCAGGCACCAGCAACGGATGCAAGTGCCACTCCAGCACCAGCAGCAGGTGTGAGCACCGGGCGGGACTGAGGCACACGGGAGCAAAGAATTTTCGGTAACCACCAGAGACTCACCCCAATGACAGCAACTGGAGCCCTGCCTTCGTCTGACACCCCTGCTCACCTGCTCCACCATTCTGCAGTGGCCAATGCCCACCATGTTCCACGCTCTGCCACCTGCTGCCGATACCCACCATATTCCGCACACACCCCCTGGTGGTCAGCACATGTCATAGCGACCGGTTGTTCAATTGTTTTGCCGTTTGGTCTATTTGCATATTAGGGTTTTATATATATAGATACCCAAGCAGCATCAAACCTACTAACATTACCTACAGATAAGGAATACAAACCCTTTTGTATTTAGTCACATGAATATGTCTGAAGTGATAAACCATGCAGAGGAGATCAAAAGTTTCCATGAAAATGAAACAAACAAAAAAAAAACAACACAGGAAATAAAGCAGAGTACAGCACTTATATCATGTGATTTCTGTCTGGCTTTTATCAAACTTGATAATTCCTTTTTGCTTTGGCACATATATCATTCATTTTTCATTCAGCACAGACAAATTGAGCTACTGGACATTAGATAACAGTTATAATTTTAAATCATTTCACAGTTTACAACCTTAAGGGCTAATGTTATGACAGAATCAATTAATCTATCTTGTTTTTAAAATAATGAAACAATTTACTATTACCTTTGTCTATTGCTGGACATCTTCTACCCTTTGATCCTGATATTATACAGACTCCAAAAATGTAGTCTTACATGGAGTTATGTTTATCATTGTGGAATTAAAGGTTAGACAAACCATTAAGTAATTTGAGAGATGTCTGCATATTATGACACAAGAATCCAATATATTTTTGACATTGAAAGACCTACTCTACTTAAAACCATTGAGAGTAACTAATGCATTAGTTTAATAATTCAAAATTACACTATTGAATGACTCACTAATTTTGCCTTGTCATCATCACTCTTCCATAAAATATCAGAAAAAAAATCAAGGTTTTTATGTAGAATAAATTCACTGCTTAGATAATTCTAGATTACTAATGAACAGTAGCCTTGCCTATCTGAGTAGGTATTACTATCTTTTTAAGACACAAATAAGAGCCTGGGTGGTGTGGATCAGTGGTTGAGCATAGACCTATGAACCAAGAGGTCACTGGTTTAATTTTCAGTGAGGGCCCACGCCTAGTTGCAGGCTTGATCCCCAGTAGGGGGCATGCAGGAGGCAGTTGAGAGATGATGTTTCTATCTCTCTATCCTTCTCCCTTCCTCTCTCTCTAAAAATCAATTTAAAATCAAATAAGAAATTTAAAAAATGAAAGAAGTAGGTTTTTTATTTAATTTATTTTATTTTATTTTACTTTTTTATTGAGGTATTATATGTGTACATATCTTACCATTGCCCCCCCACCCCACACCCATACATGCCCTCACCCCCCAGAGTTTTGCGTCCATTGGTTACGCTTATATGCATGCATACAAGTCCTTCGTTTGATTTAGAAGTAGGTTTTTTAATGTTCCTCATTCATTACACAATTTTTATTTAAGAAAAAAATAGACTATATAGTCAATGAAAAAGAAAACAATTCATAATTCCACTAGTGATAGGTAATCACAGATTGTACTTTGACACCATCCTAATATTGTGATTCTTTCAGAAATATTATCTCGATCTGGACCTTTGTGTGAGTGTGTGTGTGCATGTGTGGGTGTGTGTACACACATTTTCATATTATATCTATCTTCTGTAAGCTGCTTTTTCTCTATATATGAATAAATATATATTTCTAAAACTTATTTATTGTACAGGTGTTTTATAATTAATTTTATTTTTTTTTTCTTTTCTGGGATACACTTCCAAAATCAAATGATCTATATTATTTTGAATTTTACTAAATTGCATGCCAGACAGATTTTACTAAAATAACTTCACACTGAGTAACAAATTTTGTATGTTATGATTTATTCCATTTATTTTCTTTTTTATAAGTTTAATTTGTGAAAGGGGGCATAAAATTAATTATGTAATTTAGACAATGAAATTAAAACATGGCTGAAAACATTTACCCAGGTGGTTAATGACTTTCAGTAAACTTCAGGAGGTCAGGGAACCTGAGTATATACCACTATCCAGTTCAAGGGCTAACACAGTACAAAGCACATAGTGAAAAAGTTAATAAACATTTATTGAATACATGAATTAAATTAAAAAATTTATTCTTTTTCTAATTCCTTATTTATATCCTAGGCTCACTCTTCTCCATTAGGATATTTATTTTCTTTTTTATTTTTGAAATGAAATATATTTTATATATTTTAGCTTATTTCCTTTTTATTCATATTGTAAATATTTTTTACAGACTAATTTTTTTTCTTGTTTAATAAATTTAATTCTAACTGGCACAAAATTTTCCAAGTTTAAGAGTAATATCATCACAAAAATAAAACATATGTAAATATTCACATAGTTTTAATCTAGTAAAAGGTTGATTCAAAGCTCAAAACAATAAAAGAAAACATTACTTGATGTGACTATAAGAAAACAATGGTCTAAAGAACACCAAAAATATGAGTTACAAAAGCAATGACAAACATAAAAATATATTTTGAATAGCTGTAAAGAAGATAGTGTTAGTTGACTTAAAACACCAATCCCTTAAAAAACAAACAAAGCATAAAAGAGATTTCACAAAAAATATAATTGCCAGTGAATTACTGGCTTTACTAATGAGTGCAAATAAAATACAGATGCTACAAGACCACTCCCAACAATCTTTCTCATTGCTAAAGTCTAAAAGAATCACAATCTTCAAAATGACTATGGGTGTGCAGAATTAAAATAAACATGTTCAATTACTATTGTTGACAGCCTAAAATATGTAGCATGAGGGTGACAGTAGTTGTAACAGACTTGCAATGCATCACAACGCACACAAAGTTAAAGAGATGCACTAGTCTTTCATAAATGGCGAGGGGAAACTGAAGGAAATATATGAAACATAATTCACAAGTGTGAATAGTTAAGAAAACGTTTGAGTTCTTGCAGATATGAATAAAATATTTAACTGTGTTCCACTAAGGGTTCAAGCCATTAATTATTAGATCACCTCATAGTTTCAAAGAACAAACAACAATTCTCAGAAAAATGCAATCAGCCCACCAAACCCATAATTTTCCTTATTACTTCGTGGTTTTCAAGGCCATCTCACTCACAGAATAGGAAGTACTATACTACTTGTCACACACAGAACCCTAGATTCTTCTCCCCTGCTACTGGAAATAGAAAACTACTGTTTTTTGTTCCTTAATGATTATTCCCTGAGCTACACCAAAATCTGTGGCAGCTTTAAATTTAAATTTGCAATGGGCCATTTGCCTCTAGAACAGTGAATCTCAACACTGGCTGCATATTAGAATTATCTGAGCAGCTTTTACAAACTAGAATGTCCAAGGCTCTCCCCAGGCAGTTGCATCAGAATCTCTGAAAGTTGGAGGAGGGTAGACTTCCAAGTTTTGTTGTTGTTGTTGTTTTTAGCTCAATAGATGATGATGCAAGATAAATGTAAAGAATATTGCTATATAGGAAAGGGGAGAAGTAATGTTCTTCAAATTATTTATCTATCAATCTATTGTCAATTTGCTTCTACACCATCTTTAACATTACAAAATATATACATCAAAATTTCCATTGGACTCAAGTTGTCCTTTACTTCTCACAAATCTGTCTCTTATTTTAGCCAAAATATTTCCTCAATTGGATCTGTTGATGCCATCTGGATAAAGTCCACCTGCATGTGAATACAGTTTATTTTATGGACTCATGGAAACAAGGAAGAAAACAAACCATAGGGAACCATGGGGTGTGGGTGGGGTCTTGGTAAGAAGGTATTATAGGATATTGTCTTATATCAGGATGTTGAAGAGTGTTTAAGAAAGCATGGTGTTGTTCTAGGCCAGATGTTTTCAGTAAGCCAGGTTGACTCTATAATTGGGTATCTGAAGGACTCTCATCAAGGAGGCAGGAGGAACAAAACAGGGTTCAATTGTGATGGGTGAAAAGAAGTAGCCACTCCTGTTAGCCAGGAAAGATGGTGATGCGTCATTTTTGTGGAGTGGACAATGTTCTTATTTTCACCTGTGATCAGACATAATTATGGAGTGGTCTTGTATCTGTTTTTCCTCCCTTATAATCACCTTGCTGAGGTTGGTGCTCTATAAAATGATGTTCAACAGAAAGACACCACAGCCTAGGGGTGAGTGCCAGGCCAGCTTCCATTTTAGGGGAGTTCCCATGGCAATTCTCATCTGTCTTCGTCCTCAATCTCTATATTTCAGTCACCCTGAAATTACTGCTGGCCGTTCAGCATGGAATGTTTATTTCATACCAAGGTCTCTGCCCTTGTTGCCAGTCATGCTGGACCTTCACACGACTGATGTCTCCCTACCCAATCTTACGTCAAATATCACCTCTTCAGAGATACCTCCCATGACTAGCTTAGCTAAAGCAGCCCCCTCCCCAAACATTTCTAACTCAATGCCATAGTCTATCTTCTGCAGTGCTCTTAACTCAGAATGCAGCTTTTTCTTTCATTTTTACATTGGTTACATTCCAATCAGCCATCAATAAATATTGGTTGGCCAATTGGAAGGATTGACTTAAAAAAAAAAACAAAAACAAAAAAATAACTGGCTCTGAAATACGATTTTTTTAAAAAGTAAACCTGCCCAGGCCGGTGTGGCTCAGTTGGTTGGAGCATCATCCTGGTGCACCAAAGGGTCGCAGATTCGATTGCCAGTCAGGGCACATGCCTAGGCTGTGGGTTCCATCCATGGTCTGAGCGTGTAGGAGAGGCAACTGATTGATGCTTTTCTCTCACATCAATGTTTCTCTTTCTCTCTCTCTGCCTTCCTCTCTCTCTAAAATCAATATAAGTATATCCTCAGGTGAGGATTTTAAAATAATAAAGAAAGAAAGAAGGAGTAAACCTGTCGAGCAAGCTTGTATCTCATTGGCCTCTGCCTTGGCATAATTCTGGCGTGGCCTGTAAGGCACCCGCATCCTCGACTGTTACTGCGGCTGGCAGCACATACAGATCAGCACTCAAAACCCATGTTCCTTTCCTATACACCAGTGCAGCTCTGGTTAACCACCAATCATATCTCCCACCTTGATTACTACTCTCAACACCGAGTCCCATCTCCATTCTCCCCTCCTGCCTTCAGACCATTATCATCACGTATAACATCAGTGCTACATCAAAATCCTGTCCCTACCCACTCCCTAAGATCATGTCCTTCCACTTTTCCCAGATTGCACCCTGTGCTGTTTCCACCGCTGTGAGCAGAGGCATTGGGCTCAATGATTTCTGGGGCCCCTTCCACCTCTGATATTCTGTGTGTAATTGGAGAGCAGCACTGTGATCCCTCTACAACCATAGCAGGGGTTCAGAGAAGGTTAGAGTAATTGAAGAAAGTTTCCTAGAGTAAATGTGGAGATTGAACAGGGTCTTGAATAATGGGAAGAATTTAAGCTGGCAAATGGATTGTCTCAGGTTGGAGAAACTGCACGACTCAAAGCAGGGAGGTGGGAAGAAAAGATGCGTGCAGAGTGACTGATGAGAGATAAACTTGACTGGTACAGTATGTGCAGATTGCTGGATATTGAAAAATAAGCCTGAATCAAAAGCAAGTAATAGTAAATAGGAAATAAACAAGCACCTGAAGGTGACTGAAATGAAATCTGAGTTTAGTAATGGCAATAATATTCTGGCCTAGACTTCTAAAAAGTGTTCGAAAGCCAAAGCCTGAATTGAGGACTTTAGGATGAATTTATAACTCTACCGTAACCTCATTTTATGGCAGTGAAGAATCACTTTAGTGGGATTCAATATACGTAATGATGCAGCATTGATAAAATAATCTATGTGAATGTTTTCAGGGCTTGACCCATACCTAGAGGGAGATACTTAGTTGGGTAGTGTTATGCCAGCTAAAATAGAAAAGGGTCATCATCATTCAATCTTCAGTGTAATTGTGCTAAAAAGAGTTGGACATAGGAGGCTTAGTTCACAGTTTAAATCTTTATTTAGACCAGCTGATGAAAGAAAGTAAGGAAGGAAAGAAAGAAGAAAGACTGAGAGAGGGAAAGAGATAAATGAAAGGAAAGAAAAAGAGAAGAAATAAAAGGTCTTTTCCAGCTATTCCATACCCCTAAACCTTATCCATTTATATCACAAAAATTAGACAATTTTTATGACAAAACAAGTAAGAGGAGCTGGTGACAGCAAAGGACTAATAATTATTTTGTAATTTGAAATTTATGGCTATGTAGAAAAAAACACAACGTGTTTTTCTTGTAGATAGCATCTCCCTGTTAAATACCTAAATATACACACACACACACACACACACACACACATATATGTATGTATATATACACATATATACATATATACATATATACATATACACATATACACATATACACATATATACATATATACATATATACATATATACATATATACATATATACATATATACATATATACATATATACATATATACATATATATACATATATAAATATAAAAAAATAGAGAAATATGCTAATTAACCGGGACGCCATAACAGGTCGACCAGACAGGAGGAGGTTGTGTGCACAGCACTGGGGGCGGGGCAGCAGGGGCCTCTGCGCACCTGCACTGGGCGAGAGCCTGATCAGCAGTGGTTGTGGCTGCTTCAAGGACCCAGGAGGGAGGCAGGGCCAGACCGGCAACTGGCCCGCAACTCGAGGGTGGGTGGCACCATGCGGTTTTGAATCACACAATGGGCTCCTAGTATATATATATATATATATATATATATATATAATTAAGAATGTATATGCTATTTTTTTAAAATTTCTTTATTGATTAAGGTGTCACATATTTGTCCTCATCCCCCCATTCCCATCCCACACCCCACCCCACGGATGCCCCAACCCCCTGTTGAACTTAACCATTGGATAGGCTCATATGCAGCATACAAGTCCTTTGGTTGATCTCTTCCCCCCTTCCCCCCACCCTCCCCTATCCTCCCTCTGAGGCCCGATAGTCCGATCGATGCCTCCTTGTTTCTGGTTCTGTTCTTGTTCATCAGTCTATGTTGTTCATCATTTCCCCTAGATGAGCGAGATCATGTGTCACTAGAGATATACTTATAAGAACTGAATGTGAGACGAGCAATAATAGTTATGCTGACAGGCAAATGAATCAGTCTGTAGTGAGTTTCTTTCTGGACCAACAGTTCTTTTGAGACCCAATTTCAATGTCCACCAGTTCCTTATGTGTACATGTCAGCACTGACCCCTCAGCTCTGGATGGTGGACAAATGGTGGTAACGGAGGTCTGACTCCCTCTGGTTTGGTCTCGGCCGGACCCAGGGGCACGGCTTCACCCGGACTCAGGGGCACGTGGCCTCACCCAGACCAAGGGGGCGCGTGGCCTCACCTGGGCCCGGGACCCAGCCTCACCCGGATCCAGGGGCACACAGCCTCACCCAGACCCAGGATCCGGCTTCACCCAGACCCAGAGGAGTGTGGCCTCACCCGGACCCAGGGGCGCATGGCCTCACCCTGAGCTAGGTGTGCGAGGCCTCACCCGGACCCGGGACCCAGCCTCACCCAGATCCAGGGACACATGGCCTCACCTGGACCAGGGGGCGCGTGGCCTCTCCCAGACCCAGGGGCGCGTGGCCTCACCCGGACCTAGGTACACGAGGCCTCACCCAGATCCAGGGACACATGGCCTCACCCAGATCCAGGGGCACGTGGCCTCTCCCAGACCCAGGGGCGTGTGGCCTCACCCGGACCCGGGACCCAGCCTCACCCGGATCTAGGGACACATGGCCTCACCTGGACCCGGGGGCGCGTGGCCTCTCCCAGACCCAGGGGCGCGTGGCCTCACCCAGACCTAGGTGCGCGAGGCCTCACCCGGATCCAGGGACACATGGCCTCACCCGGACCCGGGGGCGCGTGGCCTCTCCCAGACCCAGGGGCGCGTGGCCTCACCCGGATCTAGGTGCGCGTGGCCTCACCCGGATCCAGGGACACATGGCCTCACCCGGACCGAGGGGCGTGTGGCCTCACCCGGACCTAGGTGCGCGAGGCCTCACCCGGATCCAGGGACACATGGCCTCACCCGGACCCAGGGGCGCGTGGCCTCTCCCAGTCCCAGGGGCGCGTGGCCTCACCCGGAGCTAGGTGCGCGAGGCCTCACCCGGACCCGGGACCCAGCCTCACCCGGATCCAGGGACACATGGCCTCACCTGGACCCGGGGGTGCGTGGCCTCTCCCAGACCCAGGGGCGCGTGGCCTCACCCGGACCTAGGTGCGAGAGGCCTCACCCGGATCCAGGGACACATGGCCTCACCCGGACCCAGGGGCGCGTGGCCTTGTATATGCTATTTTTAAAATAAATTAAAGAAACATCTACTGCCCACTATATGCTTGGCATAGTTATAGTTCCAGGTGCCTAGCAAACATCACACCTTTAATCAGCACAGCATATCTCAGGACTAGGAATAATCATTTTTCTCTCAGGAAGAAGGAAACTGATATTCAAAGAGTTTAAGTGATTTTACAATGTATTGCAACTTGAAAATGGCAGAACTTGGATGTGAATTCATTGTGTGTCATCCTCCCTAACCCTCATCATTACCACCACACACACACACACACACAACACAAACACACACACATTCTACCCCAAAACAGGCCAAGTTCACTTTTTCCCATTAAAACCTGTGCTTTGAATATATGATTAGAAAACCACTTGCATTCAGATCACCTGGGAGGCTTGTTAAAAAACCAACATCTCAGAACCTACATGATACCAGCTTCACTCTAACACGTCTCCAGGTGGACTTGGTGTGCACTAAAAGTTTGAAATAGTGCAAAATTCAAGCTACTTCCCATAAATCACATCATATAAATGCTGTTGGACTTTTAAAACTAATTCTTCCAAACTGTATCCTTGGTGTATGAGCCTCTATTTTAATTAAAATCTAACACTCCACAATTTAAATGGAAGCCATGGCCCCATATTGGACTTTCCCAAACAACGCATTTAAAGACAAGTGAGAACTGAACTGAACTGAAAGATTGAAGAGTGGTCCATGATTGAGATGCAAATAAATCAAATTTTCAAAGATGGACAAATTTTGAAAGATACAGAAGATTAATAGAACATAGATAAGGCAGAAAAAGGAAAAGGATGATTGGAGATTAGGATTGGTCAAGGAAGGATTGTAGGGAATCAAGTCATGTGCTCATTTTTAAAATCAAATTTATTGAGGTATAATCTACATAGAAACAAAGTGAATAATGTAAATGTAGGGTTTGATGAGTTTTGACAAAGCACACAATAAGGTAATGCCAAACATAAAGAATATTTCTATCACCCTACAATGTTCCCTTGTACCCCTTTGCAGACAGAACTCTAAGGAACCCCTGGCTCTAAGCAATCACCAATTTGCTTAATTATGTCTCTTCTAAAATGTCATATAAATGGAATTCTACAGTATGTGAAATATTCGGGGTTCATGTTATTGCATGTATTAGTAGTCTATTCCCTTTAATTAATGAGGTAATGGAATTGCTAGGTTTTATAATGGTTGTATTTTATCTTTGTAAAGAACTGTCAATTGCTTTCCTGAATGACCGGACAATTTAACAATCCTACCAACAATGAATGAGAATCCTGTGTGCTACCCTTCCTCACCAACACTTGGAATTGTCAGTATTTAATTATTCTATAGAGTGTGTAGAGATATCTCAAAATATTTTAATTTGCATTACATTGATAATCAACAATGTTGAATATCTTTATGTGCTTATTGGCCATTCATATATCTCCCTTTTTGAAGCGCATGTTCAAAATTGTTTGCCATTTTTCAAATCCAATCTTTAAATCATTAAAATATTTTTAAAAATAAACCTGCATGTAATATCCTTGCCAAATTATGTGTTGCAAATATGTTTTTCCTAGTCTGTGGCTTACATTTTCATTTTTTAAAATATATTTTATTGATTTTTTACAGAGAGGACAGGCGAGGGATAGAGAGTTAGAAACATCGATGAGAGAGAAACATTAATCAGCTGCCTCCTGCACACCTCCTACTGGGGATGTGCCTGCAAACAAGGTACATGCCCTTGACCGGAATCAAACCTGGGACCTGTCAGTCTGCAGGCTGACGCTCTATCCACTGAGCCAAACCAGTTAGGGCACATTTTCATTTATTAATTATGTTTTTCAAAGAGCTAAAGTTTTAATTTTGATAAATTTTAATTTATCAATTTTTTATAGTTCATGTTTTTTGCACATACCTAAGAAGTAGTTGCTTATGTTAAGTGACAAAGATGTTTTCCTAAATTTTTATAGTTTTATTTTTTGTGTGTTTACATTTGGGTCTATTATTAATTTTTAACTTTTGTGCATGGTATTCAGTAAAAGCTAAATAATTGTTTTCATATATATAACCACATTTATAAAAATTTGTTCACCACATTTTTAAAAATTTCCTATTGAGTTGCCTTGACACATTTGGGAAAAAAAATAGGAACAAATTTATGTGTAGCATTAATTCTGGACATTTTTCTCTTTCTTGATCTATATGTCTATCCTAAGAAAAAATCATATTGCCTTGCTTAGTGTCCATTTACTTATAGCACACTTTTAAATCATTTAACGTTAAGTGTCTGATTTCTATTATTATTTTTTAAAATATATTTTTATTTACTTCAAAGAGGAAGGGAGAGGGAGAAAGATATAGAAAAATCAATGATGAGAGAGAATCAGTGATTGGCTGCCTCCTGCAAGCCCTCCACTGGGGATCGAGTCTGCAACCTGGGCATGTGCCCTGAACCAAACAGAATCTTGACCTCCTGGTTCATAGGTCAACACTCAACCACTGAGCCATGCCGTCAGGCCTGATTTTAAACTGTTTTAGCTATTCTAAATTCATCTCATTCATAAAACATTAGATATGACCTTGGAAAATTCAATGGAAAAATTGAAATTCTGTTGGAATTTTGATTGAAATTACATCATATTTATAGATTAATTTGGAAACAATTGGCCTCTTAACATCAAGTTTCTAATACATAAACATCATATATCTCTCCACTTATTTGTGTCTTCTTCAATTTATCTCAGAAATGGTTTGTATTATGTAAAATATTAAATGTAAATATTTTATAGATATTTAAAGAAATTGTTTCTAAGTGTTTCATATTTTAGATGCTATTATAAATTATATTACTTCTTTAAGTTTTATTTTTAATAGTTTAGTATTAGTATATAAAAATACATTTGATATTGTGTGCTGTAGACTTACTAAATTCCTTTCTTAATTGCAATAATTTTTTGGATATCCCTTAGGATGTTCTACGTATGTGATCATGGATTCTGCAAATACAGAAAATTTTGCTTTTCTTTCTATAATCTGTATGCCTTTGTGTCTTTTTCTTGCTTTATCACACTAGAGAGGATTTTTCAACAATGGTATTTGTATTCATATAGTCTTTGTTTTTTCTTTTAATGTTTGACTTTTTTAACAATTTTTTTAAATCCTCACCTGAGGATATTTTTCTATTGACTTTTATTTTATTTTATTTTATTTTTAATACATTTTTATTGATTTCAGAGAGGAAGGGAGAGGAGATAGAAACATCAATGATGAGAGAGAATCATTGATGGGCTGCCTCCTACTGGTGATCAAGCCCACAACCCGGGTATGTGCCCTTGACCGGAATCGAACTCAAGACTCCTCAGTCCGCATATTGACGCTTAACCACTGAGCAAAACCAACTAGGACTTTTAGAGAGAGAGGAAGGAAGTGAGAGAACATAAATATAAGAGAAACATCTATCTCTATCTCCTACACATGTCCCGACTTGAGATTGAACCCTCAACCTTTTTGTGCACAGGACAAAGCTCCAAGCAACTGAGCCACCTGGCCAATGTGTTTGATTTCTGAAAGTTAAACTAGCCTATTATTTACCTGGCAAATTCCTCTTGTTCAGGTATATTATCCTTTTTACATATTATTGGACTCACTACTATTTTGTGAAAGATTACTGTGTCTTTATTCATGAGGGATATTAGTTTTTTATTTCCTTTATATACAATGTATTTGTCAGGTTTTATTATCATAAAATAAGTTTGAAAGTGTCCTTTATTCTATTTTTGAAAGCACTTGCAGATGATTTGAGTTATTGTTTTCTTGAATGTCTGATTGTGTTTTTAATTTGCATTTCTATGAGAACCAATGTTAAGGACATCTCTATGCTTTTGTGATTTGTTCAAGTCTTTTGGGTTTTTTCTCCTAATACATTGATTTGTAGGAGTTTTTTATATGATCTAGATTTGAGTTTTTTGTCATGTATGTATTGCAAATATTTTTTTTAATTATGTGCTTTGCTGATTTGTTTTTTTAAAAGTAAGGCAGTTCATGAAGTCCAATTTATTATTTTTTCCCTTCATTGTTAGCATTTGTCTGAGAAATATTTGGTAAATCCAGAATGACAAATATAGGGTTCTGTTTTCATCAAGAAGTTTTATGGTTCTAGCTTATACATTTAAATATAATATAATTTAGGTCTAAATTATATCCATTTTGAGTGAAGAAAAGTTTAACTTTATTTTAACCTAGTACACCTGTATTATTTATATTTTATTTATTTATTTTTCATTTTTATTGAATTTATTGGGGTGACATTGGTTAATAAAATCATATAGGTTTCAAGTGTACACTTCTATAACACATCATCTGTATAATATTTACATTTCTCTCACTGTGTTGGCTTGCCGCCTTAGTGAAAAATCAGTGCTTATCTCTGTACTCTTTTTTTTTTTTTTTTTTGTCCTTAAACCCTTTAAACCTTATTCAAACACCACATTGTTTTAATTACTATAGCACATTTTGAGGCTGGGTAATATAATTCCTTCAGCTTTGATTTTTCTCAAGACTATTATTATTATTATACGTCTTTTATATATCCATCTGCATTTTAAAATATTAAATTTATTGAAGTTACAATGGTTAATAATGTTATATAAGTTTCAAGTGTAGAATTTTATGATACATCATCTGTGTATTGCACTGTGTGCCCTTCTTCCAAAGTTAAATCTGCTTCCATCACCATATCTTTGACCCTCTCCCCCCTTTTCTATCCATACCCCTCATCTATTTGTTGTTGGTTTTGTTGTTGTTGTTGTTGTTGTTGTTTTATTTCTATGCTTTTTGTTCAAACTTTCTTTTAGGTATTTTGAAATTTTTTTATTATTTTATCCATTGTATCATTGACTCTAATTTTTATAGTGTTTTGAGTGGTTGCCTTCAGTATTACAATATATTGCATAACTTGTAACAGTTCGTTCATTTAACTTTATTTTACATTTAAAATGGAATGTAGAAATTGTACCACCAAATAGATTCCATTGCAAGTAGCCCCTCTTTCCCGACACATCCCCTATGGTCTCCTGGAAAGCCAGAATTTTGTGTCACTGACAACACGCAGTTTAGCGGGTTTAGCAGAGGTTCAAGAAATGCAAACAGAAGACAAAATAGTGGTGGAATAGAGGCCATTGTCCAAGAGCAGATAGAATGAACAACTGAAATGAATAGCATCCACCCTGAATTGGCGAAGGAGACTCAGCTGGTGAGAAAATTTGCAGCCAGGTAGGGCAGAGGACTCCTGGAGAAAGCCCAGGGCACTATGACCATACAACCATTCCCTCCCTTTTTATGTTATTGTCTTATGTGTTACTAGAGGCCCGGTGCTCGAAATTCATGTAAGGGGGGTGTGTGTCCTTCAGCCCAGCCTTCACCCTCTCCAATCTGGGACCTCTCGAGGGATGTTCGACTGACTGTTTAGGCCCGATCCCAGTAGGATCGGGCCTAAACAGGAATTCGGACATCCCTCTCACAATCCAGGACTGCTGGCTCCCAACTGCTCACCTGCCTGCCTTCCTTATTTCCCCTAACCACTTCTGCCTGCCAGCCTGATCACCCCCTAACCACTCCCCTGAGAGCCTGATTGATGCCTAACTGCTCCCCTGCCAGCCTGTTTGCCCCTAACTGCCTTTCCCTGCGGGCCCGATCCCCCGCAACTGCTCTCCCCTGCAGGCCTGGGTCCCCCCACTGCCCTTCCCTGCAGGCTCAGTCACCCCCAACTTTCCTCCTCTGCTGACCTGGTCACCCCTAATTGCCCTCCCTGCAGGCTTGATCACCCCCAACTGCCCTCCCTTGCAGGCCTGGTCCCTCCCCTGCTGGCTATCTTGTGGTGGCCACCTTGTGTCCACATGAGGGCAGGATCTTTGACCACATGGGGGCAGCCATCTTGTGTGTTGGAGTGACAGTCAATTTGCATATAACTCTTTTATTAGATAGGACTAGAAGCCTGGTGCATGAAATTCGTGCAAGGGGGGGTGTCCCTCAGCCCAGCCTGCACCCTCTCCAATCTGGGACCCCTCAAGGGATGTCCTACTGCATGTTTAATCCTGATCCTTCTGGGATCAGGCCTAAACGGGCAGTCGGACATCCCTCTCATAATCCAGGACTGCTGACTCCCAACTGCTCACCTGCCTGCCTTCCTGATTGCCCCTAACCCCTTCTGCCTGCCAGCCTGATCACCCCCTAACAACTTCCCTGCAAGCCTGATTGATGCCTAACTGCTCCCCTGCCAGCCTGTTTGCCCCTAACTGCCCTCCCCTGCAGGCCTGGGTCCCCCCCAACTACCCTTCCCTGCAGGCCCGGTCGCCCCCAACTTCCCTCCTCTGCTGGCCTGATCACCCCTAATTGCCCTCCCTACAGGCTTGATCACCCCCAACTGACCTCCCTTGCAGGCCTTGTCCCTCCCCTGCTGGCTATCTTGTGGTGGCCATCTTGTGTCCACATGGGGGCAGGATCTTTGACCACATGGGGGCAGCCATCTTGTGTGTTGGAGTGATGGTCAATTTGCATATTACTCTTTTATTAGATAGGATAGAGGCCTGGTGCACGGGTGGGGGCCAGCAGGTTTGTCCTGAAGGGTGTGCTGGATCAGGGTGGGGGTTTCCTTGGGGCGTGGGGCAGCCTGGGCGAGAGGCCTGTGGTGGTTTGCAGGCTTGCCATGCTCTCTGGCAACCCAAACATAGGCCCTGGTATCTTGGATTTATTTATTTTCTATAATTGAAACTTTGTAGCCTTAAGAGGAGGCCTAGGCCCGACAGGGTGTGCAGAAAGCTTGGCTTCCTCCACTTCTGGGGGCAATTCAAGCCTCCTGCTCTCTCCAGCTCTGTGGCTGCCGCCATTTTTGTTGGGATTTATTTATCTTCTATAATTGAAACTTTGTAGCCTTGAATGGAGGCCTGGGCCCGCCAGGGTGTGCAGAAAGCTTGGCTTCTTCCATTGCCTGGGAAACCCAAGCCTCCTGCTGGCTCTGTGGCTGCAGCCATCTTGGTTTTGTTAATTTGCATACTCGCTCCTGATTGGCTGGGAGATATGGCTTGTGGGTGTAGTGGAGTGATGTTTAATTTGCATATTACTCTTTTATTAGATAGGATATCTACTTGCACTGAAAATCCATCAGGTGATTCTACAATTTGTTTTTTGCTTCAACTCTCAACCATACTTTAAAAAACTCAACAAGAGATTAAGAAGAGTCAATTTCATTTATATCAATATTTGTCATTTGTCTTGCTCTTCCAGCATCCTGATATTTATTTTATTTTTTTCTTTCTTCCTGGTGTCATTTTGTTTCTGTCTAAAGAACTTTCCTTAATAAAAATTTTAATAAAGTTATGCTGGCCACACATTCTCTAAGTTTTCTTTATTTGAAAAGTCTTTATATCATTTGTATTTTTGAGGAAGGTTTTCACTGGATATAGAGTTTTGGGTTGACTAGTTTTTTTGTTTTTCCATCTCCTTACAAATAACAAGCTGCTTCCCCTTGGCCTCACATGTTTCTGATGAGAAAACTGTTGTCACTCAAATCATATTTCCCTATTGGTAATACGCCATTTCTCTCTAGTTGCTTTCTAGATTGTTTTCCTTTTATTTAATTTTTGAAACTTTGATCATGATTTCACTGGTGCATCAATTGCTTTGTTTTTATTTGGTGTGTGATCTATTGAAATTACTCAATCTAAGCATTTCTTACTTTATCCAAATTTGGGAAGGTTGTTTTTTATTTTGTTTTTGTTTTTGTGTGTGTTGTGTTTTTGTTTTTGTTTCTGTTTTTGCCATTTTGTCTTTGAAGACTTTGGATGAACTAGGTATTTACTGGGAATTTACAAAATGAATTCTTAGAATAAGCTTGCTAGGTTGGATAGACAACCAATAAACTGTAAACTTTGCAGTTATCTTTTTCTGCCAGTCAAATATTCTTTGCATTTCTACCATACACATACACACACACACACACACACATACACACACAAAATCCACAACTTAAATGTAACTTCACTAAGTCTAGTAATTTTGAAGAACACACATTGAGTTGAAGAAAGTGCCTTATGCTAGACAATCCTTAGGTAGCTTTTGCCCCATACAACATTGAAAGGACATGCTGCCCATTTATTATTTGCCTTATTTACAATTGTTTGATGTTTTTTTAATAGCAGGAGAGAGGTAATAAGATTACTGGCTGGAGAAGAAACACTGCATAATCACTCACAAGAAAGCCAAGAGTCTACACAGCCAGAAACCAATAAAGTATGGGAGCCATCCAGTTAAACTGAACAGCTATGCCAAGGTGTCATCCACTTATTAGCTGTGGTCATGGGAACCTTCTGGTCTTGGGAAGATGGACTCAACTCTTTACAAATATTGGAAAGCCCAACACCTTCCATGACATTTCTGAGAATGCTATTTGGCCTTACATTTCCATGTGCTTCTCTGCCTCTGAGGTCCTGCTATGGCTGAAATAGTTCAATTTAAGGATCCTCTCATTTTCTTTCTATTGTTATCGCTAACAGAAAATTGTGTCACTTTCTTTAACTCATATAACATAAAAATAAAATAAAACCCACTCACATAAAAGTTTATAGGAACTTCACTGTAAGGTTTAGGAAGATGGAAAGATTTATATTTCAAGTGCAAACAACTTAGATATTAGCAATTCCTTCCTATTTTTCCATTGCTCTTTGTTTTTGCTCCTTTCTCAGATATTTCTTCCTCTATTCTCTTTTTCTTTTCTCATCAAACAACCTATCTAATTACATCTTTTAAAAAAGTCATTATTGTTGCTAATAGCTCAGATGCTCAATTTCACTTTAGCCAACTTATTAAAAAATGGTATTAAAAGAAAGTTGATCCCTCCTCAAAAAAAAATTTCTGGTGCCAGCTAATAAAGCAAAATTTGTATCAATTTTTATAATAAAGCATTAAATGTGCATACCCTTTCTTTTTGCCTTTGATAGTGTTCATTCTGTCCATGCTTCCACTTCCCAGTGGTTTAACATAATTTTTATAATAGCTCGGAGCTAGCATCTTATTCATCCCACCAGGCACTCCTTAATAGGTGCTGTACTCAGGTTGGGGATCAGGGTAAACCAAGCAAGGCTCTTCCCAAGCACAAATCCAAGAGTCAGCAAAAAACTTAGCAATCAAGGCAAACAATATTTCAACAATGCACAATTTATTTATAATATTTAATGTAGTCAACAAATGCTAAAAAGTCTGAGAAATAAAACATCAAAATTCCAAATAATAATAAGGTAAAAGTTTTTTTTGTTGTTGTTCAAATTTTAATATGATCTCACCTAACAATTAGTGATTTTTACTTTAAGTTTTTGATATGGACCTCTTTGAATTAATTTTGACTTTTAAAACTAGTGCTTCCAAATACTATTTATCTCAATCACTTAACCTTCTGACATCCTCCCAAATTTCAGGCCAAGGCAAGTGGCCCACATATCCCAAGCTAGCACTCAAATCAAGGTGAGAAATAAAGCTAATTGAAAACCTTTCTGAGAAATAAATACACAAACAAAAAATGAAAAAAATACACAAACAAAAGAGAGCTTTCTGAGAAATAAAAGAAGATAGAAAGCTGGATTGAAAGATCATTATGAATTAGATTGAAAGTTGAGTCATCATACTGGCATATCCGGAGAAGAACTGGTAGCAAATAGTATTCAGAGTCTAGGTGGCAGAGAAAGCTAATGAGGGAAATTATGTTCAACTTCAGCTTCCTCATCTGAAAGCTAAGGGGATTGCACTAGATCCGTGGTGGGGGATGTCCATCCTGTGGGCTGTATAAGGCCTGAGAAATCATTTGGTCTGGCCCCATCAAGGCATTAGGGTTGAGTTAATTAAATGTTTGACCTAATATAGCAAGCTAATTTTAGAATTTATAATTTTGTATGGCCCCCAAATGATGTTATAAATATCCAAATGGCCGTTGGCAGAAGAAAGGTTCCCTATCCCTGCACTAGACCAATGATTTTCATCCTTGGCTGCTCAAAATGATGGTCTTTTAAAAACAATTTCTTTCAAAGATTTTTGTTGTTGTTAATCCTCACCCTAAGATATGTTTTCCATTGATTTTTAGAGAGACTGGAAGAGAGGGAGGGAGGGGTAAAGAGAGAGAGAGAAACATTGATATTCCAGAGACACATCAATTGGTTGCCTCCTACATGTGCAGCTACTGGGGCTAGGGATTGAACCTGAAACAGGCCCTTGACTGGGATTCAAACCAGAGACCGTTCAGTGGGTGAGAGAATGCTCTAACCACTGCACACATGGGCCAGGGCCAGGGCTAAAGATTTTTTTTTTAATTTAATATTTACCCTGGCTGGGTTGATCAGTTGGTTGGAGCATCATCCCATACACCAAAAGGTTGCAGGTTTGATTCTCCATCAGGGCACATACCTAGTTATGAGTTTGATTCATAGGTCAGGAACATACAGGAAGCAACTGATTGATGTTTCCACATATCAACAAATGAATTCCACAGTCTTCTCTCTTAACCAAAATACTACGCTGTCTTTTATGTATCTGATAAGTAGTATGTAGTATGCTATGAGCTGAATTGTACCCCCTTCAAATTTCATAGGTTGAAATCCCAATCCCCTTTACCTCAGAATTTAACAGGAACTTTATAGAGGTGATTAAAGTGAAAACGAGGTCATATGGGTAGGCCCTATTCTAATATGACTAGTGTCTGTATAAGAAGAAGGAATTTGGACACAGCTACAGACAGAAGGAAGACAACATGAATATATAAGGAGAAAATGGCCATCTATGAGGCAAAGAGACGGGACTATAACAGAGCCTTCCCTCATGGACCCTCACAAGAACCAAACCTTAACAACATCCTCACCTCAAACTTCTAGCCTCTAGAACTTTGAAAACATAAATTTATGTTATTCACCTTCTAGTCTGTGGTGCCTTGTTATGGCAGCCCTTGCACACTAATATGACAGTATAAACTCGATTCTCAAAACATCTATGAACAAAGTGCCTCAAATATTAAAAATACTCAGTAAGTCTATGTTGATCCATTAAGATTTGACTAATTTAGGTTGAGGTAGGGAGATAGTTCAGTTTTGATCTTAAGAAGGTATTTGTCAATGTCATTTTCATATATACATAAGAGTTTAGTTCTGCAGAGTGAGAGCTAGGAAATATTGAGACCCAACCAGAATAAGTAAAAAGACACACATTAACGAGCTAGAGGGACTGTAGACACAGATTTCCACAAGAGAATGGGCCATGGGAATGGGATTGGGTCATCACTATTTTTTTTTTCCTGTCATTTAAACCGTTTGTGCTGAAAATCCAAGTGCATGTTACAATACATAAATTTTCTTTTTTGCCCAGTTTAAACATACTACCATTTCTTTAGCACTTTTTAAATAGTTCAAGATCTACTTCATTTGTCGTTTAAAATTTAACTATCTTCTATAAAACTAAATGCTTCTTTTAGTAACACTTTGGTGTGGTTGCTTGCTCCTAAAAGATATAGCTAGGGGAAATGGGACATGAGATTGTGGATTTTAGAATAAATCTCTGAACATGTTGGCTTGTTCCAAAGACTGACTAAGGCTCAAGGGGAATGTTGGCTACAAATTATGAAGATTAGATCTGGTTGCTTGCTCTAACATCATGGCCAGAAGCAAACCTTACAAACTCTGAGTATCTTTTCTTCCTGTGAGAATTAGCTATTGTGCAAGAAGACAATGAAAATGAAAGACAGGGAGCCTCTGTAAAAGATGGAACCTTGAACATAATCACTCCTAGCCCTATCATAGATGCTGACTTAGACCGACAATGGAACATAAGCAAAGAGGAAAAATACATAACAAATGAAGAACTGAGAAATGGGGCCATCAATGTGCAATACAAGTCAAGAATTGGTATTAAATATAGCATATATGAGGCCATATTAGAAGAAAAGCTTGATAATAAATCTCAGAAGAAAAGAAAACTTTGCTTTCCTGAGAGGAGAGAAAAAGCACCATGATATTGCAAGAACTGATCCAGAAAGAAACCCAGAAGACTTCAAAATCTGAGCGACCTAAGTGACATATGGAAGAGAAAGGATCATAAAAGAAAAGAAGAAAATATAACATTGAGAATTTTTTATCTGCTTGCGAAAAAACAAAAATGAAACCAGCTGCTCCACAATGGCATTGGGCAAGTGAGGTCACACCAATAGAACCACAGTGCTTCTCCCTAGTACAGCAGGGTTCTTCTCAACTGTAGGGGCTAGGAGTACATGAATTAAAAAGGCCGCACCCACTTTGAAGCCTAGGCAAATAGAAATTGAATATGTGCACTGAGTAGAAGAATTACATGAAAGAGAAAAGAATATGTGTCAAGAATGAATTCTTTTTTTTAATAGAGCTCAGAATTTGGGCTCCCTTCCTCCACCAATCCATCCCAGTTTACTTCAAAGGGACTGACATATCAGCAAAGTGGTGTTGCAAAAATTTTTTTTGCAAATCCTTTAGTTTAACAACGGAGAGAAGGATTCCAAGAGCATTTGGGAGGAAAGATAGGGGATAAAAATAAAAATCAGCACAGCCTGCTTGGGAAGAACATGCCAGTCATGGAGAAGGGCTATGCTCAAAGAAAACTTAACAGAAAAAGCTTAACAGACTACTCGTGAATAGTCTGCTAAAATATTTTATAACAAACAAGAAATCGATTTAACAACAACAAAAAAATAAGAAAGGAAAACTTTTTTTATTTTTAAAAGAGATTTTTATTGATTTCAGAGAGAGAGAGATAGAAACAGCAATAATGAGAGAGAATCATTGATCGGCTGCCTCCTGCACGCCCCACACTAGAGATCAAGCCCACAACCCAGGCATATGCCCTGACAAGGTTGTGGGCGAAAGGGATAACTGTTAAAACAAACAAAAACATGGTTAAGAAAATAGAAATAAAATGTATAGACTATCTACTTTATAATCTTAATATGTTGGCTTAAAGAAGTTTTGGAAAAAGAGTTAATAAATATAATAAACAACTGGTTACTGTGTAAGTAAGGGAATATACAGAAACTAATAATTTAATAGAGTTTTAAAATATTACAGTAGAAACAATAAAATGACCTACAAAAATTCGTGAAACTATGATCAGGGCATAGTGAACAGAGAACAAAGGTATGAAAAATGAACAATTGATATTGCTAAGTAAATTCCCAGAAGAGATCAAACAAATGGTAAAACAGAAACAAAAAACAAAAACAAACAAAAAAATTATGAAGCCAATTGTACTGAGCTGAAAAATGACCTAAAGATGATCAAGAGAATAATATAAACTCTGCTAAAAAGAAAAATCACTTAACTTTTATCTGGTCATTTTTATTTTTAAAAATGGATAAAGTATCTACTATATCTCCAATATAAGAGTCTGAGCCATAATTTCAATTAGTTACATTTGTCCATATATAGGCAAATCAGTATTTTTTGTCTTCTGTTTGTCCTTAGGAAGGATGACTCATTGGAAGATACATTGCTGAGTAAGATATCTGACATGGGAAACAGAGCCAGATATAGTAGGGGCACCTGCTCTAACAAACACAGAGAATAAAATAAACAGGAAACCCCATCATGACCCGGCAATTAATTTGTCTGAACTTCTTATCCCCACTACCGGTAAATCCCTTTATATTTTTCACAAAGAATGACAAGCCTTACATATATGAGCAATCCAGCAGAGGCTGGAAAAGCCTGCATGCTGGGGAACAGTTTATGAAAAGTAAATCAAAGAACATAAGGAACCACACCAAAACCTTTCACTTAGAGAAGGAGCTTCTGGATTTAGCCCAGGTCTGAACTTGGCAGAGACATGATAGTGCTAATCTTAGAGGCTGGCAATCTTCCACTTTCCTTAGGGGGACCCTGGCCTAACATCTGCTTCTGATCTTTGAACTCCAAAGGGAAGTTTGCCTACTGACACAAGCAAAACTGTTTTATGACTATGGGAGAGACTTTTCCATGTGCCCTCATAGCATATTTTCATGACTAGAATAAGGGAGCAAGAGAAAATTTCCCTGAGGAAGAAAAATTATGCCCTGGGTAATTGCTATAGAATGCACACAATTAGTGATTTTTAAGAATTTTGAGCATTGAATGTATCTAGAGTTGAGTCAGCTAAAGTCAGCACCCTCAGAAGAAGAAGCATAAATATACTCCCACTGCTGATGATCCCAGAGATGCCCAATATCCTGGCATATTATACCTTTGATTTCATGAACTCCTTTGATGATATTGTATGAATCCTCTCTTACCCAAATCAGGCAGCATCATTTTTTGTGGATTCCAGTTAGACAAATCTTGAAAAGATGTTTTTACCAGGCACACTAGTGTAGGTCCTTAGATTAGGTGCTAGGTGATAATTACATTATCACCCATGTTCATTTTTTACTATAGCGACGAAGAGGAAAGCTTTGCAAAGACATGTAGGTGTTTAGAACAATTGCAAATATTTTCCTTAGATGTGTATGCTATAGATTAATAACTCTCTGTAATTCCCTCTAAACAGGAATAGTCTGTTCTTTCTTACTCTGATTCTGCATTTCAGAAACTTGACCATCAACATATACCATACACAAGAAGAAACTCAAAATGGATAAAATGCTCAAATGTAAATCATAAAACCATAAAAATCCTAGAAGAAATCATAGGCAGCAAAATCTCAGACATCTCTTATAGCAATATGCATTGCTCTTATTGCTGATACATATCTTAGGGCAAGGAAAACAAAGGGAAAAATGAACAAATGAGACTACATCAAAATAAAAAGCTTCTGCACAGCAAAAGAAACCATCAACAAAGTGAAAAGGGATCCCACTGCATGGGAGAATATATTTGCCAATGATACATCTGATAAGGGTGTTAGTTTCCAACATATATAAAGAATTCATAAAACTTAACAAAAGGAAGACAAACAATCCAATTAAAAATGGACAGAAGACCTGAATAGACACTTCCCCAAAGAGGACATACAAATGGCCAAGAGACATGAAAAAATGCTCAATGTCACTAATAATCAGAGAAATGCAGATTAAAGTGATAATAAGTTACCACTTCCCCTCTGCCAGAAAGGCTACCATCAACAATCAGTAACAAATGCTGATGAGGATGTGGAGAAAAGGGAACCCTAGTATACAGTTAATGGGAATGCAGACTGGTGCAGCCACTATAGAAAACAGTATTGAGCAATAAGTTCCCTAGAAACTTTCCAAAAATATATGGATGGTTGTGAACAGGGCATACATCTCACAACAAATATAGGACATTACCACCTCAGTGAAGTTTCTGTGAATGTACTCATCTGAACTAATCTGAGAGATGTATTCCAAAGTGAAGACAGCCTATGTCTTCTTTGATGAAGAAGGATATATAACGTCTCCTGCTTAGTTGGATGATACCATATTTGAATGTCCTTATTCTATTCATCAGATGCCCAACAATGTTTTATCATCTGTGGTAGAAAGCCTCTAAAATAATTCCCAATGATTCTTGCCTCCTGTTTAAGTTCTTTTTAATCCCATCCCTTTGAATGTGGACTAGATCTACTGACTTGCTTTTAAAAAACGGAATGTGGTAAAATGGATGGAATATGACTTCCATGATTAAGTTACAAAAAAGGACTCTGCTTTCTTCTTCCTTTCTCACCTGTTCACTCTGATAAAGCCAGACACAATATTTTAAGCTGTTCATGAAAGAGATCCATGTGTCCAGGAACTAAGGGAGACCTTTGACCAACATTCAGAATGGAATTTAGACCCACAATCCAACAGCCTTCAAGGAACTGAATTTACTAATCGCCACTCAAGTGAGCTTGGAAGCATATTATCCCCCTATTCAAGCCTTCAGATAAAAACATAGCCCTGAGCAACACCTGGCTCAGCCTTGTGAAAGACATTGACCTAGAGGGCACAGCTAAACAGTTTGCAGATTCCTGATCTACAGAAACCGTAAAAGTGTTCTTGTTTTAATCCATTAAGGTTTAGGGCAATTTTTAAAATGTAGAGACAGTTATTTAGTGCACTACCTAAAATGAGTGAAAGACCTGGTGCTTTTGCCCAAGTAACTCGTTATCAAGTTCATATTTAACATATCTGCAGCAGGCTGGGGCAATATGTGCCACCTGGTACAAACATACAGCAGAATAATGGAGCAGAGGATCCTAAGATCGGGTTTCATTTCACAAAGAACTTTTTTTTTTTAAAGAAACAGTTTCTGATCATAAAGGAGCATATGACTATTGGACCTGATAGCAACATCGACCAGATGTTTTCTAAACTTTCTAGGTAGCATGTCTTATAGCATCCCATCAGATAGAAGATTCAAAGAGAACCTGAAGATGCAAATAGTTACACAAATACAATCTAGGACATCTCTCATTCAATATATTATGATGTATTTGTATACTGGTCAGCTGCTGAAGAAGAAAAAATTGAGCCTGATGTAGAGATGGCATTACACAATAGAGTGGCACCAGCCATGGGTTTTGCAGCAGTGTTAAAACTCTCTCGGGGATTATCAAATAATGGAGAAAAAAATGTTTCCCATTGGCATATCTTCAAAAACTGCACTGTGCTTTTCACTTTGCCTTGAAGGGAGAGATGGCATCAGCTCAAGATATGCACTGATTTTTAGACAGTGACTAATAGTGCAGTCAGATAGCTAATAAAGGACTTTGTATGGCAATATTAGAGGATTTTGTGATGAGGAGTTCTGGTGAAAGAGATGGTGGTTGCAAATCTAAGGATGGACTTAGGGCAGTGCTACAAATAGCTGGTTTCCAACAGATTAGACTTTAGTAAAACAAAACAGATCCTTCACTGCAGCTGTCTTAAAAGGTATTGGCCTAACGTGTGAAAATATTTATATCCTCAACCAAAAGGCTACCACTGCAAAACAGCCTCTCCAGATACAGAAGGGCACAAGGAGCCTCCATTAGGTTTCTTTCCCAGCCAGGCCAGTGTTTATACAGTAAGTCCAAGAAACAGAGTAAAGGGACAGAGATGGGATAGATCCACAGGTTTAACCGTATGAATTTCCTCTCATTAGGCTTGACCTGGTTACCCCTCTTGCTGAGACTTCTCTGAACCTATGGTATGATACCACGCACTAGGGGCTCAGCCAGCTCTCTAGTGGTAGGCTTATTGCATGTGACCCTTTCTATAATGAAGGGTGCAAAGATTTCGTTTTACCAAATTGACACCTAACCTAGATTTGAAGTCACTTTTCCTCCTGTTATCAATACCACTCATCCATAAAATTACTTAATGCTTTATATTCTGCATCAAACTAAGAAACCAATTCAAAATAAAGGAAGTGAACAAGGAGCTATTGCCTATGAGATTAACTGGTATTATGTTCTATCACCTGTAAGCAATTGGTTCTCTAAATGATAAAATGAAACAGGAAAGGAAAGAAGAAAGAAAGAAAGAAAGAAAGAAAGAAAGAAAGAAAGAAAGAAAGAAAGAAAGAAAGAAAGAAAGAAAGAAAGAAAGAAAGAAAGAAAGGAAGAAAGAAAGAGAAAGAAAGAAAGAAAGAAAGAAAGAAAGAAAGAAAGAAAGAAAGAAAGAAAGAAAGAAAGAAAGAAAGAAAGAAAGGAAGAAAGAAAACAAAGAAGGAGGAGGAGGGGAAGAAGAAGAAGAAGAAGGAAAAAAGGAAGGAAGGAAGGAAGGAAGGAAGGAAGGAAGGAAGGAAGGAAGGAAGGAAGGAAGGAAGGAAGAAGGAAAGCCCATTGTATGCTTTGGATGCTGTGGGACAATACATTTCAATGATAAGATGCTGTTTCTCTCACAGAGATAAACTATTTCTACCCCATAGTGCTAAACACAATGCCATAAACAAAGGAGTGGTGATAAAGGGCACAATGGTATCTATCAGAATTTCAGCTAGTAGCTCTCCTCAAAAACTTGAACTTCTTGGGATATGTCAGGCTAGAGGCTTTATTATGCTAAGGAATGGGCCCCCAATTATGATTTCTCTTAACTGGAAGCTAAAAGTGTGACCTGGCTTTATGTAACTCCTAATGTAAATGGGGGGAAATTATGTAAAACAAATAGTTGTTGAGGTTATTAAATCTGGCCATCCAAAACAAATATGATGGGTACCATAAAGTAATATCCAGAAAAAGAATGGTTCCTGTTTAGTGTTTGCCTGCTTTACCATCTCAATAGTCAAATCTCCATTTTCTTCATATGAGAACTTTCCTTGCTTCTCCATGCAAGCAAAGTTGCCAGGTGAATTCATGTGGCATATAGAAATGTAGTATAGCAGAATAATAGTGGTGGTAGTAAGTCATGGCCACACTTCATTTGCAAATTCAAGGACACTGGTATCTCCTGGGAGTTCTACAGTTTCCGTTAAACACACACACACACACACAACACACACACACACACACACACACACATTTTATATTTTAATATATTTGTTTCTTTTATTCCTCTGTCATATATTAAGGAATATTTGTAAAGGGAAACTAATATTCTTCCCCTTATAGATATAGTAATCTAAGAAATGACGAAGAAAGATATAGAGAAAAAATAACATTACCAACATATTTTGGAATTAGAGAAGAGAGTACAAATTAGAATTTGTTCAGCTGCAAGTAACATCAACATATTTTAAATAAGTCACAGAACTGAAAGTTCAAAGTAGAGCATCTTTGCCTCATTTCCCTCAGGTTATTCTTGTCTTCTCTTCTCCTACATCAGCTTTTTACTCAATGACCTTTAGTAGAATGGACCTCACATCTAGGCACAAAAACGTTCATAGTAAAAAATGCATGTTTATTCCCCGTATCTAAAACCCAGGATTCCAAGGAACCTCTGGAACTTTTCTTCTCATAGCTCAATAGTCAGAATTAAGTTATAGCTCTAATCCTTGGCAATCTCTGACAAAGGAGATGCTAATACACCTAGATCAGCACAACTGAGCGTGAGATCATCCCTGAGCACTGTATCGGTATACAGAAAGAGATAAAATTCATGATTTAATAATGGGGTGACGGGTGACGTCTGAAAGGTTGAAAGAGAGACACATACTAAGAGGGCTATGAACAATGTACACTATAACAGAGACCACATAATAAAATTTAAATGCAGAAACTAGGAATAAGAATGGCTTGTCTCCTATTGGAAAATATGTGAGTGCATTTTTTATTGTACATGATAATAGATGGCTCATACAAGAATCAGGCACTAGAATCATCATACTAAAATCATCAATACACCAATCAGATTTGTTGGATGTAGGGAAGAACTATTTTAAATTATATAAGGGTGGACCCCTCCACTTCATGGCTATGTCTGTGCTACATGGTCCCCATACTTTTGGTAATAGCTGAAACACTTAATGGTAGGCTATTGACTCACTGGGCCAATTTAGATTCTCTTTCATTAGAATTTGAAGTCTTAATGGAGTTAAGCAAAGACTGAAAATGCCTGGGGCTGTCATCCTATTTGCAGTGACTTCGAGAAAAATATCTACCAACTCCAGTTAGTCACAACTGCAGAGCAGCCCTTATTCATGTCCTTCCAATGGTTTGCTTGAGTAGCTATTCCATCAGTGTTGTGAGCAACTCTAATACTCACCCAGGAAATACTATTTATTTCTGTTGTTTACAGCCTGATATAATATTAACTAATACCGATATGCTATCAAATTGGAAACCACTGATATAGTTCAAACTCTTAAATTTATTAATAAAGAAAATGAAATACAGAATGTATAAATTGGTTTATACAAGGACACTCGGCTTCTTAGGAATTAAACTGTAATTAGAATCCATGTCTCCCTAACTCTGGCCAATGATTTTTAGAGATGGATATAAAAATGCTGAGTGCTTAACAATGCAACCAAAGCTCTTGTTTGGAACTTTTTTTTTTAAGAAAGTTTTTACCAGTTGTTTTGTAGGCACCCTGGGAGATTGCTGACCCCACTGAAAATGCGATGACCTACTTCTTGATATTTCCTAGGATTTAGTAACCTTTCCTTCTCCACCAGACACATTTATTTTGACAACTCCACCCTTCCACCATTGCAAACTTTTCCCATTTTAACCTTAAGACATTTGAGAAATAAAAAGAGGTCCTGATCATAAACCATATAAGGCCCATTCCTGTACAATGCAGTCTTATAAAGACATATAACAGTAACTGTCTATTTTCTCAGATACAGTGATGAGGGAAGACATCTGAAAATACCCTTAAAGTATAATACAACAAAAAAGACAAATGAAAAGCAAGCCCTAGGGACAAAAATAAGTTAAAACTTGTTATGTAAAATTATCAGACCAATGAATCCTAAACTTTGGGTTTAGCCTGAATTTATTTGGATTCTGACAACATGTTTACCTTCAATAAATTTGTTTTATTTGCTTGAAATAACCTTCTCTGATCTCCATCAGGTCTCATTCAATTGCATTCACCTTGGACTTGAAATATGTCAAACTTCTGGAAAATGTAGTGAGGATATTTACATATATTATGTTTTTCTATATTGTACAATTTTAAAAAAATGATGCTCTTAATCTATGAATCCTTCATTTTCAGACAAAATAAGAAAACACCAACTAAATCTTTGAGAGAGCACTAACCCATTCTTAGTTCCTTAAATTGTGGAAGCAAAGAGGATAAATACTACCTGCCTCCTTATCCTTCAAAAAAGAATTGATTGTGATTTCTGAGCAATAAGCCATAAGAGTCTGGTAGGAAAAATGTTTTCTCTGTGTGTTTGAACAGAGACTGAATGTCTGACTGAGCTTGGTCAGCAATATAGAAGTCTGCTTTCTGGGTCCTGGTCACAGAGAATGGCCCAGGCTCTGTGCCTTTTAGTCCTTTCAGCACAGCCTCTGGAGCAAATCATCTCCTCAGTCAATGGAATTTCAAAGATTGGATTCAATAACTCTGACAACCCACAATAAAGGTCGTTTTTAAAAAATCACTGATTTGTATCACTGCTCAGGTATTTAGGATTATGTGTTCTTTGAACTAAGCCCTGTTATAAATTCCAGTTCTAGTGACTATGTTTTTGTCCTTTTTTTATCTGTTGTTGTCTCAATTTCCTGAATTATCTTCAGGAACTACAACCCAGTGGAGAGATCCAGCCCACTTCTTGTTTTCGTAAATAAAGTTTTATTAAACAAGCATGCCCATTTGTTTATAAATTGTATATGGTGACTATTGTGTAACAGTAGTTGTCATAGAGACTACATGGCCTGTAAGGCTAAAAACATTTACTGTGCAACCCAAACCCTGCCTCTAACAAAACTCTGGCTCGAGCTCTTGTCAGTTGTCCCAGCATCTCCAGCCCAATGTTTTTTATCTTTATTCTGTGGCTCCTCTCCCTGATGTCTAGTTAAATGTTTTAAGCAATTTCCTTTGGATGTCTTTACTGGTATTCCTGACATAATTTTAATGCATTTTTTTATTTTAGAATAATTTTGTATTTACAGAAAAGCTACAACAATATTACAGAGTTCCAACATATTTGCACCTACTTTTCCTTGATACATTTGTTATAACCAATGATGAAATATTGACATGTTATTATTAACTAAGGCCTATACTTTATTCAAATTTTCTTAGTTTTTGCCTAATGTCCGTTTTCTGTTCCAAGATTTCATCCAGAATATCATTTGCTATTCAGATCACCTTTAGGCTCTTTTACATGGTGACAGTTTCTTCTTTCTTCATTTTTGATGACCTTAAAATTTTTGAAGAGTAATGGTCATGTATTTTGTAGACTATTACTAAATTTGAGTTTGTGTGATTTTTTTTTCTCTAATGGTTATACAGGAGTTAACAGTTTTAAAGAGAAAAACCACAAACATCAAGGTACATGAAATCAACATGACTTATCACTCTCTTTTTTTAAGATTCTTTAAATTGATTTTTAGAGAGAAAGAAACATCAATGTGAGAGGGAAACATCAACGTCGATTGGCTGCCTCCAGCACATCCTCTACCGAGGACCAAGCCCACAACCTGGGCATGTGCTCTGGCTGGGAATCAAACTAGTAACGCTTCCAGGCACAGGATGACGCCCAACTAACTGAGCCACACCAGCCAGGGCATGATTTGGCACTTGATGTTGACCTCCATCAAGCAACTGAAACAGTGTTTGTCATTTCCTCAATATAACATCACTCTCCCCCACTTCCCATACTATATTCTTTACAAGCACACCTCTGAGATATTGTTATTTGTATTTTTTTTTATCAACCTCTCTATAGCCAAGCCTTATCTTTCTCCTTTGGCACATCCATATTATTCCCATGTAGGTTTTGTTCATGCCTGCATAGATTCATGCTTAGTCTCTCCCAACAGACACTCTGGATAGCACATGCTAACTCTCATAGGTCTCCCTCTCACCCTAGTTGTTGGTGTTTCTGTGCTTGGTCCAGCCTGGTGTCCCTATGTACTTTTCATAATCATTTTCTCTGCTTTGAATTGTAATCTTCCAATAATGCCACTTATAACAGAATAGACATGATCTCTCATAGATCAAGACATGAAGGTTGGAAGACCTGAACAAATCTAAAATTTAAAGAATGAAGAAATTAAACAATGCTTCCAATAAATAGTGTTTGGAAAATAAAACAGATACATGCAAAAAAATGAAAGTAGATCACCTTATTAAATCATGCACATAATAAATTCAAAGTGTATGAAAGACCTAAATGTTAGACTCAAAACCATAAAAACCCTAGAGGTAAACATAGGCAGTGAAATTTCATACATTTCTCATAGCAATATTTTTTTCTGATATATCATCACCTTGGCAAGGGAAACAAAAGAAAAAATAAACAAATGGGACTACATCAAACTAAAAAGTGTTTGCACAGCAAAGGAAATCATCAACAAAATGAAAATACAACTCACTGAATGGGAGAATATAGTCACCAATGATATATCTGGTAATGGGGTTAATATCCAAAATTTATAAGAACTTATATAATTCAACTCCAAAAATAGCAAACAATCCAATTTAAAAAATGGGTAAATGGCATGAATAGACACTTCTCCAAAGAGGACATACAGATGGCCAATCAGCATATGAAAAGGTATTCAATGACACTAATCATTAGAGAGATGCAAATTATAACCAAATGAAATACCACCTCACACCTGCCAAAATGACTACCATCTAAAAATCAACAAGTGTTCCCTGGGTCCGGGAGAGACCATGTGTCCCTGGATCCAGGTGAGGCCTTGTGCAACTAAGCCCGGGTGAGGCCACGTGCCCCTGGGTCTGGGAGAGGCCAAGCGTCCCTGGGTACGGGTGAAGCCAGATCCTGTGTCCGGGTGAGGCCGTGCGCCCCGGGATCCATCCGGGTGAGGCTGGGTCCCAGGCCCGGGTGAGACCACGCGCCCCTTGGGTATGGATGAGGCCACGTGCGCCTTAGTCCGGGTGACGCCGTGCCCCTGGGTTCGGCTGAGACCAAACCAGAGGGAGTTGGACCTCCATTACCACCATTTGTCCACCATCCAGAGCTGAGGGGTCAGTGCTGACATGTACACATAAGGAACTACTGGACATCGAAATTGGGTCTCAAAAGAACTGTTGGTCCAGGGGGAAGCTCGCTACAGATTGATTCATTTGCCTGTCAGCATAAATATTATTGCTCGTCTCACATTCAGTTCTTATTAGTATATATCTAGTGACATATGATCTCGTTCATCTAGAGGAAATGATGAACAACATAGACTGAGGAACAAGAACAGAACCAGAAGCAAGGAGGCATCGATCGGACTATCGGGCCTCAGAGGGAGGATAGGGGAGGGTAGGGGGAGGGTGGGGGGAGGGGGAGAGTTCAACCAAAGGACCTGTATGCATGCATATAAGCCTATCCAACGGTTAAGTTCAACAGGGGATTGGGGCATGCGTGGGGAGAGGGGTGGGATGGGAATGGGGGGATGAGGACAAATATGTGACACCTTAATCAATAAAGAAATTAAAAAAAAAAAAAAATAAAAAAAAAAAAATAATTACCAACCAAAAAAAAAAAAAAAAAAAAAAAAAAAAAAAAAAAAATAAAAATCAACAAGTGCTGGCAGTGTTGGAGAGAATGCAGATGGGGGCAGCCACTGTGGAAAACAGTATGGAGTTTTCTCAAAAACAAACAAACAAAAAAAAAGGAACTGCCTTATGACCCAGTGATTCCATTTTGGGGGATATATACCAAGAAACCTGAAACACTAGCTCAAAAGAACATATGCACTATTTACAATAGCCAATATTTGAAAACAGTCCAAGTGCCCATCAATAGGTGAGTGGACAAAAACCTATGGTACATTTTCACAATGGAATACTACTCAGCCATTAAAAAGAAGGAAATCTAACCTTTTGGTAAAGCATAGATGGACCTGGAGAGAATTATGCTAAGTGAAATAAAGCATTCACTTAGCATAATTCTCTCCAGGTCCATTTATGCTTTCATAAAAGGTAAGATTTTGGAGTGAAATAATGAATATTAATAGCATATATTTGCATAAAAAATAGCACATAGATGTAATTATTTTCAGAAAAGGAGGTTTTTAGTTTTAACATATTTTTATTGATTCAGAGAGGAAGGGAGAGAGAGAGAGATAGAAACATCAATGATTAGAGAGAATCATTGATCAGCTGCCTCTTACATGTCCCCACTGGGGATCAAGCCCACAACCGGGGCATGTGCCCTGACTAGGAATCAAACCATGACCTCCTAGTTCATAGGTTGATGCTCAACCACTGAGCCACACCTGCCAGGTTGTTTTGCATTTAAAAAATGTTTTTATTGATTTTTAGAGAGGGCGGGAGAGAAATACTAAGTGAGAGAGCAACATCATTGATCAGCTGCCTCTTGCATGCCCCCCACTGGGGACTGAGCCTGCAACCAGGAATCCAACAGAGAACCTCTTGGTTCCTGGGTCAATGCTCAACCGCTGAGCCACACTTGCTGGGCTGCATTCATTTCTTTAGGGAATGAGATAAATCTCAGATTACAAAACCAAGGCCAAAATAACTTTGCAGAATTAGAATGTGTTCAAGAAACCAGTCACACTTCAACTGGATCAGACTTCAACACGGAGCATTTGTGTTCCTCCAAATGCTCTGCAGCTTAGGAAGCCTACACTCATCCAACATGGGGAAAGAGAATAAATACTCTGCTCTCAGTTGCTGAGAAGGAAGTTTCTCTCGGCACTGACCAACACTATTTCCTTTTTGTTGCTCTTTTTCCTTCTTTCCTTGGTTACCCCTTTCTACGAAGTTTCTTCAGACGTCTCTACTCATCCTTAAAGTCCTGATGCTCATCTCTGTAGAGGCCATAAAAATGCAGTATCCCCATGAGAGCAAAATAAGTGTTGTGATTTGGATACCAGTCATATGTCTCCTTCCTCTTGGTCAAAGGCTGCTCATTAAACAGTCTCACCACTTTCATGGATTTGGAATCAGTAGGCCTGGCAATTTCAAAAGCTTATGATACATTCACTGGTACAGGAGAAGTCATGAGGACACATAAAGCAGAGAGAGTCAGGGTATATACCTCACAAAAAAGTGTAGGTTTTAACCAATTCAAAATTGCAGATTTATATATATATTTTTAAATGAGGATAAAGTAGAGAATCTACTCGAACAAGAAACCTACCATTCCTGGACAAATTAGAATATAAGATAAGCTTTGTGAAAATCATGTTCAGGGTCAAGTGAATACTTTTAAGAATTGGAGATAATTATAATGCATGAAAGCATTTAAGCTGCTACTTAGCTGAAGGTTGGAATTTAAAGTACAGCCTGCCCTTGGTTATATTCATAGAAGCTGAAATGTTTATTAGCATGTGAGAAACAGCCCTGAAGGTATTACTCTCTTAATGTGCATCAGGACATATAAGAAATAATTGCATATTAGTTTTTCAATTAAAACTTTTTTTTCAATTTAATCTCTGACCAATTTGAAATTCACTAACAATTTTTTTAACTAAAACTTCTAGTGTACAAAATATCTACATTTTAGTGACTACATATTTTTCTATTTTCTCAGAGGGTGTTTGTTAGTTGAGTGAACTTATATTAAGAAAAACAACCAATTACATAGATAAACACTACAGTTAAGTGCCCAGCTCTGTGTTTTTTCATCTATGAAGGTTTGGGAGGGGAAGTTAAGGGTGTTCTCCCTGCTCTTTGTAAAGTGAAGCTCTCGCCTTTGAGCTGGGTGGTAACTAGAACAAGGAGTGAGGCATTTAACCAAAACATTTCACTACATAATTAGATAGCTTTCGTTTTAGGCAGGTCATACAAAGAAGGTGCAAACTTCCTGAAAACAATAGGCAGACTCCCCAAACCCCTCTGGAGACATTCCCTTATAGGAGCCTTACCTGAGAAAGGGCTCCAAGTGGGTACCATTGATGTTGGCAGCAATGGTGGCCAGAAGATGCCTGTGATGGTGGGATATGGCTACTGTACTGTCAGACCTTGTTTTTATTCTTTTGCTTGTTTCTCAAAACATCCAGTTCTTTTTTGTCTTTCTTCTATGGAGTGTACTGTTCCCAGTGGGAGTTCTGAGTGAAAAGTTAATGCTATAATTTTCCTTAGTGAAATATACAAAATGAATGCATATCGTATTTCTCCAGTGGCAGGTCTGAATTCTACTGCCTTCAACATGAGAAAAAATGATTGGTACATGCTAGCTACTCATTGATCCAATTTTATTACAAAAGGCACATTGATGCATAGATTTAAATGTTTTATATTTAAAATACTCAAATATTTGCAATCTTTGTTTATTGTTATTGTTACTATAATTTATTGCTTGCTGGTCTTTTTATTCTGGACCTCTACTGCTTTTATCTTTTGAATTATTGACACTTTTTATAACTTTGACTTTAGGGTCATGGTGTTCTCATAATTACCTATTTCATCAATTCTTTATTGATTTGGAGATGAGAGTATTGAACTACCGGTCACACTAGTAAATAGTATGCTTCTTAGGTTAATTTCAACTAATGTTTCTTCAAAGTTTTATGAAAACTGAACTAGACTGAAATAAATGTAACAACTCTCAGGCTAACTAATACATTCATCCATCATCATTTACTGAAGAATATGGGATACAAAGGCAGGGATTCAATCTTGAAAAAATAGCTATATTTTTATTTGCATAAGTTTTATGCCATCTATCTCACCTCCCCCCCTCACCTCCTCCCAACCAAAAGTTAATGATGGCATCATAGATGTCTTTACCCAGGATAGTATTGCAAGGAAGGTCCCATGTGACATGTTCTAAGACCTCCTATAGAATAGGCCAGGTATTATCTGGCCTGTATCACAGCACAGTTTTTCCCTCTGTCCAATCACTCCTCACTCCTCCATATCCCACCACTAAATGCTACCTGACAGTCTGCTTTCAGTAGAATTTCCCTCGGGTGATTTGAATTGTAGTTTGGGCTATAGGCCTTTCCAAACAAGCCATTTAGCATGAGCTGCTAGCTGTACTACATATAGATTATAGCACTGCACCCTAAGAAATGGCAACAATTCAAATATATATGGCACTTAAAGCATGACAGCAAAGACAAAGTTGTGGCAATATTACATGGTGACAAGAGCAATAAGTAATGGCATTTAAAATACTTAGAATGATTTTGCTCCTATGATGTGGTATATATGGTCACGGAGGGCCTTTCTGTAGAGATGGTGATCTAACAAGGTGAAATAAAAACAATGTGAGACTACTCATCAACAGAAAACACTAACCAACTTGTTTCCTCACTGTTGGAGAATCGACACACTAGGAAAGATCTTATAAAGATCTGGAGAAAAGGCCTCTTATCTAACCTGAAGTCTGAAGCCAATCCCCAAGGATGTTTTTGGATTTAAGTAGGACCCAGAAACTCCTCCAGAATAGTCATAGCATGAAGAATTTTCCCAGACACCTGTTTTGGATTTCTTTCTGATGAGAGGACTAAAGTGAGATTTACTATCAGGGATGGAGAATGAAGGGGTGTGTGACTTGATATAACCTGGCCGTTCCAGATGCAATCTTCTCTGAAGATGGGTTGGCCCACAAGCACAGAGGAATCATCTCAGTGCAGGGAGTTGACTCTAGAGGTGCATGGGGGAGGGGGACAGATTATAAACCTTCACCAGAAAGCAGCTTTGTGAAGAAACTGAAAATTTTCTGTGTGATTTGTTTAATTCAAATTAATAGAGAACCTTTTGCAGCGATGTAAATTAATCTGAAGCTAATGATGATGGTTTATATAAAAGGACTTTGAAACTGTGAAGATACACAAAAGATTACTTAACAGCTCACAGTGCTTAGAAAGCAGGCACTCAATAAATACACTAACGTATGGTGAGTGAAACACTTTATCTTTATTAGTAGTGGTATGAAAAGACCTCTCTGCCTTTGGTATACATCAGTTTTTATACAAAGCAATTAATGTGTAATTTGATATAGATAAATATACTTTTGAGCATGGACCCACTGATTTCTAAGTCAACATTCCATAGATAAAATGGGTTCAATTTTACTTTTAGATAATTCCAGAAAAGCAATGATGCATTCTGCTCTCCACTGGAAGAAATCTAACACAAGACCCCTGGTTTTATTGTCTAATATTTTACAAAAAGACTATTTACCACTGCGCCTATCATTGTTAAACATAAGTCATCTTTGTTCACTGACAAATTCAGAGAATGCCACACTTCAAATTTTCTTCATAAAAGATAATCTTTGATGATCTGCTATCAAACTGCTATCTAAAACCCAGCACAAAGGAAGACTATTTATGAAAATATGATATACTTGCAGTCTGTTTGTTTTATCCTTAAATGTACCTGATCTCCCTGAAGAAAATGTGTAAAAATCATATAATTTAATTTTTCATCTGTTTGTTGTGGCCTTTCAAACAAAAATAATATTTTTTTAATAGTAATGGAAGATATTCTAGTATGTCTTTTTTTCCCTCTTCATTTATTTTTAAACACTTAGCTTTTGATCTATTAGAAAATTTGGTCAGAGATAATCTCCCGAAACTCTAAATCTACAAAAAATGTGTATGTATACACACTTCTTTTAAATTTACTTTCACTAGTAAATAGACTCTCAGATGTTAATTCATGACTTTATTTTTTTTTATTGATTTTTAATAGAGAGGAAGGGAGAGGGATAGAGAGTTAGAAACATCGATGAGAGAGAAACATCAACCAGCTGCCTCCTGTACACCCCCCACTGGGGATGTGCCCACAACCAAGGTACATGCCCTTGACCGGAATCGAACCTGGGACCCTTCAGTCCGCAGGCCGACCCTCTATCCACTGAGCCAAACTGGTTTCGGCTTCATTCATGACTTTAAAGGACTCACAGAAAGGGGATCCAAGCTGGCATGGCAGAGGAGTAGGTGAAATTTACAAACTCACTTCCTCCCAGGACCAAACTGGAATTACAACTAAATTACAGAACAACCAACTGAGTCAAGGCCCACAGATAGGAAGTTGAAGCTTTGAGTATGAATCCACTCTAATTTAGTGTTTATCTTTAAGCATCCTACAGGCAATTTGTTTCAGCTAATGTTTTATTGCTAGTTTATTAGGAGATTAGAACAGGATATTGAATTTCTCCAAAGCATTCTTTACAAATTACTGAGGTAATTTTATTATTTGACCTATCAATATGATTATTCAAATTTATAAGAACATTTTGGCATTCCTGAATTAAATCTACTTGGTCTTGTTTTATTTGTTGCTGCATTTTGGGAACTTTTTAATATAATTACTCTAAACAAAAGAGTGCTTTTTATCACTGCCAGTTTTCCACCATTATTCTGGAAGTGTAGCAAAATAATACAGCAAGCACAAAAGCAAACAAACAAAAGAAAGCGAACACATTAGCAAATAAATGCTGGTAAGAAAGATACAAAAAAATCATTATGTTTACAAAGGCTATAATAGTCTCTCAAGAGAATAGTTTCTTTTCAAATGATGTGAATAAGAAATTTCAATGAGATGGCCAATTATAAACTAAACTAGAGGCCCAGGGCATGAAATTTATGCACAGGAGCGGGGAGTTCCTCAGACCGGCCTGCATCCTCTCCTAATCCGGGACCCCTTGGGGAATGTTGGGCCTAAACCAGCAGTCGGACATCCCTCTCACAATCCAGGTCGTTTCATGCACCAGTGGCCATACTTTTCATACAGGTGAAAGGCATCTTGCTATTGTATGGGCAGCTACATTTTTTTGCCCTGATTATAAAAAGTAGTACATAACATGATCCTTCTGAGGCAGTAGTACCATTTTCCCTATCTTATGAGTGGAAAAACTGAAGCAGAGAGAAGTTAAGTAACTGGCTTTGTCACACAGTTATAAGTGTCAGAATCAGGGCTGACCACAAAATGTGCAAGCCAAGAGTCCATGCATGTCATCGCTGCATCATCCTGTTTTTTTCAGTGTTAGAGTAGCCTTGTCAGGTTTTAATTTTTAAATCTAAGATACTGTTCCCAATACATGGGGTAGGGACCCTAGGACTGGTCAGCAATCAGGGCCGATCTGTGGGGCAACTGACGAGCAGGGCCATGGGGGGACCTCACTGGCACCTGCCTTGGCTGGTGGCCTGGCACCACCCGCTGGCCAGCCCCATCCCCCAATCACCACTGCAGGTCGCCTCCCTCTGGGGGATGGGGGGAGACACTCAACACAGGAGCTGCCCCAGACTGAGGGCAGCTACTGCATTGAGCGTCTGCCCCCTGGTGGTCAGTGGGGGGTATGCAGAAGGCAGCTGATCAATGATTCTCTCTTATCATTGATGTTTCTATCTCTCTCTCACTCTCCCTTCTTCTCTGAAATCAATAAAAATGTTTTTAAAAAAGGAATTGCTTAAAGCAACTTGAAAGACAACATGACTTTGATGCAGCAATCTAAAAATATAAAAGGCAATCACAAATAAAAAAACAGAAATGGGTGTTCTAAATGTTGTAAATATTTACTCTAATTAGCAATCATAGAAACACACATTTTAAAAATAAGATGACAGTTTTATCTTTTATGATTAGAAAATAATAAAAGGGTGATAAAATCCAGTATGAGGGAGAACATGTGTACTATACACTCTGGAACACTGCCAAGAGAATAATTTTGTCATATATTTAGCCATATTTATATCTAAATCTCTATCTGTATGTATACATCAACTGAAATACTTCTAATGAACTAATGTGATACTGTTGCACTACCAGCTCAATCATTTGTACTCAATTTCCAAATTTTGGGTTTAGTTGTATTTAAAACATTGTTTATAATAAACATTTTAGTAATTGTGTAACCAAAAGAAAAGAAGAGGTACCCACCAAAGTATTAAGTTGAAATCAGTGTTTAATATGCCCTTACATTTGGAGTCTATAGATTGCTCTCCAAACCAATGATCAGAATCTTCAGAACTTGTTCCCATACTTTGAAATCACAATACCGTCAGTGAACTTCCCTCCAATCATCACAGTAGCTGGTCAGGTTATTCGTGAGAACTGTGCTGTGATCCCCTGTGAAGGGTGCAATGGAAGATGATCAAGGATTCTGTTTGCAAGGGAAACACCTGGACCAAAATCACAGTCCTGCTTCTAAGAATCCTTGGTATTAAACTAAGCACACTGCTGAGCATTGTAAATAATAGATGCTTTAGCTCTTTCAGCAATGAGAGGCAAATGAACCACAGTATGACAAAAGACTTAACTAGCTGGACATGACCAAATGGTTTGGGGATCTATGAGAAAAAGTACTATAGTTAATGAACCAGCAGGGAGAGAATGCTTATTTGCCCAGAATTTTCAAGAACAGATGGAGCCTCTTGTGGTTGGAATTGTTCATTCATAAATCCACTGGAAACAAAAAAAAAAAATAGTTGCACTTTCCCTATAGGATAGATCATGGAAGAGTATTGATACTGTTTTGTATTCATTCATGAATGTATTTATATATTTGTTTATTTAATATGCATAAATACCAAACACTATTCCAGCCACTATAAATAATCCTATATAATAAAAGCCTAATATGCAAATCAACCAAACAGCAGAACGACCAGCGGAATGGCCAGTCACTATGACACTTACTGACCACCAGGGAGCAGACACTCAATGCAGGAGCTGACCCCTGGTGGTCAGTGCGCTCCCACAAGAGGAGCGCCACTCAGCCAGAAGCCAGGGCTCATGGCTGATGAGCGCAGCGGCGGTGGCAGGAGCCTCTCCCGCCTCTGCAGCAGGGCTAAGGAGCTGAGCGGTAAGGAACAGCAAGCCAACAGTTGGATATGTCCCAAGGGGTTCCAGACTGTGAGATGGCACAGGAGATGGCACAGGCCGGGCTGAGGGACACCCCCTCCCACATCCCAAGTGCATGAATTTTGTGCACTGGGCCTCTAGTAAATAATAAATAATAATAAAAATTACCTCTGGAAACCAAAAGCATTACTCAATATTATTGTATCATATTTAATTCCCAATCATTATGCTAACACACTAACCTTCTCTGAAAGGTTCAATTGACACATAGGATTCATTTTCTGTCTTAAGGCAGGGCAAATGTATATGCAGACAAACCCATTAAATTCAGCCTAGGGCAAGAAAGACACCTTTTATTAAAAAAATTCTTAAGACTGTTGCCAGTTTGTCTCCATTGTCTTATGATGTAAGATTTCTAACACTTTTTTTGTGTCTCCACCCTTCATTTCTCAGACTCCTTTCTCCTGAGCAACTGTTGAATTAGTGCCCATCTTGCCTGGAAAGGGTTGAAGCTGTCTAGTTCAACAAATGCCTTTATAAAAAGAAACACTGGTTGAAAAACATAACAAGCCCAGTTTTTTAAGTTATCAAGTTAACACATTCTAAAAGTTGAGTAGGTCCAATCAATTATGTCACTTAGACTGACAAAAATTGCAGAATCAACCGATTCGGTGGCTCATGTCTTAATAACATAAGAATGAACTGTCATCTCTTATTTATGACTTTTCTATTGACAAGCTATTTAATTGTTATGAGTTGCAACTGAAAACTCTGTCACATTATGAAAAAAAGTATTTTCCTGAACTGAAGCTATAACCATAGAGAAGAATAAAATTGGACCAAGACACTTTTAGAAAATCTGACATACCCACAGAGAGCAGATATTCTAAGCTCTTCATTGTACATGTACTTTTTTTTTGAATTTTGCCAATTGAGATCTATTTGTCTATTATTTTCTTTAATGGTGTGGGTCTTAGCAACTGAGATTCTAATAAAAATGCATGCTATGGTTTCAAATAATGTTTTTCAATTAAACTATAAAATACTAGTATATGGGCAAGTTGTTTGTTATGAAGGGTAACACTTAGTTCCTACTCCTTGGGTTTCCAATGAGAGCTAAGATGACTTTTATCTCTCACACATTTTTTACTGCTGCTCACAGGAAAGAAATAAGCTACCTGATAAAGGGATGGCATCTTTAATTTATAACTTCCAATCAGATGAAGTCAATCCATTAGAAGTTTATAAGCACTGGTGCTTTAGTCTCTTTTATTCTCCCTTCACTCAGATTCTGGGTCAATAGATCAGTTACAAAATCCAAGTTTCCCCTCAGATGTGAGGTCCTAAGTTCTAGACTGAGGACACAGGATGACTGGAGAGTAGGAAGAAACAGCATGTCCATTTGGCGGCATACCTAAGACACGTCTGCCAACCTGGATTGGAACAATTATAAATCTAACACAAATGTAAATGGGTTCCACATTTGGGTACAAAATAGGGACAATATCCATTGACAGCCTATCCTCAACAGCGTCAATATACCATTTGTGGAGCACTCGTTTCCTCCCTAACTGATGATAATGATGTTTTGTTATTGCGGGACCAGCTCTGTAAACTTTAGAACCATAAAAATCCATCCAAACGGGATACAAAGCCTATCTACATACAGACTATTACTGCACCACTGTTGGGATTTAGAGGGACCAACTTAGTGATGCAGAATTTTCCCCAGCTTTCCCTGTCATACTTATTTTTGACTATTTTTGATTGGTGCCTTCCCTGCCATTATTATTTCTCAGCATATTGTGAAATTTTTAATTTTTCTTCAAAGGTATTCAGGAACAACAAAATGCATCTTAGTTTTTGACTTATATTTTGTTTGCATTTTGATTTTTTAAAATTTCTTTATTGATTAAGGTATGTCCTTATTACCCCATTACCCCCCACCTCCCATTCATAAAAATTTTAATACACTTTTATTGTTGATAGTATTATAGATATCTCCCCTCCCCCTCCCACCTTTACCCATCCTCCTAGCTCCTACCCACCACCCCTATGTCTTCACTACCCTGTTTCTCATGTCCATGGGCTATGACTATAAGTATATAAGTTCTTTGGTTTATTTCTTCTCATCCCCCTGACCCCACATTGAGGAATGTCAGTCTGTTCCATGCCTCCATGCTTCAGGTCTTATTTTGTTGGTCAATTCATTCTGCTCATTAGATTCTACAAATAAGTGAGATCATGTTATATTTGTCTTCCTCAGATTGGCTTATTTCACTTAGCATAGTATTTTCCAGGTCCATCATGCATTTTAAACTTTTTAATAGGCTAATGCTAACATTCAACTGCTAATCAAACCCAGTGATACTTCATAGTCCATGATTCATTTTTCTTCTGTTAGGACACAGTCACCAGGTTTTGTTCACGATGAAAATATACAAAGTAAAGTGTATGGAAACCCCAGAATTTTTATTGAACACCAATTTCACTGAGTGACCCTATATAAAAGACATCGACTTTAAGGTTGCTTAGCACATAAAATACAAAGCATTTCATACAGGTCTAAGTCAGTTTTTACTCGACAATAATTGCTTTGCTATTTAGAGTACATCCTAAGATGAGCATTTTCCTCTATCATTATGTTTCTATTTCCCACTTTCTGTTTCAAGTTAGAGCCAAATATTTTATGAATATGAAACTGGTTCAAGAATAAGACAATTGAGCTCAAAAGTTCTGTCAATTGCTTTCCTCCAACTTATTTTCCTGGAAAAAAAATACCAATTTATATCTAAGAGAAATATCCATTTTCTCTCACAAACAAACCATGCAAATTTAACCTTGATGAATAAAGATAGGAAAATACTGGATGAAATCAACTACTTGGACAGAAAATGTTTGCAGCAATATAGCATGTTTAGTAAACCAGAAAGAGTTAGAAAATGTTTTGTCAAGGAGTGTGGACAATGGAATAAATCTTTTGTTTATAAAATTGCTTAGTTTTAAGAAATTGTGGCACAATCCATAAGCCACAGCTTTAAAATAGGTGAGCAAGTCCTGGCAGGTGTAGCTCAGTTGGTTTGGCAGGGTCCCATACATCAAAAGGTCGCTGGTTTACCAGGCTGGCGTGGCTCAGTGGTTGAGCATTGACTTATGAACCAGAAGGTCACAATTCAATTCCCAGTCAGGGCACATGCCCGGGTTGCAGGCTTAATCCCCAGAATGGGGTGTGCAGGAGGCAGCAGATTAATGATAATCTCTCATCATTGATGCTTCAATCTCTCTCTCTCCCTCTCTGAAATCAATAATAAAAAAATATACTTTATTTTTTTAAAAAAAAAAAAGGTCACTGATTCAATTCCCAGTCAGGACACATGCCTGGGTTGTTTTTTGATCACTGGTGGGGAGCATGTGGAAGGCAGCCAATTGATGTTTGATGTTTCTATCTCTCCCTCTCCTTTCCTCTCTAAAAGTAAATTAAAAGTATGTAATATAGGTGAACAATAGTCCTAATAATCTTTGTGAGAGATAGCTAGTAACTCTGTCACAACTAGAACAATAGATAAATTAACAGATTTTCATAGTAAATGAGCAGGTAGAAATATTTTATTGGTATCCTTTTCTATACCATATTTTTAATAGTATTTATTATAATTTTAGTTGAATTTAATATAAAAATGCAGTGAATCTGAGGTAAACCTGAATGATTCAATGATTTATTTTTAAAATACTGTATATCTTTATATCAAAACAATACCTCTTAAAAATATCAAGAGAGTGGAGTCCCTATTAATTGTAAAAGTATGTTAGGTATTTACATAGTAAACTTTCCTTTAGAGGCTTTCTTTGACATTCTGATTAACTTATTTCTCCCTTATCTGTTTCTCTTTATATCATTATTAGAGGCCTGGTGCACCAATCCATGCATGGGTGTGGTCTTGCAGGCCTGCCCCAATGGGGGCTAATCAGGGCCGGGCTGGAGGGGGAGAGGGGACGTGGGAGGTTGGCCAGCTGTCCCCACCCCTGATTGGGGTGGGGGGGGGGCGATCAGGGGCTGGGCCAGCCAGGGGGACGTTCAGGGGGCCCAATCAGGGCCCCCATGGGGCCAGTTGGCTGCTCAGTGCGCATCATAGAGACTGGTTGCTGCTGTCATTCTGATCATTCTGGTCGTTCTGCTGTTGCAGTTGCTTGGCTTTACTATATATAACTAGAGGCCCAGTGAATGAAATTTGTGAATGGTAGGGTCCCTATTGGCTGGCGGCGGCCAGCTGGGTACTCCCTCCCTTTCCCCAGCTGGCCCCGCCTCCTGGTCAAACTCCCAGAAGAACTCCAGGTCAAGGGGACAATTTGCATACTACACTTTTATTACATAGGATTACTTCATTGATTCCTTTAGGGAATTTATCCACTAAATAAAGTAATGTATTGACATTTTAAAAGTGCTCTCCATCTGTCTTCCTTCACTGGAATGTGAATACTAACCCTCCTGAAGACAGAAACTTCATAAAACCATTTCTAAGTGCTAAGCATTCATTGATTTCCATAAAATATGGGGAAATCGCACCATTTGCAACAATGTGGACAGATCTTGATGACTTTATGCCAGGTGAAATAAGTCAGAGGAAGACCATATGGTCTCACTTATATGTGGAATCTAAAACGAAACAAAATAAAAAGCCCATGTAACTCGGATAAAAAGAGATTTGTGGTTGCCAAAGGCAGGAGGCAGGTGCAGGGAGAATTGGAGGAAGGTAGACAAAAGAGATAACTAAGTACTAGAATGTGATGAGTATAGTGACACTGCTGTATGATGTATAAAAAAGTCGTTAAGAAAGTAGATCCTAAGAATTCTCATCACAAAGAGAATTATTTTCTTTCCCTTGTATCTATATGAAATGATAGATATTAACTAAACCTATTGTAGGATAATAATTTAACAAAGTATATAAATCAAACAATCCTGCTGTACACCTTAAACTTATACAGTGATGTATGTCAATTATTTTTCAATAAAACTACAAAAAATAAATAAAAGGATTAGATAAGACCACCAAAAAAAAAAATAGATGAGTTAATTAGTGCTCATATATTTCCACCTCCTCTCCTGCCAAATATTACTATGTATATTATGTTTTACATTGTCAAGGTATCGTAAAACTACATTTTGTTCTATAATCTCAATTATCACATGTGCTTAGTCTTAATTCTGTGTGTAAATTAGTTAAATGTGCATTGCCATTCCCTCTACCACAGTTTCTCCTTTTCAGGGTTCTGCATTTTGATTAAATGCTGAATTAGCTGCATTTGGCAAAAAATTCCAAGGAGAATCACTGAATGTTATTTTCCTTAAGTTCTTTAATGTTTAAGGATGCCTCTCCCTTTTATTCATACCTGAAATGCATATGAGCTGGATATATAGTATTATTGAGTCACATTTATTTTCCAGGTAATTTTACAGACCTCATTTCTTTGTTTCCTGACATTTAAGCTGTAGTGTAGAAGTCTAAAACCAGCCACAAAATTTTACCCTTGCAGATAATGGGACTTTGTATCTGAATACATGAGTACTTTTTTGTTCCTTGTAATTAATAATTTTCCAGGCCAAATATCAATGTTGATTATTTTGGATTAATTTTTTTTAAAAAAAAGAGTGTCCTCTCCATCTTTAGAATATTTTTTCCTTTATTTCAAAAGAACTTTTCTTCATGACAAGTTTATTTTTAAATTGACATACAATTGATGTACAATATCTTATTAGTTTCAGGTGTACATCACAGTGACTTGATATTTATATACATTGCAAAATAATTCCCACCATACATCTAGTAACCATATGTCACTATATAAAATTATTATAACATTATTGAACAAATATTTAATGAACAAAGATATAACGAATAACCAAAAGCACTTAAAAATGCAGAATATTATTAATCATCAGGGAGATACAAATTAAAACCATATGATAAATAACTATACACCTATTAGAATGAAAAAAAAAAACAACACCTGACCAAGTGTTGGTAAGGGTGCGGAGTAACTAGAATATGCATGCATTGCTGGTAGGAATACAAAATGATATGGCCACTTAGGATAATGGTTTGTTGTTTTTATAATAAGTTCATGTATACTAGCCAGTTATTATACTTCTAGGTATTTACCCAAGAGAAATATTATGTCCATAGAAAGATTTTTTTTTGGTTTATGTTCATAGCAATTTAGCGAAAACTGGAAACAGCCTAAATATCTTCTAATAAGTGAATAGAGAAACAAATTGTGGTATATCTATAATGGACTTAGCACTTACTACTTAACTGCAAAATAAAATACATTGATACATGCAATAACATGGATAAGTCTCAAAATCATTCTGAGTTAAAGAAGCAAAGTAAAAATGAGTGTTTATGACACCATTTATACAAAAAAAAAAAAAAAAAGAAGATTGTAATGGAAACTAATCCATATTGACAGTAATAAATCAGTGGTTGCTTGAGGATGGAGTACACAGGGAAAGTTGAGGTAGCCAAGGGATATGACTAATTTTGGTGGGTAATGGGATATTCATTACCTTGACTTTAGTGATATAAATATATCAAAATTGATCAAATTGAAGACTTAAAATATGTGCAACTTATATTTTATTTCTATTATATCTCTTTAGGTGAAAAAAAGTCAAAGAATATCTTTCCTTTTCTCATTTCTATTGTAAATGCTATCTCTATGAAACCTCATTTCTAAATATCTCAAATGCATTTCTTCTCATATAATAGTACTAGAGGCCCGGTGCACAAGATTTGTGCACTGGGGGAGGGGAGGTCCTTCAGCCCAGCCTGCACCCTCTCGCAGTCTGGGAGCCCTTGGGGGTATCCAACTGATGGCTTAGGCCCATGGGGAGCGGGCCTAAGCCATCAGTCAGACATTCTTAGCACTTCTGCGGAGGCAGGAGAGGCTCCTGCCTCTGCTGCTGTGCCCGCCAGCCTGTGAGTTCAGCTTCTGGCTAAGTGGTGCTCCCCCTGTGGAAGTGCACTGATCACCAGGGAGCAGCTCCTGCACTTAGCGTATGCCCCCAGGTGGTCAGTGTGCATTATAGTGACCAGTCATTCTGCTGTTCGGTCAATTTGCATATTAGCCTTTTATTATATAGGACTAGAGGCCCGGTGCACAAAATTCGTGCATGGGTGGGTCCCCTCAGTCCAGCCTGCACCCTCTCCAATCCAGGACCCATTGGAAGATGTCCAACTGCCGGATTAGGCCCAGCAGTCAGACATCCCTCTCACAATCCTGGACTTCTGGCTCCTAATTGCTCACCTGCCTGCCTGCCTGGTCACTCCTAACTGCTCCCTGCCTTGCCAGAAAATAGCTTCAGAGTGATATCTAAAACTCTTACATGAATATTGTCTAAATAAATGTACTACCTTTTCATGAGGGAGTATTTGCAATTATATTAACATATATTTTACCCTGTCCCTATTGATGGGATCCCTGAGAAAAATCATCTCTGATTAGTCATCTTCTCAGCACCAAGCACACTGATAGTCATGTAGTAGATATGCAATCAACATCTGCATGGTGAACAGGTAAAGCTTATGACATTTGCTCTGCTGTTTGGAAGTTTTCTGATATGTTCCTGGGCTCTTGACTCTGTCCTCTACTTCTGAAATTGCTTTATAATCCAGAGTTGGTTTTGACAATTTTCATGACCCATGAAATTTACAATTCCCTGGGGAACATTTAAAATAAATGATATGGGGAAGTTATGTCATCCAGCACCTTCAGTGTTTACATGATAGGTTTTATCTGCTGTGATACTGATCTTCCCCCAAAAAGAAAAATTCTTGTTAAGTTTTTTGTTTGTTTACAGAAACCATCCCACTTTTGTTGTCCTGAATCACAGCTATTTCTATGGCTGCCTTCTGAACTACAGTATTTACACACATAACCTGTATTTGAAAGAATATAGTACACTTTTTAAGCCATTATCAACACTGAAGGTATGTTTGTTACTGCTTTCTGTGTCTCTATTGTCTTCTCAACTAGAAATCCATAACACAAGCTTTTGGCAAATCTTTTGTCAAAAAATGTCATAAAAGGATATGTTACTATAGGAGATGTGAAAATTCCATTCGAGCTTATTTACCAATTGAGAGAGATATTCAAGGTAGGAACATTATTATCAGCAAAGACTACACTGCACATAGTAATAGGGATTTTTTATTAGCTCTTTCTTCAGGAAGAGAGAAATCTAATAGAAAACATTTTTGCAAGCTAAGTGCATAAATAAGCAGTTTTGTGCTAGGTTTGCTACTGCTATTATTACAATGTTGCCTATTAAGTGTATTTATGGAGTACTTAGTGACAAGAAAATTGTTTGATGGAAATATCCCACATAATGAGATTTTTCTGAAATTGTAGTTTTACTTTAAGTACAAGTCTGGAAATGTCCACAGACATATTTCCAGACAAGAGGAGTAAACCTAAGGGAATTAATGTAGATTCATTTAACCTTAGCATCCACTGAAGTAAAAGCATTTTTGAAAGGAAAGAAAAAAAACAACCAAATTCCAAATCATTTTTATTTAGAAAAATACATCTATAGAATATTAACAAATAGATCTTCCCAGTGCTATTATGCTGCCCTGTTAAGCCATTTTAAATCCCTTGTTTCATCATAAATTTAAATGAGGCTGGAGAATAGATATTTATTCATCTCCTAAATCCTAACTGAAATGGCCAAGAGATGTATAAAAACAGGGGAAGTCTGCATCATACATTCAGTCAGCTTTAATTAAAATCTGCTTCTACCTCTCAAATGAAATTGATTTTGTCAAAGAACAAGACATTCATGATTCAAAGCTGAAGAACCACTTTCTTTTCTAACAATACTGCAGCCTAAGACAGAGTTGACTCCTTCCTCTCCTCTCTTGCCTTTTCATGATGTTATTCTGTTCAGTCTTCTTTGCAGCTACTTCCCTGCTTTAAAACAATCCAAAGTAGGAGTGTCCCTGAGCTGAGTTCCTGTGGTGGACTGAATGCTGCGTCCCCTCAAAATTCATATATTGATTCCTACTCTTTAATAAATAATACTTGACGATGGAGCCTTTGGGAGTGATTAGGTCATGAGAGTGGATTCCTCAGGATTGAAGTTATCCTATCTAATAAAAGAGTAATATGCAAATTAACCATCACTCCTCTACACCTACAAGCCATGCCCACCAGCCAACCAAGAGTGAGTATGCAAATTAACCCCAACCAAGATGGCTGCGGCTTGAGAGAGAGCAGGAAGGAGGCTTGGGTTTCCCCAGCGATGGAGGAAGCCAAGCTTTCCACACACCCTGGCGGGCCCAGGCCTCCACTCAAGGTTACAAAGTTTCAACTATAGAAGATAAATAAATCCCAACAGAAATGGCGGTCTCCACAGAGTGAGCAGGAGGCTTGGCTCTACTCCAGGCTACAAAGTTTCAATTGTAGAAGATAAATAAATCCCAGATCCCAGGGGCTCCATTTGGGTCCCCAGGGGGCATGGCTGGCCTGCAAACCACCACAGGCCCTTCGCCCAGGCTGCCCCACGCCCCAAGGGAACCCCCACCCTGATCTGGGACACCCTTCAGGGCAAACCAGCTGGCCCTCACCCATGTACCAGGCCTCTATCCTATCTAATAAAAGAGTAATATGCAGATTGACCATCACTCCAACACAAAAGATGGCTGCCCCCATGTGGTCAAAGATCCTGCCTCCATGTGGACACAATATGGCCACCACAAGATGGCCAGCATGGGAGGGCAGTTGGGAAGGACCAGACCTGCAAGGGAGGGCAGTTGTGGGTGATCAGGCCAGCAGGGGAGGGCAGTTGGGAGGGACCAGGCCTGCAAGGGAGGGCAGTTGGGTGGACCCAGGCCCACAGGAGAGGGCAGTTAGGAGTGACCAGGCCTACAGGGGAGGGCAGTTAGTGGCAAACAGGCTGGCAGGGGAGCAGTTAGGTATCAATCTGGCTGGCAGGGGAGTGGTTAGGGTGTGATCAGGCTGGCAGGCAGAAGCAGTTAGGGGCAATCAGGAAGGCAAGCAGGCAGGTGAGCAGTTGGAAGCCAGCAGTCCTGGATTGTGAGAGGGATCCCAGATTGAAGAGCATTCAGGCTGGGCTGAGGGACACCCCCTCCCTGTGCACGAATTTCGTGCACCAGGCCTCTAGTTGTCCTAATAAAAAAGACCCCAGAGAATTCACTCATCCCTCCACCATGAGAGGACAAAGGGAAAAGACAGCCATCTCTGAATCAGGTAGTGGGCTCTCTCGCCAGACACCAAATCAGCCAGAGCCTTGATCTTGGACGTCCCAGCCTCTAAAATTTTGAGAAATAAATGTCTTTTTATAAGCAGCCCAGTCTGTAGTCTTGTGTTATAATAACTGGAACTGATGGATGAAAGGAGTTCCCTACCCATTCATTTCTCCATGGACACACATTTATGAGGTGATTTCATCTAATGCCTAAACTTTATGTAATGTCTATTTGCTAATGAATTTCAAACATATATCTTCAACCTGACCTCTTCATTAAGAGCCAATCTTGTATCTCCAACTACCTACACAACGTATACACTAGGATATTATGTTAGTTGGCTTAGACTAAGTTATGATATACTAATACTAGTAAATACTCCCTGACCCGCAAACTCGGCACATTATAGCAAAGGTTTATTTGTGCCCTCATTAAATGTTGCCTCTTTGTCAACTAAAGAGCTCTAATAAATGTGTGATTTTAATTGGGGGCAACCTCTATCTGGGGTAAGATAGAGGGGGAAATGATGAAACCACACAATAATTCTTAATGCCTTTGTGAGGAGTGGCATATGTCCTTCTACTTGCATTTCATTAGCCAAAGCAAGTCATATGGCCAAGCCTGATATCAATGGGCAGGAGAACATAACCTTCCCACAGGGATGACCAGCAAATAGTTGTGAGCAATCAATATAAGGCAGCACAAATGTCTGATAAGAATCTCAAAGTTAACAGGAACAAAATGTAAATACCTTTTTATCTTTCTTCATGAGACATGTTCCTCTTGAATTCTTCCCATCTCACCAAATGATATCTCCATCTATTTACCTGACTCAGTAAGAGATTTAGGAGGAAACAGTAATTCCTTCATTTGCTTCTGTCCATCATCCAATCCATCATCAAATCTTACTGATTCTACAGACATGTCAGAAATCCAAGTCTCTCCAACTGTTATCATACAAGCCTAAAACACCATTCCTTTTCTCCCAGACTAAGACTGCATGCAGGTGCCCAAACTAGATCTCCTATAACCAATTTACCATACAATTACCAACAACATCTCTTTGAAATACAAACTGGATCATATTATAGCAATATTTAAAATCCTTCAGTGAATTCCTATCACACATATAAAACATCCATCTTTTTACAGTTAACTACAGAACCCTGTGTGACTTGACCCATCACCCTTGCTAACCTCAAGTGGAGCCATTCTCCTGTGCTCCATGCATACCAGCCTTGAATCCTACAGCATATGGAACTCTCCCTCCTCTGACAATGTGCAAGTGCTGATAATCTGTGCTTGCAATCTGGACTACGTTCATGCCTGGCAGTTTTCCAATGAAATTTCACCTCCTTAAAGAGACTTTCTCTGGCCATCATAACCCAACTAAGAAACTCAAACTCCTTACCCTGGTATCAATCTATCTTCTATTATTGCAACTTATTTCTGTTACTCATACAATGATTCAATCTTTTTCATATTGATATAGTTTTATATTTTTCATATTTATTAGTTTATTAGAGGCCCAGTGCACAAATTCGTGCATGGGTGGGGTCAGGTCGGCCCACCCTTATTGGGCTTATCGGGCTGGGTCAGCCAGGGGGAGGGGCCATGGGCTGTTGGCCAGCTGGCTCCACTCCCTGGTCAAACTCCCCATCGAACTCCAGGTCGAGGGGTCAATTTGCATATTAGCCTTTTCTTATATAGAACTAGAGGCCTGGTGCATGAAAATTGTGCATGGGGGGAGGGGAGGGGGGTCTCTCAACCTGGCCTGCCCCCTCTCACAGTCCAGGAGCCCTCAGGGGATGTCCTCCTCTGAGGGAGGCAATGGAGCTGATCAGGGGAAGGCGCTGCCCCCATCACTCCACTGCTGCTGCCACTGCCGGCCACCACAGCTGCAGGCCCTAGGCCCTCACATCTTAGCGCTGGCCCCTGCACTAAGGCCGGCTGGGAGAGGGGCTGTGGGAGGTTGAAGCACAGCAGGTTGCACCTTGTCCAGCCTCTGTGGAGGCATGGCGCCCGGACCAGGCCCATGCTGCTGCCTCTGCGGAAGGGGCAGCGCTGGGACCGAGAATGCCACAGCCTGTCCCAGGCCACCTTTGTGGAAGGGGGCATGGCGCCGCCTTCTTGCTGACTCTGCAAAAGGGGCTGCAGCACGGACCGGCAGGGCTGGGCCAGCCTGCCCCTCCCGCATGGCGCCAGCCCTAGGCCCTCATAGCTGCTGTGGCTTTGTCAGGATGGACATCCAGAAGATGTCCGCCCTAATTAGCATATTTCCCTTTTATTAGTATAGATTGTTTGTCTCCAATTAGTGTAAGCTCCATGAGGGCAATGTTGCAGTTGCTGTTACTGTTCTCTAATACCAGGCATAGTGTAGATATTCAAAAAGTATTTGTTAAATAAATGACATTTTCCAAAAATATTTGAGAAATTTCTACAGATACAGCCAAAGTGAGGGAATAAATGAAAGACTAACTTAAAACTCTTGTTGGGATAAAAAAAAAAAAAAAAGAGAGAAGTATTTTCTTAGGAAGTGAAGAAGTATGGCAGAAACTCAATATCACTGAGAGATGCAGATTGAAGGTAAAAGATAGCCATAGGAGAAAAAATACATATAAATTAATTCTTTCATCTCTATATTATAGTCATTCAGAAAAAAATATTTCTCAGTGAGAAATCTGGAGGAAAAGTAAATCCACTTTTCCTTTATTATAACTTTAATTTTAAAAAAGAAGACATAAGGTAACCCAGGCCAGGTGGCTCAGTTGGAGCATCATCCCATAGACAAAAAGGTTGTGGGTTCAAACCCCAAGCAGGACACATATCTAGGTTTTGGGTTCCACCCCTAGTCAGGGTGCATATGGGAGGCAACCAATCTCTCTTTCTCTGTCTCTCTGTCTCTCTATCTCTCTCTGTCTCTCTCTCAAGTTAATAGGAACATATCTTCAAGTGAGGATTAAAAAATAAAAAGACATGTCTTTAGTTAACATTCCAGAATAACTCAGTGTTCTAGGTGGTTAACTTAATTCTAAAAATTAAGTTACTCTATGTTACCCCTATTTACATGCTGTGTTACCACACTTTAGATTAAAAATCAGTAGTAAAGAAAGATAGAATAACATTTTCAAGATTGCACACGTCTATTATATGCTAGTGCCGAGATTTAAAACAAAATCTTCTTGAATTATATCTTAATCACTATTCTTATCTCCATCCTATGTGTGCTTCAACATTGCCCTGTCTTTTGATCTCAAGCTGGGTCTGTTTAGAAACCTGAAAACAGGTATGGGGTGGGAGTGGGGAGAGCGTTCCTTTCTGCATCCCTCTAGATTGGCTTAGAAGACTTTTCAGCATCCTAAACCACTACGATTGTGCTTGTGCACAAGACCCAGATATATGTCAATCTTGTTAGACGGTCAGTAGATAGAATGCTAGCAACTGCTGATGGGAGGTCCTCATTGACTGCCAGTGGGCGGGTGACTAATACTGCTTCTCCTACTTATTGATACAAGCTGTTCATTTAAATAGAGAGCAAATAAAGTACAGTAGGTGCAGGCTTGAGTCCTTAGAGTAGAATAACATCTCTCATCACATACATGCATGTTTATGCACACACACACACACACACACACACACACCCAAAGACATGTAAATGATAAAGAAAAAGAATAGACAAAGAGATCCAGCAAGAGAGAAAAAAAATACAGACACAATCGTTCCCTTCCTCTCCGATTAATTTGCATAGAGGATCTTAACAGCTGTTAAGATTGGGCGACTATTTGTCTAAAAGAGGTGCTGGGTAAAGAATAGGTCATTTTTTAAGTGTTCTTTTAATTTCCATTTCTCTCTTAATGTTAAAAACCTAGTTTTATTTGGAAATCTGCCTTTAAATAGTATAGTAAGATTGATACCTATTCTTACATGTTTATGCAATATTTTTTTAGGATTTGGTAGCTAGATTAGAGAATTTTAATCATATAGAAATTTTTTCAAACTCCAGTGACCATATCAAAAACATTAAAATTGTGTGTTTGCTAAAAGTTTGAAAGAAGGTGTAACAACACAGAAACTTCATTTTGTTAGGTCAATGCCAAAGGAACCCCGCAGAATGAAATTAAAAAGCAAAATTTGTAAATTTATTGTGTCCTCTTCTTTTACCCAAGAATTTTATTCTGTTTTTTCTTTTGTTTTGTGAATAAATTATTTACAAATTTAGAGGTAATTGGGTTTTTAATTCGCTGTCTACAGCAGTGTAAGAGAGCGAAATGCCTGGTCTCTTTGACTACATCTTGTTCAAGTCTGTATTGTTTCATTAGCCATGTGCTAATAGTCCTGCTTTACTAGTAGACATGCTAATCATTAGAGGAATTCTGCTTGAGGCTTGAGTTTTTACAATAACAGCCCATCCACCCTAGTGGGTTTGGCTTAATGGATAGAGCTTTGGCCTGTAGACCTAAAGGATAAGGGTTCCATTCTGGTCAAGGGCAGGCTCCTCCCTGGCCCTGGCCCTGGTTCACATAGATATTATTTTCTCTGTCCCACTCTTTCTAAAAAATAAATGGAACAATATCCTTGGGTGAGGATTAAGAAAACAAACAAACAAACAAAAGCAATAACAGCCCCTCCATTTTTTTCCTTCCCTTGACATAAAAAAAGCCTGAACTCCTTCTTAAGATGATTTTGAGAATTAGAACCTCCACCTTCTCAACCAGCAGCTCTGTGATCAATAAGCCTTTGTTTTCTTGAAACTATGACATTTTGAGTTTTGTCATTTTGAAGTGTCCATCAGTCACATGGACTTTGGACTGGTAAAAGCAATATAAGTCTTTTTATATTTCCAAGAAGATACAGTCTACACTAATTAACTTTTAGACTTTACTAAAGGTAAATATTTACTATACAAATAAGCCAAGGGCATGTGAGAAGACTATTTTATTTTTATTTATTTATTTTTAATATATTTTTATTGATTTCAGAGAGGAAGGAAGAGGGAGAAAGAGAAGCATCAATGATGAGAGAGAATCACTGATCAGCTGTGTCCTGCATGCCCCACACTGGGAATCTAACCTCAACTTCCTGGTTCATAGGTTGATGCTCAACCACTGAGCCATGCCGGCGGGGCTGAGAAGATTATTTTTAAGATTAACAGTATTCATATTTTATTTTGGATAACTAAAAACTTAATTTTTGTTATTTGTGCATTTTTAAGATTGAGGGTTCAGTATAAAATGTGCAATTTTCTGTGACTCTATCACTATTTATTTCCATTTTATACGCATTTTGTTTTAAACAGCAGCAAAAATACATAAAATAATTTATATCTCCATACTTCTATCTCTGTCATCATTCTGCATTAATAGTTGTTCATATTTGTCATCTTTGCAGAAAACCATTTTTTAAAATAAATAAAACATTTTAGAAAAAGCAAAATCCTTTTTTCGCCACGCACCTTGGCTTCTATCCTCTCACCCCAGCTGCCCTCCTCTGCCCAGTCAACCACTACCCTCATTCTAGTATGCACTCTGCAACAGGTTTTTGAAATATATTTTTGCATACATATACTGTATATATTCCTATAAACAGGGGATGAATATTTTAAACTTACATCGGGCACATGGACTTTGGACTGGTAAAAGCAATGGCATTCTTTTAATTTTTTATATTTCCAAGAAGATATATACTGTTTCATTCTTCATCTTATTACTCACCTAATCTTATATTTCTGAGTTCTACTTATGTTTTGAAATATATGTAGGTTATATTCATTATTTTTTAAACATTCTGTAATATTTCCAACTTTCCTACTGTTAAACTCAATGACCTGATACCACTCCTGTCTCAAACACTTAACACTTTTACTCTTATTCTCATTTATTGAAAATTAAAACAATGAGAAAAGAACTTCCCTATCTCCCATCACAACTACCTACCTATGGGCACCTGTAACAAACTTTATGCTCAGTCTTTCTCTTGTGCAATGAATGGGCTGCCCACAAGCCTATTGAAGGCCAACTCTTCCACATAGATTGCATCTCCTTTTAGCATGTCAGAAACACTTACGTGACTACTTCCCTCTTTCTTTCCTGTATGGTGTTTTTGTGTGTGTTTTTTTCCCTCTCCACTGGAGCTTCTGCATGATGTCTTTTTTCACTCCACTTTATCCTCCTTACCTCCCTTTTCCTAGAGGAAAATTCCATATCCAGTAGAATTCTTAAAAATAGTTACATTTTTGTATCAATTCTAAGATATTTCTTATGTGGCACATCACTAAGTCGTCCTTCAGTTCATTCTAGCCTTTCTGGAAAACCAGCTTGCATACATTCCCTTAGCAAGTTCTGGCACACTGACAGCACACTTTTTTATAAGCTCCTCAGGATGCAAGTTTTTGTTGTTGTTGTTGTTGTTATTTTTATACTAAGGGCCCAGTGCACGAATTCGTGCACCTTGAAAGAAACTGTGGCCACGAGGTTGCAGTGGGCACTGGGGCAGATCTTGGCCCATCCTCCGTGCCCCTGTCCGGCTCCTCCTGCCACGGCCCCTGGTCCCCTAAAGGAATATATATATATTCCTTTAGGTCATTTTCAATGCTCAATCTATCATTAACAAGAAGTTAAATGTTATTTTGAAAAATGCAAGGTGTATAAATTGAAGCTTAAGTAAGCTAATCACTTTGAAGAATTGAAAATGTTTTGCACTGTGCGATGTTAATGCTTAGAATTTACCAGCAAAATACTAAGCATCAGCAGCAATTTATATAATGTGTTAGATGAAAGAGATATTTGGCTAAGGGAAATGGATATCATTTACCATGACTGTCCACTCATTACAAGTCAGAAGGAAACAAATGTTCTACTCAGAGTCCTTTCATCTCAGCTATTTGCTACAGTGACCAAATCCCCAGAACAATTTGCCCGAGGCATGGTTTTCATTAAACATTGCTCTAACTAGAAAGACAACTCCTGGAACAGAAAAATTACTTCTGAAGATAAATTAGATTCACAGAACTTTAAACAGTATGACTACTCTTTATTTTATTCCTGTTTTCTGCATGACCTTCTATGTAAACAGTTTTCACAAGCGTCCTACAGCTTGGGATAATTGTTTGTGAAGTCTCAAACTATAATTTTTTTTTTTTAAATATTGCCCAAGCTGGTTTGGCTCAGTGGTAGACTTTTGGCCTATGGACTGAAGGGTCCCCAATTTGATTCTGGTCAAATATGTTCGAGTTGCAGGCTTGATTCCCAGTAAGGGGCATTCAGGAGGCAGCCAATTAATGATTCTCTCTCATTGATGTTTCTATCTCTCTCTCCCTCTCCCTTCCTCTCTGAAATCAATAATAATAATAGTAATAATAATAAACTATTGGTAGAAATAAGGAAAGATGGGACAAATCTAGTAGTTACAAAACTAACAAAAGCCAACAACAACAAGTTTTCATGCAATAAAAAATATAAGGATTTCTCTTGGAGCAGAGAGTTGTTGCAACCTCTTAGCAAAATCTTTCACCCTATTTCTGCTAACAAACAGTATTCTTTTACTTTTGCAAATATCACTACTCCTTCCTTTCAATTTTTTATTGTTTTCTTTTGAATACTACTTTTAAAAATTCATCAGAGCTATGAAGTAAACACTACCTTTGCAACCACTAGATTTGATCTTAATCCTAGTCCTTACATTTTCCATTCACTTCAAACTGATCAATCCATTTCCACTCAACAGTGTTTGATATATACCAGGCAATGGAATCTAGAATGCACACGGGTTTTGTTTTGTTTTCTTTATGGCATTTATGTTCTAATTTGAATGAAATTATCAAAAATGGAATGAGGGTTGTGAAAGGTCATAAAATTGGAAGCATATGGTAAGGAGTTCAAGAAATAACTTCCTAAGGAAGTAACATTTAAGTTAAGATTTGAAGAATGTAGGGATTACCCAAGCAGGCAGGAACTGCAGTCAACTGCAACAGAATCTGACAAAAACAATACATTTAAGGAACTAAACTAAATCAGCATGTCTGGATTGAGCAGAACAAATACAAGAATAAGACATTTTATTTCAATCTAAGGAAGGAGGCCAGGAAATATTGCAAAAGACTTCTTTAACAATGTATAAAGAGGTGAATAATATTTTACTTCACTGGTATGAGTATGTCTTTTGAGAAAGAAGCTATGTTTATCTGGAGAAGATCCTTGATTAGTCACTTGGTGTGAAGATGAAGCCACTGAAAGGAAAGATGTTCCCAGTTCTACTCCACCTGTAAAAGAGAGGAGGTTGGGTTTTTTCTACCTCTTTTTTTCTTCCTTCCTCTCTTTCTTTCTTTCTTTCTTTCTTTCTTTCTTTCTTTCTTTCTTTCTCTCTCTCTCTCTCTCTCTCTCTCTCTCTCTCTCTCTCTCTCTCTCTCTCTTTCTTTCTTTCTTTCTTTCTTTCTATCTTTCTTTCTTTCTTTCTTTCTTTCTTTTTTTCCTTTCTGGTTGAATGGGGAAGAGATGAGGAAGAGGTGAAGAGAAGACAAAGAAACTGTGTCATGTTGCATTTTCCAAAACAGAGTTTTTGACATGGTTTTAGGCATAAGAGTTTGTTTGGGAACTGATTTTAGGAAGCAGACTGAGAGGTTGGGAAGGGTGAGATGGGACAAGAAAGGATATCCAATAAAAGGAGTGTTATTGACTTGGTAGTTATGGTGAGCAGCCATATTCCATCCTGCCAGCATTCTCTGAGAAACCTTGAAGAATCTACATCAAATGATTTCTGTTAAAAGTTGCCCTCAAATGTATTTACACTCCATACTTTTGTTTGTTTCTGAACAAAGATTGAGCAGCTCCCGAAGGAACTAGAGAGAACCCTAGGCAGAGATTGTGGTCTTAGAAAGACACACAGAACTGTTCATAATACCTGCATAGAACCAGGTGTCATGAGGAGATGGCATAAAACACGGAAATGTCTGCTATTGGAATCAACAAATAATAAGATGTTGGAAACTATAGAGAATTACGAATTTATGAGAACCTCAGGTATGAATATGGGGAGACAACTTCTGAAAATTCAGAAGTATAATAGACAACTATAGTTACTACTAGAGGCCTGGTGTACGAAAATTCATGCACTTGAGTTTGGGGGTGTCCCTCAGCCCAGCCTGTGCCCTCTCACAGTCCAGGAGCCTTTGGGGGATGTCCAACTGATGGTTTAGGCCCACTCCCCAGGCCTCCTTCTGCAGGAAGTGACTGGTGGGGTGATCAGGGGATGGCGCCGGCCAGCAAGGGGATGGTGCTGGCCAGCGAGTGGCCGGCCCTGCCCCCCGATTTCCCTTCTGCCGCCACCTGTCACTGCCACCCCCTGATCGCCATCCCTCTCTCTTCCTGCTGACACCTGCCTTGGCTGGCCTGGAGCCACCCACTCACTGGTCCCACCCCCCACCGACCAGTTGTTCTGCAGTATGGTCGATTTACATATTAGGCTTTTATTATATAGGATGAGTTACTACAATATAAACCTTGATATGTATCACCACCATTTCTCATACTCATGAGAATCTTCAGCAAATTAGATCACAATTTCACACACACACACACACACACACACACACACACTCTTGTAGGGAAGTAAGGTATCTAATGGGAATTAAGTAAAGACTCAATTTTCACATCTGAGTGACCTGAAGTGAAAAATATAAAGTCCCTGACAGAGCCAGATCTAAACTCCCACAAAATTTTGAAAGCATATATCTATTGTCCAACCTTGGGAATTTTCAGAAATTATGGAATCGTTGGACTCTCCATATTTGAAAGGGTGAACTCTCCAGGTATCATCTAGTTTACACATATTTTAAACTAACGTATACTGAAAGTTATTTAGAGTTTTAAATACAAATTTCAAATGATCTTATTTGTGTTAAAAATTAATTATTCTTGCTACAGGGTTGAGACTGGATTAGAATGGTGACAGTAGTAGATTAGGGAGGGCAATTAGCCAATGTGTTTCCACAGTTCCACTAAGATCTTCATGGTAAAGGAAACAGAATACTGACTTTTCCCACTGCCAGGCATGGAATAGACAAAGTGTTCACTGCCATGCGGATTTCCCCTTCTCCTGGCCACATTCATTTCAGATCTGTTATGTCTGATGATTATGGCTGCATGCAGTCTGAGCTGCAGATAAAGGAAGAGACAACTTTGCCTTCGCTCATCCATTATTGGCATATGTTGATTGCATAAGGAGCTTCTTCATTAAGAAAATGATGCTACTTAATTGGATGTTCTGGTTGATTTATGGGTCCAGTTCAGTGTGGTTTCTTTGATGTCCAGTAGCATGAAAACAATATGTGTAAACAGGTTATATCCAAGGTTGGACAATAGATATCTGCTAATTCATGTATATGAAAATTTTGCATTTTTTTTTCAGGGTCGCAAAATGAGGAAATCACAGTGCAACCCCTTTGTTTTTCCCTGTAGATTACAAATACTACAAATTAAATGACTCTTCAATGTTCCCCAAAAGAAGAGACAAAATTTTGTTTTTGGTTAAATGTCAGCAGAAGCCACATTTTTAAACGTGTTTTCTTTTAAAATGTAAACTCTAAGATCAATGATCTCTTGTATTAATAAAGGAGTATATCTAAAGAAAAAGAGCTAAAATAAAATGCACATGTGGATTAGTAATTAACTTGAAACAATCAGATCAGGAGGCAAGTTAATTCTAATTAAATAAAAAAAGTATTTGCTCAATAGCTTCTCTAAGTTTTCCCAAATCTTTCATTGTACAAATTGTTTTTGTTATAAGTACTTCAAATCAGAGTCTCAATAATAAACCAAATACCAATGAAATAAATGGAATCTGAAACCAATTAAACTATTTCCTTAACTTGATTATTTTTTTTAGATTAAGTTACGTTTAAGTGTTACACATTTTCACTTTTTAACTTCAGAAAAACCTCACAGAGTCTCATGACTGTTTTTGATAATAAAAATAGACTGTAATGTCATAAACATAAACCAAACCCTATACATTTATACCTAAATTCTTAAAGGAGTGTAATTTGCTAAATCCACTTTTTGGGGGTTACACTTATTTTTAAAGTTTCCTTAAAGCCACAAACCTTACATGAAAAGTCAAATATTTAGAGCGACCTGGATAAAATTCTGGCTTAATCTTCCACCTCTTTCATTGCCAATCCCCCATTGTCTGGGCTACTGTAATTATTTAAAATTCATTTACTTTTTGTCTCTTAACATTTTTTGTTAAACTAGATACAAGATACCACATTTGAGTGTTTATTTTGTTTTTCCACATGTACATATTGTCGTCCTACAGATGTGTGTGGATGTGTTAATATAAGTTAATATCAGAACTCCAATTTAAACTTATAATTGGTCCCAAGACCACTGAGTATCTCAGATTGTATCCTTTGCCTTCTTATATCCTACAGATGACCTTCAACTTGATGAGTTGCTCATGTTTTCCAACACATGGAGATTATGGAACAAGGGAATATCAAGCAAGGCAACTCCTACTAAAACTCCTACAAAAGCAGTTCAAAGAAAGCTTCCCCATCTGTCTCATTCAAATGTCTGCTCAAGATCAGCCTACCAGGGCTCACTGCTGGGCCCAGTGTCCCAATGGTCTGATACTCTGAACCATGCCATTCAAGAAGTGCCCAAATATATAAATATATTCTTGTCTCTGACTCTTCAATAAATATTATTTACCATTTGTCTTATTTTCTGAGGCAAACTTGTTAGTGTAATTAATTTCTTCATTACAAGGTAAATTTAGTTTAATGTGAATTCAGCAGCACCCACAGAATGAATAAAAACTTCCAGTATTGATGTATTGTAGAATTATACACCTGAAAGCTATATAATTTTATTAACCAATTTCACACCAACTAATTCAATAAAAAATAAATAAAATAAAAACTCCAGTATTTCAGAGATAATTTTTAAATACTTGTTGGATATATGGAACAGTAAAATACATCAAGACAAAATTAAACACTGGCACTTTTATTTGTGGAAATTTTTTTCAAAATTAATAAAAACACACACAAACAAATAAAGATGTTTTGGTCAAGATGGTGGCATAGGTAAATGTGGTACTTGAACCCTCCCACAACCACATCAAAACTGCAACTGAATTACAGAAAAAGCATCATTGAGAACCACCTGAATTCTAGCCAAACTGATGCCCTACAACAAAGGATATAAAGAAGAAGCTACATCAAGGAGGAGCTGAGATGAAGAATGGTCTGGACCACACCTATGTGTAGTAGATAAAAATTGGGAGAAATGTATTGAATGCAGAAGTTGTCCCTGAGGAGTGAGAGATCTCCCAGCCTAGCATTCCAGTGTCTAGAAGAGAAGTCCCAAAAATTTCTGGTTGTAAAAACTGCCCCACCCAACTTTCAGGCCCATCAAAGCTACTTCCAGTAATTTTTCTATAAACCACTTATCTTGGCTCATGCTTCAAACTTTCCTAAAATCCCTCAAACATGCAGCACCTGGCCTCTGCATGCCCCGTACCTCTTGCTAAGTGGCCCCAAGCCTGGCAATAGTGACAGTCAGGCTTAGTTCACAGCCTGGCCTCTCTTGGGCACCTCCAAGCCCAGCATAAGTAGCAGCCATCTGCAGACTACTCTGTAGTTTCTGCTGGGTAGTCTCAGGTAGGGCAAAGGCAGTTGCCCTTTACCACAAAAAAATATTTACCACACACACACAAAAAATAACAGGCAAATTTAGTAAACTGCTTTCTGTATGTGGCTTATCTAGCTATCTAAAATAAGTATACTTGCCTTTCTATTTATTTATTGTGTTTGTTCGTTTGTTTATAAATTGTGACAATAACAGACAAAGCTAAAGCTTATCTGAATCTGCTATAAAAATTTACGGCAGTCTTTTTCTTATATGGATCAATCACAGGTCTTAGTCATGGTCATTAAAAAATGAAAAATATCATTAGAAATAAGGGGAGAAATATTAAATAAATTCAACTACTTTATGGCTATGAATTAATAAGCACTCTTCTTATTAAGTGTCCACTATGTATCAGATAAACAATACATATACTGTTTCCCCTCATTTGCACATTGAGCCTGGCCAAAGGCCATTTATTCCTCACTTTTCAGATGAGGAAGTAGAGGCACAGGTGGTTAGAGACTCCCCCAAGGGCTCAGCTACCAGAGACATTATCTGAACTCTAATCTGCTTGATATGTAAACCTGTTCTTCTGACTAAGCAGTGCTGTTCATTCTGTCACCAAATGTGAATTAAAATTTGACACTCTCCCTACCATACCATCAGCCAGGTATTTTTAACAAATTCTGTACTAGGTAGGAATCATTATAAAAATAGCATTGTTGAGACATTTCTTATTTTAAGAGGAAGCTGAGATTTGATTTATTTCACTTAATGACCTAAAATATCAACTTGAGGCAGCTGGTATATTTTAACATGTAGATCATAGTTAAAAATTTGACTAATACACAAGCTGAGATGGGATTTGGCTGAAACAGTGAAATATCAATGTGAAAAGGGAATATTTGGAAAATCAAAATGATTGCTTCAGCCAGATTAATTTTCATAAATATTAAAACCAATATTTACTGGCTTGGCTTACTTCTCTCATAGGGCATATTTAAGTTAAAATATTAATTTTGGCAAGGGATTAGTTCATAACATTGCCTAATTGCCATTTGGCATTTTAAAGCAATTTGAAATATTGAAGATTTTTGTTTGTTTTTTCCTAAGACAATAAATGTCTTTAGCATCTGCATAGTAACTATTGTTTAAATAACATTTCAGGCTAATTTGATGCAGCTAGCATGCAAAGGAGGCTTATGGTGTAGTCTATTTACCTGACTTGGATTTCCCAAAGCTAAGCAGCTGGTATCATTTTTCTATGAAACTGGTTTATATCCAATGGGATTTTTCCAATAATTTATACATGTGGAAGCAAGTAGACAACTAGCTGCAGATAATTATTTTTTCTATTTATTTGCCAAAAATATTTAGTAGCATAAATTACATTGTAGGATGAATTAATACCAACCTAATAGAAGTAAACTACCTCAAATACTTTTCATGTGTCTATTTACATGCATTCAACTACTAACTTAACTTAATAAATTTCATGTATCATTTGCACAAAATGATACAATTATCTTAGGCTGATGTACATTAAAAAATACCTATTGTTTTAAAATCAATTCTTTCTACTATTTCTCTAAACCTCAGTGAAGCTAAAAGTCTTGTTTATAAATTTTAAAATATTATTGCTTCTCTTTCTTTGGATTACAATTGTTTTCATTGCTATAAGTGACATAAACAATATGGCATGTCTATACTTATGAAATCTCACTGGATAGCTCAAGACCACACCACTTATGGTTGGAAGTTTGACACCCTTCCTAGGATATGAGTTTGGTCCCCAGGTAGGCTAATGAAGGCTTGCATTCTCCTGATTGCTCATCGCCCTGGATTTGATTTCCTCTTGTTGCATTGTCTCCTGAGCCTACTCTACTTTACCATCTGCCAGGGCGCTGTCACTCTTCCTGAATTTTTCAAGCAAACCATTGATAATGCAATGTTGTGGCATTTAGCAGACTATTGCTTAGGCTTTGGGAATAAACTAGAGGCCTACTCTGCTGCTCAAGCAGAAAATAATTCCTCAAACAGAATACTGTATTTGATTCCTCAGTTTTTTAAGTTCCTTGGACACCCACCCACAGGGGATTTCTCACTGATCATCCTTCTCTCCACTGGCCTGAGCATCTCTGTCCTGACCATGTTACCACCTTTCTCTCCTCCCTGCTAGGCCTCACTCTGTATCTCCAGCTAGCTGTACGCTTTCTTTTTTCACTTTTCTCTTGTTCAGGTGAGTCGCTTAAAAATAATTTCATAACCAAAATATTGATTTATGAGTGTTTCTAAGTTGAAAATATAAATCATATACCTTAGATCTATAATTTTATCAAAGCAAAAAAAATGTATTATTTTCATTTCTCTTTACCTTGATTTAGTCACTTGTTTTTATGTAGTTCTACTTAAAATGTTTTGGTAATTTATTTGAAATCTTTTGGAAGAGTGTGGTATATAAAATATCCTATATAAATTGTAGATAGAGATACACACAGAGATACAAATGATGTTTTATATTCACTTATTTTATGTCTGATACATCATACATTGAATGTCTGACACACATCTACATCTCAGAGAAAACAAGCAATTTGCTTCAAACTAGTAAATTATGCTTTTATATGGAATAGTGTAAAGATTAAAAAAGTACTTTTTCACCCTGGCTGTTGTGGCTCAGTTGGTTGCATGATATCCTATGCACCAAAATGTTGCTGGTTTGATTCCCGGTAGGGGGCATGAAGGAGGCAGCCAATTGATGTTCCACTCTCACATCAATGCTTCTCTCTCTCCCTCTCCCTTCCCCTCTTTCTAAGAAAAAACAAATCAATAAATAAAATCTTTAAAAATTTTGTTTATTAATGCTGTAGAATTATAATATTTATTTGACTATATAAGTGCAATGTCCTTAATTTGGTGAATTTTCTTTGGAAATACTAACAGAATTTACTTGCAACGTTTATTTTTATTTTTTTAATACCAACAGTGTATCCAATGTTGAAGTTAGCACATGTACAGCACAGTTCTTGTCCTAGAACTTTCACTGTATAAATAGCTAAAGGAAAATGCACTGCAATTACTCTGCATTTCTTCCTAATTGTTCTAATTACCTCGCTTCTCTAGAAATATCCATCTCTCAGCTTTGATTTTGTTGCCTTATTGTTTAGAGAGGAAAAAGCAATTTTTTTCTTCACCATAAATGCCTGATTGTTTTGGGAGGGGAGATTTCTTAAGTACTGTGTACTAAGCAATGCATTTCCCATAAAGATTACTTTTAAAATCATCAAATATGTGACATTTATGGAATCAAATGTGAAATAAGGATTATGCATGTGGGGTAATAGCAGTACCTGCTGCTTTCCTTAAAGCACTTCCCATGATGAATTGATTAAATAGGCCAGGAGCAGAGTTAACCAGATTTCTGTGAATCTCGGCCAGATAGCATTTTTACCAGCCTGTCCTGTGCAGTGCCAGGAAAACTAAATAAGTTACTGACCCTTCCTTAAAGCACACACACACAGAAAGTTCTCTGAGTTTTAGCTTATAAGATTAAAAAAAAAAAAAAAAACACAAAAAAAAACACGTTTCATCACCATCATCATCGGCACCCGTTCATGATCTCCTGCTAAATTCCAGGCAAAGCAGATGCTGAATGCTTTACAAACATTATCTGGAAAACGCACACCAATCTTGAAGGGCACATAATGGTATCTTTACTTAACAAGCAAGAGATTTGAAATTCAACACATTGCATCATGTTTGCACCTCTTTAGAACCATGTCTACTTGCTTGCAAGACCAGTATTCATTTTAGCAACATGAAGATGTTTCCATAATATAACATTACAATAATAAACCACATGCGATGGAGTTATGCTATTTTAAAATCGCTAGATAATACTAAGATGATCAAGTTCAACTCTTATAAACTTCACCATGCCCAAAAATATATGGTTCCTATGATAAAACATCAATTAAACATCACATTTTCCCCCAAGTTCACATTTGGCTCCCCTATGCTTCCTTCCAATTCACACTCTCTTCCACTAATGCCCTTATTTTTGAAAGGCCCCAAAAAACATGCAGCACAGAACTGTGATCCTGGGGAGAAGGGAAGCACACAATGTGAGCCCCAAGATTGCTCCAGCTTTCCAACCTAGGGCATTTTACTGCCACTGACCCAAACAGGAACAGACACCCCCAAAGCAGAACAGGTGGACTGAAGGAGCTGAATTTGCAAGGCAGAACACTGGAGAGGAGGAGCTGGGCAGGGCGAGAATTGGGGCAGAAAAATGTGTGTGAATATTCACTACAGATACTTACATGGGGCTGAGTTGGGCATTTGGAAGGTGGGACTGCAGGAGCCATAGCAGAGATGGCTGCTAAGGAGATGCGAGCTGCAAGATATGGCTAAAGGTTATGTAGCAGGAGAATGTTGGAATTAAAATAAATAAATAAAACAGGAAAGCCATATCATCACTCCAATAAATGACAAAGCTCCCAGCAAACTAGAAATAAAAAAATCTCTCAACATGATGAGCGGTATCAATGAGAAACCTATGGCTAATATTAGGTTTGACAGTAACTAAACACTTTTCTACTTATTTGGGGGGAAATGCAAGGTACATTCACTTTCTCTACTTCTGTTAAACATTGTATTAAAAGTCCTAATCTGTGCAATGAGATGACAAATACAAAAGTAAAAGGCATGAAGTTTGAAAAAGAAGAAGTAAAGCTTTAATTATTTACATAAAGCATGATCATTTACTTGGAAAACCTTAAGGAATCTACAAAGTTGGATTTAGCAAGACCACGGGATATAAAGTCAATATGCAAAATCAACTATGTTTCCATATACTTGCAACAAACAATTGGAAAATAAATTTTAGAATAAAAAGTGTCTTTTTATACTAATATCAAAAACATCACAGTCTAGAAAAAAAAATCCAACAAAATATCTATATTGAAAATTACAAAACAAAGCTGAAGAAATTAAAAATAACTAAAACTATATTCATAGATTGGGAGAGTTAGCATTATTAAAATGTCCAGCCTCCCTAAATAAATCTATGAATTCAATACAACCCCTCTCAATATTCTACTAGGCTTTCTTGAAAAAAAGACATACTGATTCTAAAATGTATATAGAAATTCAATAATATGGAATAGTCAAATGATCTTTAATAGAAAAAGAAATTTGTTATCACTCAACAATAAAAAAGCAAATAATATACATACCCATCTAAAAAATTGAACTAATGATATATACAACATAAATTAAGTCTCAAAAACATTTTGTTGAGCAAAAGACAACACAAAAGTACACACTGCATTCTTTCATTTATATGAAATTCACAGTCAGACAAAACCTACATCCTATATAATAAAATAGTAATATCAAATTGACCATCACACCAACACACAAGATGGCCACCCCCATGTGGTCAAATATGGCTGCCCCCATGTGGACACAAGATGGCCACCACAAGATGGCCAGCAGGGGAGGGCAGTTGTGGTGATCAGGCTTGCAGGGGAGGGAAGTTGGGGGCAATCAGGCTTGCATGGGAGGGCAGTTGGGGGTGACCAGGCCTGCAGGGGAGGGCAGTTGGAGGTGACCAAGCTGGCAGGGGAGGGCAGTCAGGCCAACAGGGGAGCAGTTAGGTGTCGATCAGGCTGGCAGGGGAGTGGTTAGGGGGTGATCAGGCTGGCAGGCAGAAGCCATTAGGGGCAATCAGGCAGGCAGGCCAGTGAGCAATTGGGAGCCAGCAGTCCTGGATTGTTAGAGGGATTTCCAACTGCCTGTTTAGGCCTGATCCCACCTAAATGGGCAGTCAGACACCCCTTGAGGGGTCCCAGATTAGAGAGGGTGCAGGCTGGGCTGAGGGACACCCCCCCTGTGTATGAATTTCGTGCACTGGGCCTCTAGTATTTTTATAAAAAATCAAGTATCTGTTGCTTTTGGGTGATGGGAATTAATTAGAAAGAGGTAGGAGGGAACTTTTTGAAGTGACCAAAATGTTCCACATCTTGATCAGGATATCCTACCTAATAATAGACAAATATGCAAATTGACCACACCTTTGCTACGCCTGAGCCACACCCACCGATCAAGCCACACCCACCGGCCAATCAGGGCGAGTATGCAAATTACCCAACCAATATGGTGGTTAATTTGCATACCAAGACAGCGTAGAAAGAAGCCAAGAGCTGCAGAAGGGAGCAAAGCTGCAGAGAAGCAAGCAAGCGGGGCGGAGGAGAAGGGAGGAGCGGAAGCGGGGACGGGGGAGAAGGGAGGAGAGCAGGCGGGCTGGTGGAGAAGGGAGGAAAGCAGGCGGGGTCGGGGGAGAAGGGAGGAGAGCAGGCCGGGCCGGCGGAGAAGGGAGGAAAGCAGGTGGGGCGGGGTAGAGTGCAGCAGGAAGCCCTATTGCAGGAAACTTCCTGCAATGGGAGTGCTAGTTTGTTATATAAGTGCATGTATTTGTCAAAATTTACCAAATTGTACACATAGTGTTGTGTCTGCACATTTCACTATATGTAAGTTTTACCTCAACAAATGATATGAGGGGAATATTTGTGTGATAAAACTATATAGTTAGATTTTGGCACTGAAAAACAAAGAAAATCACCCTGACTGGGTGCTCAGGCGGTTGGAGCATCATCTCATATGTTGTCCATACACCAAAAGGTGCCCATTTTAATTCCCAGTCAGGGCACAGACCTAGGTTGCTGGATTGATCCCTAGAAGGCAACCAACTGATTGATGCTTCTCTCACATCAATGTTTCTCTCTCTCTCCCTCTCTCTCTCTTTCTCTCTCTCTCTCTCTCTCTCTCTTCCTCTCTCTAAACTCAATAAAAATATCCTTGGGTGAGGATAAAAAATAAAGGAACATTGACAATTGAAAAATGTGACAGTAAAAACTGCTAATACATTGATCTCTTCTAGGGTCTCCAATGTAACCAAAGCTAATATTGAAAATGTTGGTGAGTGTTAAACTCCATAGCAATTAATACAATATACTTAATTCCCTTCCTTATGTATGTTTCAAATTATTGAGTCTTTTTATTTTCTTCTTCTAAAGTACAAAAAAAAAAGACTACATTTTTTACTGTTTAATTAGTCTTAACACTTCAAATACAAATTTTGACAACAAACACACTATTTTTCAAATACCTAGCTGGAGGAAACATTTATTTTAAAAAGTGAAAGGCCATGAGGGCAGATCAAACAGGTAATTTGAATAGAAGTAATGATGTAATCTTAATTATAGTGATGAGATTAAGCTACCATGTGAAATGATTTTTCATAACTCATTTGATTACTACTTCAATTTGCCAAGAAATCCCTACTTTTATATTTAGCATCAACTAACAATTGAAAAAATTGGTATTTTATATCCAGAAAGGTATAAAGAGAGTGAATTAATTTATTCACATAGATGACATGATACTCTTACTTATAACCAAAAATTTCAAATAGAAATAAATGATAATTTACTATTCAACAAGTAGTTATTGAGGATCCAGCATATTCTGAGGACTGTGCTGTGAAATGTCTGAAAATATAAAAATTATAGTAATAGAGTCACAATCTAGGACACAGCCTGGCATGAAGATATACATTATAAATTATGTAAACACATTTGACCTTTGAGCAATGCTGGGGTTAGGGACACTGAAACCCAGGCAGTCAAAATTTAAGTATATCTCTCTAGAGTAGGCCCTTCTCATAGAAGATTCAACCAACTGCAGATCTAACACTATTTTCCATCTACAGTTGAGAAACCAGTTGGGAATGTAAAATACTGTGTTTGATTCATGATTGGTTGTATCCGTGGATCTGAAACTAGCAGACATGAAAGGATAACTCTATCTATTAGGGGGAAAAAGTCTGTGTAGCTGGGCTAGTGTAGCTCAGTGGTTGAACATCAACCCATGAACCAAGAAGTCACCAGTTCAATTCCTGGTCAGAGCACAGGCCTGGGTTGCAGGCTCGATCCCCAATGGAGAGCATGCAGGACGCAGCTGATCCATGTTTCTCTCTCATTAATGTTTCTATCTCTCTATCCCTCTCCCTCCTACTCTCTCTAAAAATCAATTAAAACTTTTTTTTTTTTTAATCTGCAGATAAGTGGATGCATTCAATACAAACCCATGTTGTTCATGGATCAACCATTCTAAAAGGTCTATATTCAAACTATTGAGGAATGTCTTGGAATTTTTTTTAATCCACAAATTTTTCTAGGAAAACACTTTAAAAAATAAAACAAAAAAGGCCTAAAACATCCATTTATATTTATATTCTAGTATCTACTAAGAAACTGAAAACCAAGTGTTAGAACACAGTGACTGAGATATGGGTCTTGATACATCTATACCATGGAATAATATGCACCATTTAAACAATAAATCTATACAAGGTTACAAAAATCCCGAAATTTGGGCAAGACATTTTATATTTTCCACTCAAAAATAGAAGAAAAATATTCCCCTCACCTATCTTGCAGGATTATCGTGATGGATAAAAGCTGGAGTATAAATATAAGCACTTAAAACAATAAAACCACTATTCCAATAAAATTTGAAATTTATATGTAAAAATACTTTCCCTTTATTACAAAATTCTATATTTCTAAATTAAGAATAAACCTATTAATTTTATGATTAGAAAACTAGTAAAAATAGCATGATAAAAAAAGTCTATTCTATACCTGTGGGTTTTTCCTTTGCTGACTTCAAACTGAAGAGGTTTTCATAAGCCGTTTAGTTCACTACCATCCAGATGCCTAAAGTAGGGAGCTATGTTATCCATTGCCCTGGTTTGCACATAATGATCCTACATTTTTCCCATGAGAACACTTCAGACTCCATTTTCATTATCACACCCACTTCATAATTCTTGTTTTAGCTCATATTATGGAAAAAGCAGAATATACAAACCTATTTCAATCTTACTTTAGTTTATAGAACAAAGCACCCAAGGAAGCATAAATACATAACATACAGTGCTGGCACAGCTTCTCTCCACACAATTCTTGTTACCTCTTAATAAAATGGTAGAAGTAGGATTTATTCAGTCTCCAGATAGCAGGAAGTAAAAAGAATATCCTTAGACTGCAGTAGAGTCTCCAATGCATTCAAAAGGTCATTTAATTAGATAGTGCTGCCTTTCAACTTTAGCCCATTATTTCTAGCACTGTTCCAAGTTTATGCATAGAAAAGAAGTCTGCATTTTCCAAATAAATTGGCAGATTATTTTTTAGTTAATGAGTGAAAAGCTCACAGTAGCAAAAGAGAGACCTAACATATATACGTATACATATATGCACTTAAGACAATTAAAACATTAAAAATTAAAACCCACTATTTAAATAAAATGTGAACTTAATATGTAAAAGCACTTCCTCTTTATTACAAAATTCTACATTTCCAGATTAAGAATAAATCTATTAATTTTATTATTAGAAAACTGGATATCCTATCTAATAAAAGAGTAATATGCAGGTTGACCATCACTCCAACACACAATATGTCTGCCCCCATGTGGTCAAAGATCCTGCCCCCATGTGGACACAAGATGGCCACCACAAGATGGCCAGCAGGGGAGGGCAGTTGAGAGGCACCCGGCCTGCAAGGGAGGGAAGTTGGAGGAGATCAACCCTGCAGGGGAGGGCAGTTAGGGGTGGCCAGGCCGGCAGAGGAGGGAAGTTGGGGGCAAACAGGCTGGCAGGGGAGCAATTAGGCATCAATCAGGCTGACAGCAGAGTGGTTAGGGGGTGATCAGGCTGGCAGGCAGAAGCAGTTAGGGGCAATCAGGACGGCAGGCAGGCAAGCAGTTGGGAGCCAGCAGTCCTGGATTGTGAGAGGGATAACCAACTGCCCATTTAGGCCCAATACCACTGGGATCGGGCCTAAATGGGCAGTCGGACATCCCTCGAGGGGTCCCAGATTGGAGAGGGTACAGGCTGGGCTGAGGGACACCCCCCCTCTGTGCACGAATTTCATGCACCGGGCCTCTAGTATGTATATATGTATATATATATATTCCAGAAAGGTCTATTTAATATTCCTGAAAATAATTTTGTGTAATAATAAAAGTATTATCATACCCAGTTGTTGAGGTTCAGGCAATCATCTGAAAAAACTACACCCTCTGCCCGTTACCTAAGATGAGATTCACAAAAAGGTTTGTCTCCAGTCACATCCCCAATCCTGCTCTTGTTCAGTCCTGTTCTCCCTGTTATAGACCCACGTGATTGATAGAAATGATGTCCAATCACAACTTGTCCTTTCCTTTTCAGGACTCTGAGAATTGGGCTTTCACTATTTCCTAACAATAGTATTATAAAAGAGCAAGTAAAAAATAAATAAAATGTCTTATCAAATTCACAATTTAGAATACAAACTATCCCTTTCATGATTATCTTTTGGGAAGAGAGTGCTCTAAGCTCTGCTCTGTCAGTAAAGCAAGTCTGCACAATCCCCCAGTAAAGCAAACATTTCAACAGAGTAGATCAGAGAGAAGTACCCCAGGCCTGCTTCTGCAGATTCCCTGAGTCTCTTGGCCCTTCAGATTCACATGACATACTGTTGTGACAGTGTGGTCTGTCACACAAAAGAGAGATTAAAGATAATTCAGGAGCACACTCTACCCTAGAAGACTGAATGTGAATACTTTCAAAACTCTGCCATCTTGAATTAAACAGTAGTTCCTATTTATGTTTTTCTGCAAAGGCCTTAGTCTTGAAAATGCATTTCATCCTCTCCCTCAGCTTACAAATCAACAAATCATCAGATCCTAATTATTGTATTTTAAATCAATCCACTCTTCTTAGGCTGCCTCCATCATTATTCCTATTGGTGCTCTGATCACTGTCCATGCAATCACCACAGTGAATGTCAAAGTCTTACCTTGCTACAGTCACTCTTGAAACCCTCCAAAGTCTCCACATTTCATTCAGAAACAAGGTCCATGTACCTCTTCATGGCACAACAACAAATTCAGAGACCAAAGCCACCAGTGGGGTGAAGCAGGACCCTGGCGTCAGAGAGACTTTCATTCCAGCCTGTGCTTTGCCACTTACTTAGGAAAAATAGTTCTCATCCCCAAGGTCCAGATAGAGTAGGCAGTCTCTGCCTGAGAGAATTGATATGAAGATTTAATCCTCTACTTATAGTAGCCAGGCACTAAACAAATGTTTAAGAAATATTAGGTTATAATAATAATAATTATCATTAACACTACTTGGACAAAACAATTCATGTGGGCTTTTCTTATTATTATTGCTATTATTTTTTCCTTTACTTTCTCTCTCTGTTCAAGGAACTTGCAAATCAATGCTTCTTCCCAGCCTTCGACCTTCCTCCCTGTGGTTATCATAGTTCTGGGTCCATTTCCCCAATACAGGTAGGTGGATGGTGGTCAGGAAAGTAGAATTATGTGGCCCATCTCTCAACATAAGTCTAAAGCCTCAGGAAAATGTATGTGCTGTTGAACAGAGCTTTCAGAAATATGCCAAATTGTTCCCTACAGTCTAAGTCGAAATTCCATCTGGGGTAGCAGAGGAGAGGAAAGAAGAAAGAGTTTTGTGGGGCCCTGGGGTAGGACTGGTTTGTCTCTATTTTCTGTCTGGCTCCTGGAAAGATGGAAAGACCTCAGTGGAACACGACTGCCCACAGCAGTGAGAGAGACAAGTGCCCCAGAGCCCACACAGTGTTTAGCTCCTGGCAGGTGATCAATTGCTATTGGAAGAAATAGAACTAACGTGAGGTATTTGTAGTTGGTGATGGATAAGGCAGACACAGAACAGGACCAAGGTCCTGTGGCAATTCATTTCCTAGGGATTCTTTGTCTCAATTCTTGAATTAGAGGTGTTACTCTTTATATCCATATCTTTCTCTCCGGCTTACAGCTTTCATGGATATTAGAGCAGTGAGGTAAAAAATGCCACTCTGGAACAGGTGTTCCCATATTCTTAAATCACGTTTACTTGGTACAAGATGAGTTACCAAAAAAAGATTGCTGTTTTTTTAATGTCGCTCATCACAGTCATGACTGGCTCAGGGCTTTCAAATCTCTTCCCTCAACTACAGCAAATTAAGAAAGCCTGCATTTTTTAAAGCATTCTAAAAGATTCAACAGTTTTTTTCCATGTAATCAGAGACACTAATTATCGAGCCTATTTGAGATAAAGTAGTCGTTAATGTCAATTTATCAAGATGGGAAATGAATCTGATTTTATTTCCATTGCGACTGCCTAAAGGCAGGTGGCTTAGGGCGAGTATATTTAGTTTAATGAGACTCTAGGGGATAAACAGTCTAGGTCTGAGCACCCTCATTATGCATCAGCAAATACAGTGACCTGCCTGCTGCACAAATTCAATTTATATTTACACTAAACAGAGCCATAACTAGTCCACTAATAGAAGTGTAAGATCTGGGAGCTTCCTCTTCCAGATGGAATTTGTGCATGCCCACCCCAATACTTGTATCTCAAACTTAATTGGGAAGTAATTTCTGGTTAAATACTTCTTCCTTCATCTCTGTAGGCTATTTCATAAAGCTATTATTTTCTAAGTTTCAGGTATAAAATAGAGTCTAGAGCAGGGGTCCTCAAACTTTTTAAACAGGGGGTCAGTTCACTGTCCCTCAGACTGTTGGAGGGCCGGACTATAGTTTTTAAAAAAAACTATGAACAAATTCCTATGCACACTGCACATATCTTATTTTGAAGTAAAAAAACAAAATGGCAAAAACACCCGCATGTGGCCCACGGGCCGTAGTTTGAGGACGCCTGGTCTAGAGTGACTGAGTTTCTAAATATTTTATATTTTATTCACTGACATGTTCTCATCATAAAATTGTCAAGGATTTACTATTATGCATATGCATGACTGTTCAATCCAGGGCCCCAAGATTCCTAGGAAGTACAGATGAATACACAAACAATTATTAACCAACAATTCCAGTGTCCAGAGTATTCATTGGTAATATTATAGTGGGTTGGTCATCTTTGGTTCATTGAACTTAGACCACTAGCCTGAGGTTAATCCAGAAGAAAAGACCAGAATGAATAAATACATATGAAATGTTTGAAATACATTTTTTGAGGATTGTGTCTAAAAGGACAGATGTCATGGTTAGTCTCTTTCAGCTGAATTTGGGAAGTCAAAACTCCTGCAAGCTTGAGACATTGTTTTGGCCATAATTTGGTAGAACACAGATGGAGAGCCCAACAACAAAATGTTCAATCAAATTATTATACACAAGAAATGGTATAAAGGCAGGCGTGGAGAGACAGAACATGAAAAAGAGAGACAGAGGAATTAGGAGAGAGAGCATGAATTTGAGAATGCTATTTCTATTCTTAGATACATGGATTTATTTCACCTCCTTACCCCGTTGAAATTAAGTGCAGCCATGCAATTTGCTGCGACCAGTGGAATGATGGGTAGTTATTTTTCTCTGTGTTTGTCTGGAGACAAGTTTAAGAACCAGTGTATATATGTCATGCCCTCTTTCCCCCTTTTTTTGTGTCAATTAGAAACAATTCTGATGAGTGTCGGCCAACAACCTGGGTGAAGGAGTGAGAATAGCACAAAGAAAGGCCTCTAGCTGACCTGTAGTGGACATGTGGTATAAGCAAGAAATAAAACCTCTGTAGTTTAGTCCACAGCATAACCTCATCTATCCTTACTGATATAAATAAATAACAATAGTGGGGTACAGCTGCAACCAAAATACCTTGTGGCATTGTCTTGGGACTCAGGGGGGTGGGAAGTGAGGAAAGTGATGTTGGAGACTGAGAAACTGGTGATCCATGTTATGCAGAGGGTGAACATTTACTACTCTGTCAACTACAGTTTTTGGAAGGCTGAACATGTCCCTAACAATGTCAGCAGGAAAAGATGGAATACAAAAATGTTGGTAGTATGTGTGATGGTTGCTGCAGTGCAGGCTCTAATTGGAAAGTTAACATAAGTAAAAATCAATTTCAGGAAATACTTAGTTTTTTTTAGCAGAGAATTAATGGGAACATAGAGCTCACAAATTCAGAGATTTCCGGAGTTCTAAGAGTCAAGGGCCTCTCACCCCAAAACTGATGGTTGTTGGGATGGAGAGCTAAGAATGTTTTGAAAGAAAAATCCTATTAAAACCCAGGGTCAAGTGAAAGAAATACCCACTACACCATCATTCAAACCTCTCAATCATTGATTCTCTCAATGTACAATCTAACAAAGGATGTGATACCAATAAGTCCTTTCCTTTAACAAAATGGCTAAGAGAAAAATGACTCAGAGTATTTTTCTCTCTGAAGGTCAGTAAATTCAAGGTACCCACAATGAAGTTGCAAAAGACAGAGAGGATTGAGAGTGAGAATGTAAAAATGCATCATAAATTAATAAGATGGTATGTCTAAAAAAGGACTGTGACTATCTGTGGGGCTTCTGGAAGGAAATGAAATAGCTGTAGACATGAGGAACTACTATTGTCTGAATGTGCCCTACACAAATTCCTATGTCGAATCCCCAATCCTCAATGTGAGAGCACTTGGAGGTCCACCTTGGGGAGGTGAGTAGATTTAGAGATTTAGATGAGGTCATGAGGATGGAGCTCCCATTATGTGATCAGTGTCCATATAAGAAGAGATAGGAGAGCTTGCTCTGTCGCTCTGCCATGTGATGACACAGCAAAAGGTGACCATCTGCAAACCAGGAAGAGAGCTCTCAGCAGACAACACATCTGCTGGTACCATAACCTTGGACTTCCCAGCCTCCAGAACTGTGAGAAATAAGAGTTTATTTAAGCCATCCAGTCTATGGTTTTCTTGTTATAGCAGCATTTGCTAAGACAGATACAGACTGGACCTTATTGCCCAGACATCCTAAATAATGTAAAGGGATACAGCTTTTTATTTCTGTTCTTGAGGAGGGGATTAAGATGTAGCAGAGTAGAGACCCCAGCCGATATGAGATTGATATGTAGTAACAGGATGAAATAAATCATGTGGTTTTAAAACCCCAGTCATTGGTTGTTGTTTTTGTTTGTTTGTTGTTGTTGTTTTATCCATAGAATAACCTAACTAATCTTAGCTAATATAAAATTACACATAAATGTTCATTAAGTTGGACTGTAACAAGGTACAGGATAATTAACAAGATTATGTGTTCCCTTGAGTATTTATGCCTTGCAGGGGTCTGGAAAAAATTATTATGCCTGACATTTCAGATGTGTGTTAGCCTAGATGAACAAGAACAATGGATAGGTCTGGCTTAAAAAAAAAAAAAGTGGAATATAAAAGATGTATTTTTACCTCAGAAACACTTTGTGCTTCTTTTAAAATGAACATATATTATTCATGTAATAAATTTAACACATGGTTTAAAATGATTACCTTTATGACAGCATTAAATATAAAATAACTTACAATTGACATAAACAAAAAAGTTAACAGAAATAAATGTTAAGTAAACGGTGCTTGGATAATAGTTAAGAAATTGACAGCAAGATAAAGAAAAAAAAAAAGTGTTAAAACCTGACCTCTCAGTCACACAAAATAAATTCCTGAAGTTCTGACATCAACAAAAGTCACTTCACTTTTATTTCTGCTAATCATTGGAATTTGGGTAGTGCTAATAACAAACAATACTATTCTCTTACTATTAGCAGAATACTATTCAATACTATTCTCTTACTATCAGACACTGCTTTCAGTGTCTGACATATATTAGCTCATTAATCCCAACAGCCCACTGAGGAGAATGTTATTGTTTTCATTCCTATTTCACATATAAGGAAACTGAGGAACAAGCTAAATAAATTACCAAAAGTCGTGTAGCTAAAAAATGAAAGATGAAACTGGCCCTGGGAACTGTAATCTTAACATTTTGATGTCTATACTGGCTCTCAAGATCATTGAGTTAATGATTAATTAGGATAATACTCATTTGAAAAGTTTTCTATGTTTAAAATAGTTTGAGAATTCTCTTTTGTAACATTTTGCTCTTATTTACTATTCTCATAAGCAAAATAGAAAAAATTAATGTGCAAATAGTAGTAAAAAGAAGCATGTGAATTTAATATATGGATTTACACAGAGGTAAACATGGAAATCATTAAGCATAGCAAATTGTTAAATCTGAATCCTCATTTGGAGGCTAATTGGACCATTGAATTTAAGCCAACCATCTTGTGTGTTCAACGATGAAAACGGCAGAACGATAGAACATCTTGGAAATGCAAGAAACATTTTATTATCTGTTGAGTCTCAAAAGAGAGATGTTAAAACTTCTGGAAAAATGACAGAAGGCATATGAATTTGCCAAATATGCTGAAATTAATAAAAGCCTTCAGTAAAAGGAAAGGATGAAACTGGAATAAAATGAAGGAATGGCTACAATACATATTACAGATTGAAAGAATCTGTATAGGTAGGTCTTCGTCTCTGTTGGATTAAACTTCTGAGTGAAATGTCAGACCTGCCAGATGTCCATCCTATGGCCCATTGTGCTTTAACCTTTGGTGTCTGTGCACACCAACTCCCCTATCCCTCTCTCACATACAGCTTTCTAGTTCTACTTGGTCTCCTAAGTGCTACTGCCCAGAATAGGGAATTCTGAAGCTGTTTGAAAATGTCTTTCCAATTCAGCCACAGTTGCCCACTGTTTATGTAGTTATTCTTGCCCTGAGCCTTCCAGCACAGGCTCCATTCAACTCCTCCTTCATCCCTTCCAGGTGTAGCTTTCTGCTCTGCTAGGAGAGATACTTGTCCCAGTGCAGAGACTTCTCCAGAGACATCTGCCAGCATCAGGGACATCATTCTCCAATGTCACCATTTTGTCTACTGGTCTAGCATTGCACTATACAAACTACAGTTTATTCATATAATGCAGAATAACTTTGACAAAATTCCCAGAGATCAAACTCCTATCTTGGGAGCTGAAATAATAATAATAATAATAATAATAATAATAATAATAATAATTAATAATAACAGTAAAGGCAATGCTATTTGTCCTAGGTTCTACTAAGTAGTGAGAGATTCCGATTGGGATTCAGATCCTATGGATTATGAGTTCATTATGTCCTTCTCTCTATTGATTTATGGTACAGGCCCTATTTGCACAGTGAGGCAGAAATTCCTAGTGATTTTTATTTGTATAGCAGCCTCCTCAGATACCGGAAACGATACAAACTCTTTCCCATTTCCGATGTTTCCCACATCAGAATTTGGGTAGGGAGCGGGGTCCGCGTAAGGAAGTCTGGTGCTCAGCTGCTAGCCTGTTTACCGAAAAATTTCATTCTACACTGTTGATTTTGATGCCAAAATACATTTTTCTCAGCTCTGTCTAGATACAGATAAATCAAGAGCAACATCGACTCTAAATCTACAATCATTCGAATGGTCTCTACTCTTCTCAGCCATCAGTCTTCTACTTGTAATGTTTCTAAAATTTGTCACTTCTGTAAAAAGGAATTGCTCTCCAGAGGCCAAATAAAATGAAGCAGAAAAAGGACTCCTCAGAGCTGTTTGCCTTTCAAGATGAAATACATCAAGTTTGAGACCAGAGTTGGAGGTGTTTTTTTTTATTTTATTAATAATTTTATTGTATTAAAAATAAACTCTAGGTTTGTGTTCACTATAGGAAACACAGGACTGAAAACAATGCCATACCAAGAACCTGCAAAATATTCACGCCCCCATTATAATATATGAATATGAATGAGTATTCTCCAATACCTGAGGTGTTTAGATCTCTCTATAATTAGGACCATGTTACATAGCAAAGACAGTTATGGCTTGACTTTCTGCAATGGTCAAGTTTGTGTGTGTGTGTTTTTTGTGTGTGTGTGTGTGTGTGTGTTTTTCATTTTGTCCATGCCCTGTAAAGTAATTAATAAATTTTTCTATATCGTGTTGATAAAGTCACATTAAGAAAATAGATTTTTCTTATAAAATGCATATAGTATGTACACTGTACTTCCTATTTCTTCTTTGCTAAGATTTCCTTTAAAAAAAACACACACACATATTTTTATTGATTTCAGAGAGGAAGGGAGAGGGAGAGACAGAAACATCAATGATGAGAGAGAATCATTAATCTCCTGCCTCCTGCACAACCCACACTTGGGATTGAGCCCAAAACCTGGGCATGTGCCCTGACGGAGAATTGAACTGTGACCTCCTGGTTCATAGGTCGATGCTCAACCACTGAGCCATGCTGCCCGGCAAGCTTTTCTTTTTTATAACATTATGTCAAGCATGCCTTACCTCCTCTCCATATACTGTTAATTAGCTATCATTTGGCACAGAGCTATTATAACACAGATATCTCTAAAAAGCCTGCCTAAATATGGCTCCTTAGTAAAAACATTGTCAAACATTTCTTCTGGATGCCTGCTCAAATAAACTGATAACCTGATCATTGGAAGCAAACAAGTGGGGTCAGATGTGGTTAGCACCTGTGTAGAAGGGGGCTGGTTATTTCAGAGAGTTCAGAGATGAAATCTGTTTTGGCAGCTGATAAACAAATGTTCCCTCTTGTGCCATTTAATACTAGAAATAGCTATTCTGAAACATTTTTGGCATATTAAAAATGCAGAAAATTAGTAAGATGTAGGAGTTCTCTGTTTTGCTCACAGTTTAGCCATTAATATTTTGTAAGAATATTGGCATAGATCTTTATGTTTTTCAGCCTCTTTAAAATAATAATATATTGGGACGTTTCTTGAATCCTCAGAAGATAAAGCAAAATATAAATTGAAGTTGTTATTATCAAAGGTATTCTCATTTCAATCCAGTCTGTCAAGGAACCATTGTCCTAATTTACCTGTGGCCAAAAGCTGCTGATCTATGAGGTGCTGTCTGTGTAGATTAGTTTTACAGTGAGAGAATTTTTGTGGTTGGATTTGCCACCGAAGGTAAAAGGTTAATGGTATCGACTGAATGAGATGAGAGGAATTTCATCTGACTGCATGGGAATAAAAGTGAGTTACCATTTCATCTGACACTTTGATTGTTAAAACTAAGGACCTTTTTTCTTCTATAGTATTTTAAAAGAAGAAAGAAAGAAAGGAGGGAGAAGAGGAGCAAGAGAGAAAAAGAGGGGAGGTGTGGAGGGAATAAGGAGAAAGATAGAAACGCCCTGTAACTTTCAGATATTTCACTCTTTAAAGGATTACAATTTGCATGTTTAAATTTATTTAAAGATAAAATGTCACTGTATCAAAGTTTATTATAAATGAATTCTATAATATTAAAGCTACACTAAAAAGTTTATTCAAAAATTATAATACTTATTTGCAATTATTTTTAAAAATGTTATCTTACTAATTTATTGAGGAGACTGATGTGATCCTGACAGATTTAAGAACATTTAAAGCATTTTCAGAGGGAGCAAAGGTAGGATTAAGAAATGAAATTCAGCCCTGCTGGTGTGGCTCAGTTGGTTGGAGTGTCCTCCCTGTACCAGAAGAGGGTGGGTTCAATCCCCAGTTGGAGTGTATGCAGGAGGCAACTGATGAATGTTTCTCTCTCTCTCTCTCTCTCTCTCTCTCTCTCTCTCTCTCTCTCTCTCTCTCTCTCTGTCTTTCCCTCCCTCCTTCTTTCTCTAAAAATCAATAAAACAGAAAATGAAACAAAATCTAATGTTTGTGGTTTTTATGCACTCATTAGCATTCTCTGAACCCCTTCTCTCCAAATCTATTTGCAAGCAGTAAATATTCATAGGAAGCCTCTCCTCTGAGTAGACTTTTTCTCTCCTCTTCGCTACATAAACACTGAAGGAACTGAAATAGGATGTGGAAACATAAAACAGATGCCTAACTGAGCAGAACAGGGCTATGAAAAGACAGAATGATTGGCAGACCCTCAGGGTAACCACATCCAATGAAGGGACTATGAGAATGTAGCCTGGTAAACATGGACACATAGCTTACCTTTGGTCTTCTGCCATCTTCTGCTTTTTATATTTAGGTATCCTGGTTCTTTATCTTCTCTCCGACTCTGTCATTACTTTTTGCTCTAATTTTCTTGTGTTTAAATAAACACAAATAAAATTAAATAATAAAATATCTCTTGTGTAATGACAGATATGCACCAATTTATTTAGAGCAACCCCTAATTTTTAAATATTAAAAATTTTGACACATTATTTTTTTCTGCTTATAAATGTTAAAATGGTAAAAAGTTCTTCAGAGAGACGACAAATAATATAGGTCAGAAATGTGATCCACATACCTGGAATGTACAATTCTAAGTGAAATAAGCCAGTCAGAGAAAGACAAGTATCACATGATCTCACTCATCTGTGGAATGTAAAAAACAAAATGACCTGATGAACAAACAGATCCACACACATAGAATCATGGAACAGACTGCAGAATCTCAGCGGGAAGATGGGGGTGGGTGGGTGAGTGGGAAGAGATTAACCAAAGTACTTATATGCATATATGCATAACCTATGGACACAGACAACAGTGTGGTGAAGGCCTGGGGCAGTGGGAGGATGAAGTCTAGAAGGGGTCAATGGAAAAAAAAGGGAACATCTCTAATACATTCAACAATAAAGATTAAAAAAAATTGTTAGGAAAGGAATAAACAAAGGTAAAATAAACTATATTTTGATATCCTTAATAAAGTTAACAGGTACTTATTAATAATAATAGCAACAATATATATAGATCATAGCTTATGGATAAATGGAATTAATCACAGCAATATTATAAGTGATAGGAGGGAAGAATCAGAATACTCTTAAGTCATCCCACTATACAAAAGTAGTATAATGTTACTATTTGACAGCGGACTTAGGCTTTTTAAAAATATATATTTTTTTATTGATTTCAGAAGAAAGGGAGAGGAAAAGATAGAAACATCAATGATGAGAGAAAATCATTGATTAGCTGCCTCTTGCATGCCTCACACTGGTGATCGAGCCCACTCATGTGCCCTGACCAGGAATCTAACTGTGATTTCCTAGTTCATAGGTTGACACTCAACCACTGAGCCTCACCAGCCGGCAGACTTAGGTTACTTTTAAGTGTATATTGCAAAGTGTATATTGTAATCACTAAAAAAAAAATTTAAATATATTTAGTGTGGTAAGAGAAGAGAGTGAATGGATATGTATAAAATGCTCAATTAAAACCAGAGAAGAAAAAGAGAGTAGAAGACAAATCAAGAAACAAGGACAATAAATGTTTTTAAAGTTACAAATATATATATTCTGAGTCTGGTGAATTGGGGAAATCTCAGGAGCCTATCTGAGAGGCTACCATGTAGCAAGAAAACTTACCGTTTTATATATTCACCACAGCAACTCTTTATAAGCATCTGAACCCTACCAGTGAAGTTTCCCCACATGCATTCTATTGAATAACAGCTCTGAGTGAGTGTCACAGGTGGCCATTGGGTGCATGACCTGGCGGTAGCTATGAAAGTTGTTTGATCAATCAACTCAACTTGCCTCACTGTGCTCACAATGAGGAAATATATCTCCCAATTCTCTCTATAAATTAAATGTGAGTTCTTCAGCATATCAAATACACAATCACTTTTCAAATTTCTCCATTTCTTCATCAATGTGCTGCTTATATTTGAAGGGTTTGACATAAAATCTACATAAGGCTCATGCATCCCATTACTTTCTTTGTCTCTTAGATTTATTTTAGTCTTTCCCTCCCATCTTTTCAATATATTTGCTGAGAAAACCAGATTTATATATACGACTAAGATTCCCAGATGTTGAATTGTATTGCTCACAACTCCAAGTTATTTTTGTAACGTGTTCCTCCTTTATTTTCTATAAACGTGTGGTTAGACCTAGAATCTGGATCATACTCAAATTCCAAACCTTCATGGGTTTCCCTCAGAAGTATGTCTTATACTGCATTTTTGGTGAAAAGCCACAATCTGACTCCATTGTCCCCCCTTCTGAAGTTGAGCACGGAGATGTCTTCACTCATTTACTTGACCTTGGACTTGTATTGCCCTTTACCCTGAATCCAAGACTGTCTTCGTGAGAGAATCTGTCTAACGGTAAGACTTCCTCTTCTCAGAAATGCCCATTCTCATCGCCTGTTAGAACAGATGATGACATCGCATTGTCACTCAAGTCTGATGCACTCAAGAGCAAAGGAACTGTGTCCCCTCTAACATTAAGAACCTGGAGTCTTAGGGGCTAGAGGTTCTGTGACATGGAGAACTAGACCTGCGTGAAGGTGCTATTAACATTCGGGTTCATTGGGGATAACCTTTCTAGATGCATCAAATAGCACAAGGGTGAGTCAGTGGCCATCCTGAAACTACACGGGCCTATAACCAGACACCTAGGCCATGTTTAATCTCAGCTCTTCTACTTTCTTACTGTCTGTGTGATCTGGAAAAGTTGCTGAATTTTATTTTCTTTGTCTGTATAATGGGAGTGGCATTATGTTCTCAGGATTGTTTTAATTGCATACTATGCTAATGAAAGCATAAAGCAACCTTAAAACTTTAGAGTAAAATACAAGTATAAAGCTGCTATGCAGTATTCCTAATACCAATGCAGATTAACATAAGTGGGACCCAGCCTACATGAAGCATGAAGGAAGAAAAGACATTCTTCACTATATGTTAAGCACTTCGTGTACAGAAAGAAAAAGAATATTTCATGCAATGGGCATATTTGAGGGTTTTCACTAACTACCTTCATGAAAACCTGGCTCAATTAACTTTAAACACTTTTATAAGATACTCCAATATAGTATTTTATCTTGTTTAAAGGCTGAGGAAAATCCTATAAGGTTATTATTATCCCCATTATGAAGAAAAGGAAACTGAAATTCAGAGACATTGTGAAACTTGCTTGATGATACTTGATCATATTTCTCTCTTAAGAAAGACTGATGTATTGAGGTGTTTGTTTTTTTGTCATAAATATAACAGCGAAGTTAAGTGGTAGGCCGAGATTGTAGGGATAAATGGTGAAAGCAGGTGTCCCAATTATTAAAGAAAAACTCCATTTGAATAAGCTGGTCTCTCAAAATCACCAATTACCATATGTTGAAAAAAGATGTAGTGAGATTAGTCAGAGGTGATGAGGTGACATGGGAACAGTATTAGGTATGTGGCTACCCACTGACAAGGTTAATAGAAAAGTAATTGCTAGATGTAAGCGCTATGGGCCATTGTCTACATGCAATTCACATCAACAAATAGTTATTAAACCTCTCTGAACTCCTTTAATACTTTATGTTCTCACTGCCTATGTGGTACTTACCTTATGCTGCATTGAATTGTTAATTAACTTCTAACGTGCATCTGTCATTGCTCCAACAAGGGAGACCCTCCAACATAGCAATTCTCTGTCACCCCAGAGGACTATTGCCTCCAGTAAGACTTGGCCTCCTCCTTCCCCATGGACACTGCCCATCAGGAACCCCCAAATCCTCAGTTAACAGAGTTCCCAAATCCAAATAGTCTCTCCTGGCCTTTGAAATGCACCTTAGCCTTGTTGCAAAAGAAGACAAAGGCAAGTTACCTTAAATAGCTTAAATATCAGATGCAGCCCACTCTCTAAGATTCTAATAAATAGGAAACCCTGGCCCTCAATGCCTAAAAAGCCTGAGGAAAAACCCTAAAAGGCAGTGACTGCCTCTTCTGTTACTTCACCTGGGGGATGGTCATTGTGAGTTCCCTTTAGAATTCCTTTCTTCTGTATTAAGCACAACATGCTCCTTAGCAAGCTTCCTGAAGAGTGAGTACTAAGCTCAAGAAAACATCAGTCGCATGAGGCCCACCTATGTGTGGAAGTGTGCCAGGCACCTCGCACAGACACCAGAGAGGGTAATCAACAGCCCCTGAGTCAGAGGGAGAGGGTTGTCCCCAACCTCAATTCTTGTCTTCTCATATAAATGAATTTAAATGAGAAAACTCCAAAGGATTGTGTTGTGATAAAGCCAATTTTATTAAAGCAAGTAAATGTATTAAAGAAACGAGGCAAGCAAATCTATGCATCTGGCTTATGACGCACAGATGGGCTCTCAGCTAATCTGAACAGTGAGTTGGGTGGGGGTCTGAGGCGTTATATACCCTCCTATAGGTTTCAAAATTCCTCTGCTGACTATTTTGGTACAAATTAATTCTCAAGGTCCCTTTCTACTTTGTTGTGGCCTTCCCAGAATTCATGAGAAGCACCCGGCAATTTTATTTTGCCAAGCCTGGAGACTGCTGGCTTTTCTGCTTAGGGAGTAAAACTGCCTTTTTCCTTTCACCTCCCCCCTCCTTTCCTGCATTTTCGCCTTAGGGAGACTTTTCTCCCTTTGCTGTCCTTGGCTGGGGAAGATAATGGCTTGTTATTTACAAGCCAGCTGCCAATTGCCCACATTGTCTGGCCTTGTTTAAACTTTCCTATCTCAGTTTCCCTATTCCACTTGCCCTATAATTTTCTTAGCTTTTCACTGTCCTGTTACAGAAGAGCCACCCAGGTCATCAGAACCACCGCTGTCAGCTACACCTAACATAGACCATAGGTTGTTGATCACACATCCTGAGGATGAAGCCCTCTATAAAGTGTGTCACTGGGGTTTCACCACAGTCTTCTGATGCTAGAGAAAAAAAAAAAAAAGAAAATCAGCCCGGCCATGGCTCAGTGGTTGAGCATTGACCTATGAACCAGGAGGTCATGGTTTGATTGCCGGTCAAGGTATATGCCCGGATTGCCAGCTCGATCTCAAGTGGGGGGGCATGCAGGAGGCAGCTGATCAATGATTCTCTCTCATAATTGATGTTTCTCTCTACCTCTTCCTCTCTGAAATCAATAAAAAAAAATTTAAAAAGAAGAAAAGAAAATCAACCCTGAACCAATCCTGACCAAAGCAAACCTGAGTATGTGCCATCCATGTGATGAGAATGTTCTAGCCTCCTTAGAAGATCTGTTTATCCAGGTCGGGTTATTAGTCTCCAGAGCCCACGAACCCTAAGAAATATTAGGATTTATATAGAATTTTTGGACTGGAACCTGTATTCTTTGTCTGCAGGAGCCGAAGAATGAATCCACTGACAGAGGGTAGGATAGCAAAGGTGGAGATTTATTGAAGAACAAGTACAGACTCCCACGTGGGGAGAGGGAAAGAGTCCCACAGAATGGACTCCCATGTGGAGAGGGGGAAAGGGTCCCACAGACTTCCTGTTTCCATGATTTATAAAGGCTGCAGTTCCTGTGTCCTGATAATCCCTCTGATTGGTTATTATTTCATTTTGAATTCGTTACTATAGTGACTCCTGAGGCCCACCTCTCCCATTGTCCTCCTATTCTTTCTGGACTTTCCTCCTTCTTCTTTATTTTGTAAATATAGACCTTTTTTGGCTACTTCCAAATCCCTTGTCTTATGGAAATATCCTGTTGCTTCTCCCTTGTCTTATGGAGATGTAACTGCACCTGGCTTCCTTGTGTTATGGAGATGTACCTCCTCCCCATCTGTAGCTCTATGTTTGTTTCCATGGACCCCAATTCTAAAAATTCCCTAAACTTGCCTATGTTCCCCTAAAATTCCTGTTTCAGGATTAAGTATAGCTCTAGCACATGGGGCCCAGAATGGACACAAAGTATTTTGTGATGCCTCAAGATATTGCCATTAGGCAATGTTTAGTGATATTTATAAAAACAAACAGATAAATATCTTTAGAAATAAATCAACATAAAGTATTTTAAAATATAGAAGTCATGCCTTAAAAAGTGGTAACAGTAAAAAATCTAAACTATAGTTAAGTCTCACTATCTATTTTAACAAGGTTATGAAAGTAAAGTAAAAGAAAAAAAAAAGCATGATTTAATTATATAAGAAACAATATACATATTTTTCTTAAGCCATAGTAGGTTCCTGTTGAACATTGGGCTTCTGAGTCTGAAATGGAGATGGTGTACAGGAAGGTCATGAAGGAATGCTCCTGGAATCAATAACCATGAAAAGGTCCTGAAGGAATGCTCGTGGGGTCAATAACCGTGAAAAGAAAAGGAAAAGCTAGATGAGGTAGGCAGAGGAAGAAGTGGCGCTCCAATGTCATCTCAATGAAGCCCCGCATGACCCTACCTAAGGTGACCAGACATCCCACTTTCGACGGGACAGTCCCGATTTTTAACAATTTGTCCCGTGTCCCGCGGCGTTTTAAAAAAGTCCCGATTTTTTGACAAGCTAGGAAACGGTGGGAGAACGGGAAGGGAATAGACGGTTTACAGCAGCTATGTGGCTATTTAGCCAGGATATGAGTTTTATATTATTTTTGTTAATTTTATAATGTTAAACTTTAATAATAACAAATAATTGTTGAGAACTGATTATCGAGAACTGCTTATCAAAGTTCGCATTGTTGATCAGTTGTTAGAATTTGACCACCATTGTTTGGACTTAATGAACAATGGCATTTTTTGGGATTGGCAACAACGAAAACATTTTGTAACTGTCTCTCAGAGGACACACCGTACTGCGTGCTAGTAAGCTAGTTAAACAAGTGATGTCATTACAAATCAGCTATTCAGATAATTTAGGTAAGTAATTTATTTATTTATTTCATAAATACATAAATTTTCTTGAATTTAGCAGACAGTACTTGTATTATTTATATTTTATAGTGGCGGCAAAAAGTCTAGCGCCGGCCTTGAAAGTGACACTTACGACTTACTTTACGGCAAATTCAGAGGAAAAATAATACAAGTTAGTATTGTTATTATTTAGAAAGAAATATAGGATTAAAATAATTTTTAAAATATAGTTACTTTATAACAATCAAATTAATTTAATTTATAAACTAACAATAAAATATGTTCATGTAATTATGTACCTACTTACTGTGTTTTTAAGCAATATGTATATAATAATTTATAATATAATTTTAAATTATTTTTTTAGATTTTTAACATAATGAGTAAGAAAAGAGGATGCAAATTCAATGATGATCTAAGAAGTGAATTTCCTTTTATTAAAAAAACCAAAAGCGATTACAATATAAACCAAATTTTTAATCAAGAACCCCTTCCCCCCCCTCCCCGGGCCGAAACCGGTTTGTCTCAGTGGATAGAGCGTTGGCCTTCGAACTCAAGGGTCCAAGGTTCGATTCCGGTCAACGGCATGTACCTTGGTTGCTGGCACATCCCCAGTAGGGGGTGTGCAAGAGGCAGCTGATCGATGTCTCTCTCTCTCTCTCATTGATGCTTCTAACTCTCTATCCCTCTCTTCCTCTCTGTAAAAAATCAATAAAATAATAAAATATATTAAAAACCAAAAAGAACCCTTCCCCTTCCCTCTCCCCCCCGGTCAATGGTGTCCCGCTTTACCAATGTTAAAATCTGGTCACCTTACCCTACATAGTGTTCTGAAGCTGCAAAGATCACCCAGATTTGTTGCTAATGGAGGTGAGGGGGCTGGACTTATACACCCCACACTGACCAGGCACTGAACACAGTCCCCCTTAGGAAGAGGGCATGGCCTTGCATGAAACCTCTCTTCAGCCAAGGCAAAGAGGGCCAACAGCTGAGGGCTAATGCTGCCAAACCCCACACTCCCAGCAGCCGGGAGCATTCAAGTCCTTCCAATCTGCAGAGGATTAGAGCAGCTCATCTCAGCATCTACCAAACAACTCCTCACAACTCCACTAAGGAATTTTACCATTTCAGTGATGACTTTCTAAAAAATTAAAAATTTTCAAAATTCACTCAGCAAAAACACAGAAAATCTAAAGGACATTATAAGTATGTTAAGCATTAAGAAAAAGTTAGTAAACCCCACAAACTTTTCATAGAGCAGAGACTTTAGTAATAAATTCTATTGAGACTGCAAAAAATAAACAATCAAATTATAAACAAATTTCCCTTATGAACACAGTTGCCAAAAGTGTAAGTAAAACATTGACAAATACAACCCAACCCTATCTAATAAAAGGCAAATATGCAAATTGTCCCCTCAGGAGTTTGACAGACTGGGAGTTCGACTGCTCACTATGACGTGCACTGACCACCTGGGGGTGGTGTGGAATGAAGGAAGGCCCGGGCTGGCCCTGATTGCCGGCCAGGCCTAGGGACCCTACCTGTGCACGAATTTCATGCACCGGGCCTCTAGTGTTATAATAATATCATGCCCAAATAGGATTTATTTAAGAAATAAGGATATAATGTGATGGGAAGTATAAACATCTTGATAGATGCCCTGAAAAAGGCATTGAAAAAAAATTTTGTGATTCATTATTGGTTTAATAAAAATTTTGTATTCAGTAAACTATCATTCGAATGACTCATTTTTTAAACATTCTAAAGGTTATTAATCTCAAAAGGGCAGTTGGCATCATAAAATGCAAAATGCTTTAAGATATTATTAAAGTGATAATATAGATCCCTGTTTTCACTGCTGTTAGTCACCATTGTTCCCTAAGTGCTAGCAAATGCAACTTGCTTTTGTCAACTGGTCCCCAACTCAGGCATCTAGACCAATTCTTAATCTGGCAAAATTAGCAGAAAAATGAAGTTCTACCCCCCAGTACTCCATGATACCACATCAGAGACCCAATATTCCTACTCAATTGAGTTACAGTTCTGTTACCTAGTAATTTGTCTTCATTTTATTTCAAAACCCAGATGTCATTTTAAACTCCAGTCACAAAAATTTAATTTTTGGCTTTAATTACTCACTCAATCCCACCATCCTTTCAAGACTGAGTTCAACATTGCTGCAATGAGACCTCCCACCTACCATGGAAGAGCTAGTGGTTGGGCTCCTGAACCCAGACACATAGTATTACCCGTGCTTCATGCTGTTTTCTTAACTGATGTCAACTGCTTGTTCACCAGCTGGGATGTCTAAATTCCCCTTGTTCCTGTGTTTTCTTTCCTGGAGCCCCACATGCCTGCTCAGGTTGCCCACGTCTTCATATTAGAACCCCAGTTCCATCTGTATGCTTGTACTTTTAACAGTGGTCTGTTTTCTAGACTCATTTTCTTTCTGGAACTGTTGGGCTCTAAAACAATTTGACTCATTCTTTGAGAAGATATTTGTTCAGAGGGCAGGAGCTACTTTACTTAGCCTTCCCCCACACCATGCTGTGGAATAGTTGAAAATAAAACCCGCTAGAATGTTTAGGCCAGGAGAGCCACAGTCTTACGTCTTCCTCACTGCCATAGTCCCAGTGCTGAATAAAACAGCTAACGGAAGATACTTAAACATTATTTGGTGAATATATAACAGTCAAATTTTAATTTAAAATCAGTTTGTGGTTATGTTTGCAGTAATACTAACATAAGTATTTTCAAGTTTAGAATTGTGAGGGGAAATGATGAAGCTAAGGGAACGGGATAAGAATTGCTGTTGACAGATGCTCTCAAGGAGAGTCTATGAATTCATATGGTTTCTGATATTATATAATATAAAGGTATAAAGGGATCTGAAGAACTTTGCAGATGTGAAAGGCAGGGTTCATGAAACAAAGGAACTCTGGATGTGGGGTAATTAAAATATATGTTAGTATTTAGATTAATTAAAATACCTGGGAGTTTATAAGGATTTTCCCTTATAAAGAAAAATCCCTCCTTCCCTACTTGTAATTCCACAAAGCTTTTGAAAAGCTCTTTCTTTATTATTAACTAGAGGCCTGGTGCACGAAATTCATGCATTGTGAGGTGGGGGGTCCCTCAGCCTGGATTGCGAGAGGGCGCAGGCCAGGCAGAGGGACCCCACCAGTGTATGATCAGGGCCGTCTTGCTCAGTCCTGATTGGCCGGACCCAAGCAACAAGCTAACCTACCAGTCAGAGTGTCTGTCCCCTGGTAGTCAGTGCACATCATAGCTACCGGTCGACCGGTCGACTGTCTGTCCTGGTGGTCAGTGTATGTCATAGAAAGCAGTTGAGCGACCTTAGCATGTCATTAGTATATTATGCTTTGATTGGTTGAACGGCTGACCGGATAACAGGACACTTAGCATATTAGGCTTTTATTATATAGGATCATTTTTAATATTGAAACTAGGTGTCTCCCATACCCCCCTCCTTTGCCCACTTCCACCCATCCTCACCTCGCCCTCCCTTGGCCTTCAACACACTATTGTCTGTGTACATGGGGTCTGCAAATATTTTGTTTAGCTGATCCCTTCACCTTCTTTATTCTACCCCCCACTTCTGGCACCTGCCAGTCTGTTGCATGTATCCATGCTTCTGGTTCCATTTTGTTCATCAGTTTATTTTGTTCATTAGATTCCACATATTAGTGAGATCATATGGTGTTTGTCTTTCTCTGATGACTTATTTCACTTAATTTGCACAACTGAGGCCTTTGATAACTTCTCTGCCTGACAGAGACCAATAGCATCCTAATATGAAAACCAGATAAAGAGACAGCAAAGAAAGAGAAGTATAGGCCAATATCCCTAATGAACATATATGTTAAATCCTTAACAAAATATTATCAATCAGAGCCAGCAATACATTAAAAAATCAGACATCATCATCAAGTGGGATTTATTCTAGAGATGCAAGGTTTGTACAGTATTTGCAAATCAATGTGATTACATCACAAACAAAATGAAAGGTAAAAATCACAAGATCATATAAATAGATGCAGAAAAAGTATCCGATAAAAACCCTCAGTAAAATGGGAATAGAAAGATCAGACCTTAACATAATAAAGGCCATATATGAAAAATCTACAGCCAACATCCTACCCAATTGGTAGAAACTAAAAGTGTTTCCCTTAAGATCAGGAATAAGACAGGGACATCTACTTTCACCACTCTTATTCAACATAGTATTGAATAAGAATTTCTAGCAACAGTGATCAGACAAAAAGAAAAAGTTCTTGTTTTAAGAGTCTTGTATTTAAGTCCCAGCACATCATTAAAAATCTAATGTGTGATATTATTCAAGTTACTCCACTCCTCTCCTGTTTGAGATGCTTCTCATTAGCAAAATAAATGTGTGATCCTCAATGTGATTAGCTTCCCTGCATGCTCTGATGTTTAGTTGTATAATCCAGTAAGCCGAGGCTCTATTTTCAAGAAAAAGCGCAGTGCTCTTTAGGCACAAGCAATGCCCTGGGATGCCTATCCTGGTTAATGCAATATATGAGCTATATATTGAGATACATAGGGTGATGCTGGGCACTATCTATGAGACATATGCTGGCTCAATCTGGCTGTGGCATCATCTGCCAGGCAGAGAAGTTATCAAAGGCCTCTGCTGTGCAAATAATGCTTGGATTCAGCTGAACTCGACCTAAAATTGTCTCGGAGGTACCTAGGATGTGGAGTCAGGTGACGTCCCAGCCGCATAGGTACTTTATTTTATTTTATTTTAGTATATTTTATTGATTTTTTTACAGAGAGGAAGGGAGAGGGATAGAGAGTTAGAAACATCGATGAGAGAGAAACATCGATTAGCTGCCTCTTGCACACCCCCTACTGGGGATGTGCCCGCAACCAAGGTGCATGCCCTTGACCGGAATCGAACCCGGGACCTTTCAGTCCGCAGGCTGATGCTCTATCCACTGAGCCAAACCGGTTTCGGCGGTACTTTTTAATTGACCATATTAAATAGGACTCAGGGGTTTTTTGGAGACGAAGATATGAATCCTATCCACAACTGGAGGTTCAGGTGTGTGATAGATGTGAACAAGAGGACATGGTGGAGGCCAGAATGCAAGTGGGGAAAATAGGACCCATGAGAGAATCTGCAAAAAAGGTGGAAGAAGTCTATAATTTTTTTTAAAAGACTTAGAAAATAGAACCAAGGATTGCAGAGTCATGACACTTCTGAATGAGATATTTGAGGTGATCTTGGGCCACATTCCACCTTGCCCCACAGATGGTGTATTTGTCTCCAGGGGGGAAAAGGACTGCATTTATGATAGAACTCTAAATTCTGAAAGTATTAGAGCCCAAGGTATCTGGCTCTGAACCCTCTCTACCATGCCTCTAATTTAGCAAAGATATAAAGAGGGGTTTTCCTTCTAGTTTTGTAAGAAGCTGTTTGGGTGTGTGATCTATGGTGTCTGTACACCAGCCTGCTGTTTCCTCAGGGGTCATCTAAAGAAACTTGTTAAAAACACAAATTTCTAGTTTCTTATCCTCAGAAGTATTGACTCACTAGTAAGAGGGGCCCAGTAGTCTACAATTAAAAACAAACAAACACATTTGTGGTAATTGAAAGTCAAGTGGTACAAAGCACACGTTTTGAGAAACAGTGCTCTGAATCAAACCATTCACTGTGTTGTCCGCGGGCTGGCAGCATCGGCAACACCTGGCAGTTTATCAGAAAGGCAGAATCTCAAGCTCCTCCCCTGGCTGGCTGAATCCGAGTGGGCATTGAACAGAATCCCTAGATGTAACAAATGCAAGTTAATGCTTGAAACTCACTCTAAACCTGCAGAGGTTGCTGTTAATTTCTGAGTCAGGGACTCTCAGGTGGAGAGACATGCGTCTCCTGAATGACTAGTACCTACCTAGCATGCGGTAACAGTAGCGCATGTCTCTAGCAATTAGAGCGGAAGGGGAAGCTGAGTAGGTAGCTGGTGGTGGACCTGACTGTCTGGATTACACAGGGAGGGATGGTAAGACTGATTCGCGCACATATTTAAGATGACCTTTGAGGCACTAAAATATACCTGGTAATAGGTTACTTTTCAAGAAACAGAACTTCATCTCCCTAAAGATGAGAACTTTAGAATGACTGAAATACAGACTTAAATAGTGATGCCATTAAGTTTATATTCAAAGGCTGTTGAAAACTAGGACATTTAAATTGTGGTATATAAGGGTTAAAACTGGGCATTATGAGTTCAGGGTTTCCTATAAGTGGTGGATTTTCCCTCTCTCTTATATAATATAAAAATGAATAATAACATATTAGGGTTTTTTTTTTTGTTTTAGGTTTTCAAAAAGTTTAATGGAGCCAATAAGACATAGAAATTGTGTTCTGGTGGACAACAAAACCTGCTTTCCCTTACCAAAGAAAATGGCACATAGTTTATCAAAATTAGACAATCAAGAGTAAAGGATACTGAGATTAAGTGTTAGAGCACCAACTAAAACAAAAGCCCCGCAAAATTGTCACTCAGCTTGGACAGAACCAAGGCATAAAGGGGAGATTAAATATGTGTTCCTCGCCCTAACTGGTTTGGCTAAGTGGATAGAGTATTGGCCTGCGGACTGAAGGGTCCTAGGTTCGATTCTGGTCAAGGGCATGTACCTTGATTGCAGGCTTGATCCCCAGTAGGGGGCTTGCAGAAGGCAGCTGATGGATGTTTTTCTCTCATCCATGTTTCTAACTCTCTGTCCCTCTCCCTTCCTCTCTGTAAAAATCAATAAAATGTATTTTAAAAAATTATGTGTTCTTCAACCTCAAAAAACAATCCTTTAGGCATAGGAGTTTGGGCCACATGTAAGCAACTTATCACACCACCAAACCCCAACTCCAGAATCTAAATTTACAATGTCAGAAAAACACAGATATCTCTAACTGCATTTCTTTGTATAGTCCCAAAGGCAGCTTGAAAGTATTCATAATACAGAGATTTGTCCGTTTCAGGTAATATGAGAAATTGTTATAATTCTTCCTGCTATAATATTAAAACAAAAATGATTCACTTTTGCCAAAATTTAGAAATACCTCACTTCTATTCCTAGTTTTAGCATGGAATTGGCTTTTTAAAATAAAAGGTTTTATTTATAATGATTACAGAACTCCAGTTCACACATTTCTAACATTCCGTTCACATCCCACCCAGTCAATGAATATTATGGTTAACTTAGCAAAGTTTTTTCACATAATATTAAATGGCTGAAGAAATTGTAAACTTTAACAAAGTGTTGTGAGTAAATTACTGGAAAAACCCTTACATTGGTTTTTTAAGCTCAAAAACAAACAAACAAAAAATTGCCTGTCTGGTGTGTCTCAGTGGTTGAACGTTGACCTGTGAAACAGGAGGTCATGGTTTGAATCCCAGTCAGGGCACATGCCTGGGTTGTAGGCTCCATCCCCAGTGCATTCAGGCATTCAGGAGGCAGCCGATCAATGATTCTCTCTCATATTGGTGTTTCTATCTCTCTGTCCCTCTCTCTTTCTCTCTGACATCAATAAAAATGGATGATATTTTCTGAATACTAAGGATGATTGCCCTCTGTATGCCTGACTTCAGCTGAAAAGATCTGGAATGCTCACTGATGTGGGCCTCATTATCACCAAATCATGACCAGCTGTCCTCCATTTACTTATTTAAACACTGTCGCTTGTTGTAGCTGCTGAGGTTATTTACACAGGCTGTCACTTTCTGTGACTTTTCATTATCCACGTAATTCTTTTCACACACACACACACACACACACACACACACACACACACACACACAAAATGCTGCCAGGAATCGTGATGTGCCAGATGATTCTATCTATTCCTCCAGTTTCAGAGTAGCCAAGAAGCTGGGCAACATTTCTCTCTGAGTTCACTTTCCCTACTTCCGCTCTTCATTCTGTCTATTTCACTGCATTTATATCCCTCTCCCACTGTTATCTTTTTTATTCATGGATCATTTATGTATTTAAGCAAGGCTCACAAATCAGTTCCATAAGAATCAAGTCAATGTTATCATCTTCTATGCAAAGCGACTAGAATAGCACCTGGCAAATATAGGCAGTTCATAAATGCTGGGTATTCACCAGAGAGTTCTGATAGCTGCCTCTGTGGATGGCACGTTGCTATGGAAAGTACTGTAGGATATAAAATATAATGCAGAGTTCCTGTCATTTCTTCCTAGAACTGGCTATATGATTTGCTGGGCTCAGCGCAAGTTTTTGAACCGTTGTTCAAAAACTGTTAAGAATTCCAAGGCGGTGACAGCAGAGTGGGACCTTTCTGAGTGTGGGCACAAGCCACGTACCCATAAAGTTATGAGGATCACTGTAATTTTAGTCAGGAAATATATATTTTTTTATTTCTGAGCTCCATTGCGAGCTTGAAAAAAAATTAGCAGATATATTCCATTTTCTTTTCCTTAAAATATAAGCATTTGTTAGAGCATGTCCAATGATTCTCTGCTGGTAGAACAAAGGTAGCATATGAAGAGGAGAAGAGTAGAATAGCAGGATTTAAGCATCAAAGAGAAATGATCCTGATCACTAAGTAATATTCACTTAAAATATTTTACAATTGTTTTTAATCTGAGTCCACTCACCACTGCTAGAGGCACAGATCAAAACCTGCAACATCTTTCTCCCTCACCCTTTTCTTTACCTCTCCCCCAATTCAGAGGATGCATTTTCTTACTGAGAAAATAAAAGTCAATAATGGGCAATTAATACATATTAAAATGCCATAACCCTTTCTCACGCAGAGTGAGAAGACAGGTTGAAAACCATTGCATTATCTTGTGCTACATGGCTATGGAGAATCCTCTGATGATTCTTGTTCATATGTACACAGAACACATATTTATTCAGTATTCCATGGTTTATATCTCTGTCTCTATTACTAGACTCTAGGATCCTTCAGAGCAAGGCTGCTGTCTGTCTGCTTTCCATATGTCCCAGGAATAAAAAATGGCTTTTACTTTTTTAAATAGTTGGAAAAAAATCATAAGAATTATATTTCATGACACATGAAAATTATATACAATTCAAATTTCAGAATTCATAAATATGTATTTGAACACAGCCACACTGTTCCTTTGTGCATTTTCTGTGGCTGCTTTGGGCCTGCCACAGAGTTAGGTAGTTGTGACAGAGTCTTATGGCCCACAAAACCTCAACTATTTGCTACTTGGATCTGTATAGAAAAGGTTTGCTGAGTTCTACTTCTGTGTGAAGGCTGTGTCTTCATCATCAACGAATTGCCTGAGTCTAGTACAATAGCTGACTTACGTTTTTTAAAGATATTTTTTAGACAGAGAGAGGAAGGGAGAGGGAGAGAGAAACATCCATGTGAGAGGTAAATATTGATTGGCTGCCTCCTGCACTCCTACCAGGGATCAAGCCCACACCCTGGGCATGTGCCCTGACCAGAAATCAAACTGGCAACCTTTTGGTGCAATGACACCCAACCAATTGTGCCATGCCAGCCAGGGCTATATGGTGGGTTTCTTTAATGCTGAAGACAGCGAGAATAAAAAGAGCAAACTGAGGGAGTAGAAGGGTGTTCCCGTTTCATGAGACATTGTTCTGGAAGTCCATCCATCTTGTCAGATTCTCATAAATGGACTTTTGTCTAGCCCGTGTGTGTGTGTGTGTGTGTGTGTGTGTTTGTGTGTGTGTGTGTGTGTGTGTGAGAGAGAGAGAGAGAGAGAGAGAGAGAGAGAGAGAGAGAGAGAGAGAGGACATTTAAATTTTACTCTTTACTCTCCTGGGAAATTTTAATTATACAATGTACTGTTGTCAACTATAGTCACTATGTCATACATTATATCCTCAGACCTTATTCATTTATATATGAATGTTTGTATTTTTTTACCAGTCTTTCCCCATTTTCTTCACCCCTTAAACACTGATGATCACTTTTCTACTCTGTTTCTATGTGTTTGGCTTTTTCTTTCTTTCTAAGATTCCACATATGAGATCATGCAGTATTTGTCTTTTTCTGGCTTATTTCACTGATCACAATGTTCTCCAGGTTTCATCCATGTTGTCACAAAGGACAGAATTTTCTTCCTTTTGAGGTTGAATGATATTCCATTGTGTGTGTGTATGTGTGTGTGTGTGTGTGTGCAGGAACATGCATGTATATACATCACATTTTATTTATCCATTCAGCTATTGACAGAGACTTAGGTAGTTATATTGCTCTTTAAATTATGAAAACTGTCAGAGTAATGTGGAAGAACACTTCCCTTGTTCTAGATTGTACCATATTTCAATTATTTATGACTTAGTAGCTAAAGTTGTGATGTTGATGGCTACAACGCTTATTGTTGACTGCTGTTAACTAAAACCCTAATGAAATGTAATATTAGCTGCTGACATCCCAGTCTTTTCAGGAAATAATTGTATAGAAAAAAACAACAATGATTGCAGCAATCTTGCTCCTCTTTCACCTATAAATTCTATAAATCCCTATTAATTTTTAAAGTTCAAGTGTCCATGAGGTTTTCATTTTTATGGAAAATAATAAAAATAACCTCCATTTGTTATTTTGGTGTTTTTTTTTACATCTTCAGGAATCTGTAGGACAAAAAAAAAATTCATTCAACAGTTTTCTTTCCAACTGAAAACTGTACTAAATTGCCTTTCACTTTTTCAAAAGTTCCATTTTCAGTTTTTATGCAATGGTGAATACCTCTCCAAAACAATGCATGGAAAAGTAAACTTTATATCTCCTAAACTAAATTATTTCATTATCTTTGCTAAATCAGGTCCATTGACCTACATGCTATTATGTCCTTTTAATGTGTAGAGAAAGAAAATATCTGGAAATGCCCATTTACACCCTTTTATTTGAAAATAAGCAGTGTTGTAGAATAAAACAATATATGTGTGGAGCCCTATAGAAATATTGTGTCTTTGATAAATGTAATTCTTATATATGTATAGCATAGTTTGACTGAGTACAGTGGCTCTTCAAAGTTTTTACTGGCAAGCAGGAGAAATACTTCTACCTAAATTAACCAGAAATGTAAACTGATAGAACCAGGCACAGAAAATAAGCATGGGAGTAGCCAAGATCATGCCATTAGAAAAATCTGACAGGGAGCCCACTCCTGTACAGTCTTCTGGAATCATCCCCTTTTATGGGATAAATTGCATCCCTTCAAAATTCATACGTTGAATTCCTAATACCTAGTACCTCAAAAACGTGACCATTTTGGGATATAGAGTTGTTTCAAGTAATTAGTTGAGTTATTTAGAGTAGATCTTAATATGACTAGTGTTCTTACAAAAAGGGGAAATTTGGACACAGACACACACGGGGAAAATGCCACGTGAGGATGAAGGCAGAAATTAGCATGCTGCTTCTACACAGACTGCCAGGAAACCATCAGAAGTTAGGGGACAGGCACGGAACAGATTGAAAGAACCAACCCTGCCAACATCTGGACCTCAGACCTCTAGCCTCCAGGACTATCTATCTATCTATCTATCTATCTATCTATCTATCTATCTATCTATCATCTATCTATAAGCCTGATATGCAAATTGTCCTTGCAGAAGTTTGACGGGGAGACCAATCGCTTGCTATGATGTGTGCTGACCACCAGTGGGTGGTGTGGAATGAAAGAAGGTCCGGGCCGGCAGCCAAAAGGCCCCGATCGGCCCTGATCACCAACCAGGCCTAAGACCCTACCCGTGCATGAATTTCATGCACCAAGCCTCTAGTAAGATAATAATTTATATTGCTTACGCCACCAAGTTTGTGGTCCTTTAACACTACAGCCCTAAGAAATGAAAACCACTGACTCTCCCCTGATACAGCACTATGCAGGCTCTAATAGTCCCAGGATCTTTGTTCCTCCTCAAAATTTAAGGTCCCCAAAGGAAGTAGCCAATTCAACAAGTCTATGTCACATGAGCAAACTCTGTTGTCCGGGAGCTGGGGAAGGAAGATCAAATCCCTGTCAGCTCCTGGAAATGGAAACAAGGTCTTCTCTCCTCCCAAAGAGAGATTCCTTGGAACTCCACAAATGGGAAGGTGCTGGGGTGCTCTGATGCCTGTCAGAAACCAATGGCCGCCATGTGGGGTCAGTCTCATAGACTTTCCAAGTTCACAGAGACATTGGAGGCCACATAAATCTACCACATTATCTCAGGGTGTGGAATCAATTTTGCTAACAACGATTCCTTTCAAAATAATTGTGATAGTCCTATATGTAAGCACACTGTGTTTTATAATATATATATAATAAAATACACTCTAAATATATATAAACTAAGAACCTGGTAACACTTTTGTAAATATATTTGTACTTAACAACCAAAACTGAATAAACATCATTGACAAAGAATTTTTACCTATCTGCATGAAACATTATTCACTGCATCAAGAGACCATGTTTATTTGATGTATTACTTTGCAGAACCCTTGCAATAACTAGTAGTAACCTGGAGTCTCCCCTGTTTACCCGCAGGGGTCTATAACCCATAGACTCGGAACTATTGTTTTTCATGTAAACTGATTTACTGGAAAGGCTCCATGCTGTGAGAGAATAAATATGAAATGGTTTTATTTTCCTCTAGTCCTTACTTTCAACCATGTTTTGTTGAACCATTATTTCCCATCCTTTTATAAGGTTTGGGAAAACCCTATAATTTCATAGTCTCTTTCAGTTACAACAAGTTCTGTTTAATTTACAATTTCAATCACAATTTAATTCCAGTCTCATGTTTTCCCCTTTCCCCAGCAAAGCTGATAGAGTCTACCAGCTCTGAGAAGCCTGCTCTTCTGCAGTGGCGAGCTCCTCCAGGCCTTTGAGACAGGGAAATGGGAGAGGAAAGGGATAAACATCTCAGTTCTTTGCTGGCCTTTCTCTGCTGGCTGTCCCTCTGTCTCGTCAGCAATGGCTGGACATCAGTGCTGTCTGTGTGCAGCAATTCAAATGCTGTCTCATTCATAGGATGAGTGTGTATGTGTGCGTGTCTTTTAGGAGGCCCTGTATAACCTTCCTGCTTAACAATTCGTTGACCTGAGACACCCAACTGCAGCCTGAACTCTCCATCCTTTCCTCTCTGTTTTCACCATTGGTGACCTTCCCATAGCCTTATGCTGAAGAGGTTGCTTTTGATGAGAGGACAGCTACCTTGAGTAAGGCTCAGCAAGACTGTTCAATTATAGCCTTAGCTGGTTTGGCTCAGTGGACAGAGCATCGGGCCTGTGGACTGAAGGGTCCCAGGATCGATTCCTGTCAAGGGTATGTACCTTGGTAGCAAACACATCCCCAGTAGGGGGCGTGCAGGAGGCAGCTGATTGATGTTTCCCTCTCATCGATGTTTCTAACTCTCTATCTCTCTCCCTTCCTCTCTGTAAAAAAACTCAATAAAATATTTTTTTTAAAAAAAAAGACTGTTCAATTGTAGCTACTAGTCATTACTTACCATCAATACCCTTGTGTATCAAACAATGGAGCACATATCACCAATTGTCTCCTGCTCAGGGTAAGTCAGCAAGTTGACTGTTTAAGAATGCCCAGAAACTGTATCTTAATAAGGGTGTGGGTTACACAGGTACATGCATTTGTGAAAGCATATTAAGTTATATAGGCATATCTCAAAGATATTGCAGCTTCAGTTCCAGACCACTGCAATAAAGTGATCATCTCAACAAAGCAAGTCACACATTATTTTTGGTTTTCCAGTGTACATAAAAGTTATGTTATAATACCCTGTAATCTATTAAGTGTGCAATGGCATTATATCCAAAAATCAATGTTAATACCTTAGTTAAAAAATAACTTACTGTCAAAAAATGTTAACCATAATCTGAACCATGAGCAAGTCATAATCATTTGGTTGGTGGAAGGTCTTGTCTCGATGTTGATGGTGGCTGACTGATTAGAATGGCAGTTGCTGAAGCTTGAAGTGGCTGTGGCAATTTCTTAAAATCAGACAACAATGATGTTTTCTATGTTGATTGACTCTTCCTTTTACAAAAGATTTCTCTGTAGAAAAATTTTCAGAATTAGAGTCAGTCCTTCCAAATCTTGCTACTGCTTTGTCATCTAAGTTTATGTAATATTTTAAATGCTTTGCTGTCATTTCCACAATTGCACAGTCTCTTCACCAGGAGTCGGTTCCATCTCAAGAAACTACCTTCTTTGCTCATACATAAGAAGCAACTCCTCATTCATTAAAGTTTTATTATGAGGTTACTGCAATTCTTCAGGTTCCACTTCTAATTCTAGTTCTCTTGCTCTTTCTACTATAGCTGCAGTTATTTTCCCCACTGAAGTCTGGAGTCCCTCAAAGTCACCCATGAGAGTTGGAATAAACTTATTCCAAATGCCTGTTAATGTCAATATTTTGGCCTCTTTGCCTTAAATCAAAAATGTTCTTAATGGTTTCTAGAAGGGAGAATCTTGTCCCAAAAGGTTTCAATTTGCCCAGATTCATCAGAGGAATCGCAATCTATGGCAACAATAGCCTTATAAAATGTATTTTTTTAAATTAGACTTGAAAGTTGAAATTATTCCTTGATCCATGGGCAGCAGAATGATGTGTTAGCAGGAATGAAAATGACATTAATCTCACTGTACATTTTTCTCGGGGTTCTTGACCAGGTGCATTGTCAGTGAGCAGTAATATTTTAAAAGGAATCTTTTTTTTAGCAGTAGGTCTCAACAATGGACTTAAAATGTGCAGTAAAACATGTAGTAAGCAGATGTGCTGCCATTAAGGCTTTGTTGCTCCATTTATAGAGCACAGGCAGAGTATATTCAGCATAATTATCATGGGCTTTTTAGAAAGGTAAGTGATATTTTTAGAATAATAAAAATATTTAGAATGGTAAGTGAACACTAGCTTCAAGTCATTAGCTGCATTAGCCCCTAACAAGAGAGTCAGCCTGTCCTTTGAAGCTTCAAAACCAGGCATTGACTTCTCTCTAACTATGAGTCCTAGATGGCATCTTCTTCTAATATAAAGCTGTTTTGTATAAATTGAAAATATGTTATTTAGTGTAGCCACTCTCATTAATTATCTTAGCTAAATTTTCTTGATAACTTGTTGCAGCTTCTACATCAGCGCTTGCTGCTTTACCTTGCACTTTTATGTTATGGAGATGGTTTCTTTCCTTAAACTTCATGAACCAGCCTCTGCTAGCTTCAAACTTTTCTTCTGCCATTTTTTCACCTCACTCAGGATATATAAGAATAATGAGAGTTAGGGCCTTGTTCTGGGTTAAGCTTTGGTTTAGGGAATACTAAGGATGATTTGATCTTCTATCCAGACTACTAAAACTTTCTCCGTAAAAACCTTTCCTTTTCTGTCTTATCCTTTTCATGAAAATATTTTGCTCACTCTCTGTCAACTAGATACTATGTTAAAAGTTAAAAGGTTAAAAAGTTGATTCCAAATTATCTTAAGGACAGGCAATAAAATATTTTGTAAGATATTACTAAAAATATTCAGAATCACCATTTGACCAAATCAAAGAAGACCATTGCATTCTACCTCCATACATTTTATCTCAGGATGGCCCAAACAAATTTGAATATCTGGCACTTTTATTAGAGTATCCAGCAATAATCTTGAGGCATGCAACATCATTAGATTAAACCTGAATAGAGCAAGTCTGAGAAGCACTATATATCTTAGGAACATCATTAAAAAAAAGAACCCCATTTCATGTAATATTTCTTTTCCAAAGTAGCATGCAAGCTCATTCTGGCACTTTGGAAATGAATCACTTGCTCTGGTCTCACCCAGGAGGAGTAAATCCTCCAATTTTAGAGAAGTTGCTAAAATAGAAGGAAGAAAATGAACTTTCCAGCATACTTACTCAAATTCCTATACCTGTTTTATATTAGATTAGGGAGTTCTTTTCCTTAGGCAGATTTAGGGATTTTATTCCACGGTTGAAGATAACTAAGCACAAATGTGTTATAAGCCATCTCAGAGTCTTGTACAACATACTCATTCTGGTTGTGTCATACTCATTTATTCATCAAGTCATGGCTTTTCACCATATGATAGTTCTTAAAGTTAAAATTTCCATCACCTGACACAAAAAAGGATATTGAACGATAATTTATCAGTGTTGGTTTTTATGTTGCTTTTCCCCTTCCCCAATATTGCAGCATTTCTGGTGTATCTGACCTGGCTGAGAAGAACATCTTTGGTATTAACATTCTCCTATGTATTCTACCAGGACATTGGGTACAATGGCAAGAAGCTGTGATCTTGGAGTAATCTAAAAAGAGTTTAATTAAAAATAGTTTAATTAATAGTTTAACTAAAATGGCATACAAACTGTGCCTATGAATGGGAAAATGTAATTTAACTAAACAAATTTATGCAGAAAACTTACACTTAAAAATGTACATAAGGCATAACCAATTTTAAGTGAATTTGCAACCTTAAAAGTTAACTAGTTGGAAAGAACAATTTGCTTTTATGTTAAAGAGAGAACATTTCAATAAAGTAAGGAATTACATATATGTGTCTATTTTCAATGAATGCTAGTGTCTATAGTTAAAAATACCAATAACATTTGGGAATAGTTCCTTTTTCTCTGCAAGAGAACTGAGATGTAGTAATCCTTACCTATATAGACTTGGTTAATTAATATTTGCAGAGAACTCTGAGTTCTTGCAATAATAATCTCCATAGAAAGATGAAACAGACTGCTATGAACACCCAAGTAAGCCACTTGGAAAGGCTGGCGTAAAAACCAGGATTTCAACCACTAAGAAGAAAATGACATATCCGTGCGGGTTACCATCAAAGGAGACCTCCAATCCATCACTCCTAAAGAAAAAAGAAATGTTAAAAAAGAAATGAGATAAGGAAATAGTCACTTCAGCACCACCTCATGCCCTTCTAGAACAGCAATCCCCTCCACCAACCAGTTACTTTTTTGATCCATTCTAGTGCGGTCTTGAATTTAGAGAGGTTTTATAAGATTAGTTAGTGTTAGCTGGTTAATATTCAAAGGTTGTCTTTTCCTAAAAGTTTCTGAGTTTAATAAGAGAGCTATTTGAGATGCATATAAAACATTCTTCCATATTCCTTTTGGAATAAAAGTACTGCTTTATATCATTCTAGGCCTACAGACAGTCTTGCCTTATAATTATTGTTGCCTGATTATTATCACCTGATTATTATGAGTGTTGGATAAAATAATTACTAATCTAACTGAGAGTTTATGAAGACAGAGGATTTATTGATCTTTACCAGTTATCTAAACAATAGGCACATCTTTTCCAAGCCAAATTCTCCTGTCCAATGTCATTACACTAATTCTGACTTCTTTCCTTAATTAAATTCTTTCTCTAAGAGAGAATATTTTCATAGAGAGCCCACAGTGTATCGGACTTAATAACAGGCAACTGCTTCTAGGAGCAGAGCCCTCCTGACAGTGTTTCAGATCTAGCGAAAGTCACCAATTACCAGATTCTCCAGAGACCAGACCTTACAATGAGTTTTCTGACCCCGAGAGGATTTAGATAAGCTCTGGATACATTCTGTTCCGTGACATGAGCACTGAGTTGCTTAGCAGCAAAAATGTTCCTCCCCTCTAACACCCCAGCCAACACATTTCCCCAGGATTATAAGGTTGCAACAGGTTGGGAGTGCTGAGCTGCAAAGTGAGAGAGCAGGTTTTTGCTCATCTTTCATTAGGTTTAAGACCCTCAGGCAATTTGTAATGTCTTCTGAGTCTTTTCTTTCCTAAATTCCAGGATGGAAGGGCCCCCCAGGTGGTTCTGTTCTTTCCTCCCCCTGCGGTGTGGGCAACACCAGCCAGGTAGGGCTTAGGAAAGGTAGAAGTTCTCACTTCCCAGAGGGATTTGTCGATTAATCTAATAATGGGGAGGGGGGTGGGAGGGCAGCATTTATAGGAAGAAAGTAATATAATATCTTTGAGAGCCAATTAGACATCTAATGTCTAAGGAGAGTCTGTGTGGTTGTCAAAACCATGGTCTGTGAAGTGGGACTGCCTGGTTCAGATCCCAGCTCCACTTCCTCCTGGCAACCCCTCTGAGCCTCTGTTCCTCATTTATGATAAGAGATGATATTAAAGAAGGTATCTAGTCAGAGGTTAGGGGTAAATAGGAGAACCTCTCAGAAACTTAGATGAGGACTGGGTGCATTGGAAGCTCTCAAAAAAAATCTTAGCAGGTATGAAAAAAGAAAAATGTAGGTACTGTTATTCCTACTTTACATTTGAACTGGATATCAGAAATGTCAAAGCTTCTGGTGACCAGGGTCATACAACTAATTAATAAATGGAAGAGTGAGGATGTGAGTCCAGGACTGCCCCCCATGCCCTTAGCACCTGGCCATGCTAGTATTGTCAGGAGACTGTGTTATACCCAGCACAGGGATCCAAGGGGCTGGAGATGGGTCATGGTGCCCAAGAAGCCACCAATAGAGGTTAATGCTCCAGAGAAAAGGATTGAGTTTCCCTTCAGTTGTCTTTTACAAAGTAGTTTTTCCTGGAAAGAATATCACAACTTAGGGGGGAGGGGAGATGAGGAAATTGGCATCAGGCTGGGCACATGCCACATGCTGGGTGCTGGGTCACACACTACTAGTATGTACTTCTTCTCATCTACTGCACACAATGGTGTTCAGTGTTGGTGTTATTATCACATTTTATAGGTAAAGAAATGGAAGCGCAGATAAATAAAGCACCGACTAGTCCCAAGATCAAAGGCTAATTGAGGAAGCTGAGCTCACCCATAGCCAGTCCTGTCTGCTTTCCAATGCCACCAGCTCTCTGCGCAGTAGACTAACTAAACGGACTAATTTCCTCACGGAACCTAGATCAAATTGCTTTATCAACAATCTGGCAATCACCGTTCTAACCAGACCTTGGCTATGGGCACCTGAAGACAGGACAGGCACCGAGGCCTGTGAAAAAGCAGAGAAGGCGGTGCAGAGGGTTGGGGGCAGGAAGCCACCAGCTCCAATCAATCTGACAGGCCACCTGCAATGCTGGATGCCGGAGAGGATTTAGAGTAACGCAGTTAAAAATGGATTTTGCCATTAATGCATTTCTGATTAATGCCTTCCGCTCCATTCAGAAGTAAAGTAAGTTCATTTTCTTTTTGGAAGATCCACACCTTGGAGATTCTATAAATATCCCTCTTCATTTAACTCCTGTGAAGAAATGGCTGCATCTCTTGGAGTGAAATTACTACCTTTTAGAGGCACTATCTCCCTCCGGTTGCCACTGCTTCCCTGAGCGCTCATTAGCCTGGATAGGAAATAGTTTTGTACAAGGCCGCGGAAGGCCGGCTGTCCTTAGGTTGAAGGGCATTTGTTCACCAAGCCCGCCTGACTCAGCAGTGAGGTGTGTGCGGAGGAAATCTCTCTGCCTGGCTTAGCTCTGCTCTTATTCGTCTTTCAATTGAAGGAGTGTGATTTTTCTGTTCTATTCAAGTTCTACTCAGAAAGCAGAGGAAGTGCATAATTATTTGGATGTCCCTTGTCTCCTTCTGCTGCCACATGTTACAGGAAATCTGACGATTAAAATATTATTCGTAATCTATTAAAATACATTTGGGTTGTTCAAAAGCGCTGTGTGGGAGGGTGGCATAAAAACTGCACCCTGCAGCGCAAAGGTCAATTTTGTTAGCTCCAGCACAGAACACAGTGTCAACCGAACGAGGAGCAGAGCAATAATTCTGGGGGTTCTTGGGAGAAAGTGTTTCTTATCGCTCTTGGTTTTGAAGGCCCAGGGTGTCGCAGGGTTTTCTCCAGTGGCCTCCAACAAATAAAATGTCAAAGGACGTTGGGAAGCAAGTGTCAGATCCTTCTGAAGCATCCATCTTATATAAAAACTGCTGTTTGAAATTTTAACCCTGCTATTTTGGCTTCATAAACGCGTGCTTGCTTAAATAATAAGGAAAATAAGACTACTCCCATTCCAGAGAGGTCATAAACTATGCCCCAGACAGAGTTGTCAGTGCTGGCACCAGGCCAGGCCTTGAGATATGTTCTCATGGCCCCTTCCCAGCACGCAGGCCTTCTTTCTCAGAAGACCCAGAAGTCTCATTCCAAATTTGGGAGACAAAAGAGCTAGAAAAAGTATAAATAGAAAAAGTTTCCTCCATGTTGCGGGGAGGGGGGCAGAATTTGAAAGACACATTTTTCTCTGGGCCTGTGCATAATAAAATGTAACTCCCTTTCTCTAAGCGTGGCTTGGTTTTTCTCTGGTCTTCTGTAATGCTTCCACTGAGTCCTTCCCAGGGTATCCCTGCCGTGGGGGCTGTCCCACAAGGAAGGTGCCTGGCACTGAGCAACCTTTTCCCAGCCCTTTCATAAGCAGGAGAAATGAGGACTCCATCAGCATTCCATCACGTACAATGTGACCTGGAAAGATCAAACAGAACGCAAGCTCAGAAAGCCTCTGGCCTTCCTCTCAGATCTTGCACCAAAATAATTAAACCTATCTTCAGTCTCCATCGCGCTGATTTAAAAGTGAGAGTCGCACAGCAGTCAATGCCAGTCCCTCAATTACCCAGGGTCCCGGCATCACAAAATAATTGTGATGACCAAGATTGTGATGTGCCACAGTGAGGAAGAAAACAGTCCTAGAACCCTCACAGCTACCACTGTGGAAAGCCAGCCAGGTGAGATGCAGTTTGGTCTCCAAATCCCATGGGAAAAGATCTGCCTCATTGAAAACAAATAGAACCAAATGAACAAAATATCTCCCCAATCCTGAGAGAGAGGTCACTGTTTACTAGCTGTGTGACTGTCGGTAAATTGTTCAACCCCGCTGTACTTTGGTTTTCTTATTGTAAAGGGGAGTTAAGAATACACCTACATTATAGGACAGTTGTGAGAATTAAATGGGTACTTGGAACAAAATAGTGCCTGGCATCCAGCTATGCATTACCATTCATCTTTCCTATCGAGGCATGTCAGTGGGCACCTGTAGATACACACATGGATGAGACCCTGAGTCTGTATCCATCCCTGACTCAACCACTTCCTCACCAACATTGCCAAATGAATAACTATCTGAGCTTGATTTTCCCCACGTCCCAATAAACTGACCACACATGCCTCTACCACACAGGAATGTGGTACACACCACTTCAGTTACTGTCCTGATGCTCCCTGAAGCGACTAATATGAACATGAATTTGCTAAATTTAAAACCCAACAAGACACATATGCTGACCACAGCTCTTCCTGAAAATATCAAAGTTAAAGCATGAAAGGAGGAATGTTTTAATATCATATTTTCATTATGCCAAGGCTTCATGGATTCAAAAAATTGAGTAAAAATGCCTGACCATAACAGGTCAGACTTTTTTGTTGTTGTTTACCATTTTTGTTCTTTAAAAGTTTCTGAGGATTAGTCTGTGCTGCAGGCTAAATAAATGTTAGCTTAGCTCCTTGGGCAACTGCCTATCAAGGGATTCTCTGAATGACTTAGTGCCTTAGGCACCATGAAAATGGATTTATGAGTTTTCCAGGCGTCCACGATAGCCAAATAAGGCTGTACATCAAAGGGTCCTATTTAAAGCTAAGTTAACCACCAAAGAACAGTGCTAGAAGGAAAGGAAATGATAAAAGAAAGGGATGGGGAAAGTCCCTGTCTGGATGGAAAAGCAACAGAAAGTTAATACTTGAGGGCCAGGCAGTAACTCACCCTAAAGCTACTCTTCTTTGTATAAAATCACACCACTGAGGAGAGAATGAACGGTGAGCCACAGGAAGCTGATCCAGCATAAATCAGCATTCCACAGCTCCCACAGCTACCGATCTCAGTCAACTGCTCCGGACCTGTGGGCCAGAAGGGCTCCACATCACTTCAGAAGGGGTTCCCTCCAGACACGCTTTGTATTTGGGGTCCTAAAGTCAAACGTTATTGAACATTTCCAGCAAGCATGTTGATCAATTCCAAGATACCTAGTGTCTTGTTCTTTGAAAAGCCTGGGAAGTTGTTCTCTTCTAGCTTAAAAATAGGTAATAGAATGTAAGGCGCTATTAAAAAATATTTATGTCACCCTAACCGGTTTGGCTCAGTGGATAGAACGTTAGCCTGAGGACTGAAAGGTCCCAGGTTTGATTCCGGTCAAGGGCATGTACCTTGGTTGCGGGCACATCCCCAGTAGGAGGTGTGTAGGAGGCAGCTGATTGGTGTTTCTCTCACATCAATGTTTCTAACTTTCTATCCTTCTCCCTTCCTCTCTGTAAAAACTCAATAAAATATATTTTTTAAAAATGTATGTTATTTATATTGTGGATGAAAGGGGCCACATGCTAACCTGACAAGCTCAGGGAAGGCCTGCATGGTGGTTTTGCAAACTCAGAACCTAAAGTAACCACAAAGGATGGTCTGAAATTACACTTTCACTAAAAGCAGTTGTGGTGGGTAGTTACGTCCTAGGCTGGTATCTTCACTGACAAGGTCAACCTTTACCCTAACTGAGCCTATCTGTCTGGTTGCATCTATGATAAGATACCCTTGAAATGTCTGGGTAACTTGTAACTTCCCTTTTTCAGGAGCCCTTGCAGCACAACCTAAAGTGATGGGTGCCAGGACAGATACCACAAATTGCTTCATTGTTATGTTAACTGTTCCTGCACCCACCTAAGTATGTGTCTATCATTTTACTTTTTATCCAATCCCAGAGGTTTCCCCGCTTTGCTTTCTCCTGCCTCTCTAGTCTATCACCAATGGATTTCATGTAACCCACTTACGTCCCTCTTTCGATTGCAATGTATAAATATAGATGTAACCCGCCATTCTCTGGAGCATTATTTCAATTCGTTGAGGTTCTGCTTCCCAGTAATTGTTGACAGTTTGGCTCAAATAAACTCACAAAAATTGTTTACAGGTTTGAATGTTTTTATGTTAACAATATGTTACCCTGCCTTACTACTTGTCGTGCCCTTTATTTTCAATAGTCATGGATTGCACGAGGCTTAAGGAACAATATCTAAACTCACATACATTCAAGCTATAGAAGTATAGATAACAGTCCAATGCTATAAAACTAAGGCTAAGCAATATGTGATGAAGAAATTATTACATGTAATTGTTCTTTCTTTCCTTTTTTGTTTTTATGTAACGAGAAGTGTTTTAACCTGGGCATGTAATGGCAATCATGCTTGTGCAATGAGACCAGGGAAGGCTGATTGGGCAAGACGAGGCCTGGGGAAAACCAGGATGTCCATTGATTGTATTCATCATTTGTCATCTGTGTCGCCCTCTATCTCCTTCTTCTCTGTGTTCTTTGCTTCCCACGGCACTGCTACACAGTCCCATCATCCCCTCACCTCTTTTCCCTATTAAAACTTACACTCAGAAAATAACGGTACCCATCCACATGAAGAATGACAATAAAAAAGAGCCCCACTTGTTAGCAACTCTTTAAGAATCAGCATTTTGACAGATATCAAAGCTTTAAGATAGAGAAGAAAGGTCTAAGGTAAGGATATAGTTTGTGGAGTTTATTATTTCAGCAGCTGAATGTCTTCAATGGATTGGAGTCTATTCTATACACCATTGGAAATAGAACAACATGGAATTTGCCCTCACAGTAGTCACAGCCTAATAACACAGACATAAGAATGAATGCAGCGCACCACTGAGATATAAAAAATGACTCAGTAGAGGTACAGACAAGTCTAAAGAGAAAGGAACTCACTCTCCCTAGGGAAGTGGGACAACATGAGATTCTTGCTCTTAAAGGAAATGGAGGCTTTGCCAGGTGAGGGGAGGAGAAGGGCGGACCCTGCAAAGGGAAGAGAATGTGAAGAGTGTTTGTGGGGGAGGGTCCTTGGGAAACATGCTGTGCTTGAGAACTAACCAAGAGACGACTTCCAGGACCGTAAAAATCACATGAAGCCCTGGCGGCTTTGGCTCAGCGGATAGAGCATCGGCCTGCAGACAAAAGGGTCCCAGGTTCGATTCCGGTCAAGGGCATGTACCTTGGTTGCGGGCACATCTCTAGTAGGGAGTGTGCAGGAGGCAGCTGATCGATGTTTCTCTCTCATCGATGATTCTAACTCTCTAACCCTCTCCCTTCCTCTCTGTAAAAAATAAATAAAAAATATATTTTTTAAAAAATCACATGCAGTAGGTGACCCTGGTTGGAGGAGACCAGGCCTGTGAATATGAACATCACTTGCAGGTAACAATCGTATTCATAGAAGAAACTGCGGTGGACGGTCCTACCCATCACTCTTGTCATTTCACAGGACCTCATCGCTGCCATCAAAACTGACGAGTTTGTCTTGCAGATTTCCAAGGGAAAGATATCCTCCTTTCCTGGCTAGAAGATCCAGCATGTAACCTTATTCTAAAGTGTTGGGGAGACTTAAACAGGGGACACAGATGTGGGAATTGAGCAAGCAGTGAGCAAACACCCTTGGCTGACATACAAGCCTCCCCCCCCCACCCCCCGTCTCACCTACATTATAGGTGGTATCTGCCATTACCGTTATCTCATGCACTTGCCACTATTTATTACTGAGGTCCCACTAATCTTAACATTTTTTGCACACATTGTATTTTTCACTTGGATACTGTTAGAATTCTCCTGGGATGGTTGATAGAAGTTTCAATTACCAGCCCATTTCCTCAGCAGCCTGGGGGAATGGGAAGTGATCCCTGCCAAAAAAAAAAAAAAAAAAAAGTTGCATTTTTCTCTGAATTTGGTGAAACTTCTGCTTCAGAGAACAGTGTTGTTTTTTTACTTCCTCCCTCTCTCCCCCACTGCGGTGCTGCCTCCTCCTCCTACTTCTCTAGTTTTTAATTTAGTTTGGCCTCTTCTAGAAAAAGATGGACATTTCCTTATAAAGAAAGTGATGCACTGCCTACTTAATTAACTTGGCTTCATGTTTGCTCTTGGTCTCCTGGGGCAGCATTTCTGAATGCTACTGACCCGCAGTTGCAAAAGGAAAACCAAGTGTAAGCCTCCCTGCGTTATTTCCAGACCCCCAGCACCACCCATCCTCCCCACCCCCTTGTTATTTTAGTTACCGCCATGGGTGTGGGCAGCAGCATAGTTGGGCTTAATCATCATCGTTGTCCCCAGAAATCTGTCCTGCTCTTCAGTGTTGCCTTAATTAGCTCTTTAGTGATTGTCATGTTGTCACCTTGTTTGGAATGTGTGTGCAATTTTCATTTTGCCTGTTATATCACCAGCAAGAGGTTGCACTCATCCGAGGACTTTTGGGTTGCCGCTGCTGTGATATAGGATGTTAGCTGCCTCATCCACTGTTACGGGGGCAAAGAAAGTGGGACAATGTGAGAAAAAAACAAAGGCACAAATTAGGTGTGGATGTGAAGGCTAAGGGGGTTCCAGCTGAGTGGCAGCTATTTTTGAGAAATGAGAAAGGCGGGTGATAAAGGTGACAAGAAGAAAATTCTGAGATGTTCTACATTAAAATTGCAGGGGCTAGGCAGTGAGAGAAAGACACAGAACGGTTAGCCTGGTCATAGCTGAGGACCAGCTCTGACACAGACTGCTCACATTCCTTCTATGCCTCCTAGGAGTTGGGATTAATTTCCAGGTGGCCATTTCTGCAGATTATCCTAGCCAGGAGCCACATAACGCTGGGAGCGTTCACTTCATGGGTACAGGTGAGCAGGGCTGCTGCCCACAGCCAATCCACAGGAGGGGACATTTATTCTTGCAGACTGTGCCTATCCCAGAGCCAGCCCTGCTTTACTTTCTCCCACACGTTAGCCTATAGTAAATGTAAATTCTTCTCAGATGGCTTACTTCTATCTCTCTATTTGATACATAAAATTTTAAAAATGTTTGCAAGCCTTGGCCAGTGTGGCTCAGTTGGTTGAGCATTGTCCTGCACACCGAAAGGTTGCCAGTTGTTCCGGTCAGAGCATCTGCCTGGGGTGCAGCTCGATCCCTGGGGTGTGCAGGAGGCAGCCAATCGATGTTCCACCCTCATGTCGATATCTTTCTCTCACTTTCCCTCTCTCTTCCTCTCTCTCTAAAAAAATCAATACAATCTATTTTTCAAACGCTTGTAGATTCCAAGATGATGGACATGTCTTTCCTGCTTAGCCATGCTGCTGGTGGCTTAGACTTCATGCCCCAAGATCAACCTTCTTTAGTTTTTGCTAACCATGGCCCAATAAACCCTTTCTTTAAAAAAGACTTTTAGCCGTGCAAGTTAAAATTTTAACACGGAAATTCTAAGGAGAATGGAGGACTAGAAGAGCCACAGTACAAAACAGAAAAGGCTAAGCCATTGGTGTACAGAAGCGTGGCCAGGTAGCTCTTCAATAAATAAAGCTACTTCCTCTTCAACAACATATCCAAGAGCAGAGCTTTACGGTGTCAAATGTTGTGGCAGGTTCTGAGCTTATCCTGGCCAATTCTCCATGGGACTTCTTGGAAAGGTGAGAGTGTGAAATAGATTTAAGGGGGATAAATGATATTGTGACCCCGTCTCTCCCCCTCACTAAAGTTAAGGCCAAAAGAGCCTTCTGGCGGTTCTCTTAATTAGTCCAGTAGCTGAGAGCTTCCACCAGCTCCGAGGAACGAGCTAATCCCTGCTTGGAATTCTCCCATCCATCCTTTTCAAAAGACACTCAAGAAGGCTTAGTAAGTAGAAGGAATCACTTAGTTTTTGGAATTTGATTTGATTTCAAGTGTTATATAAAACACAATTCTCAACGAACTCTTTTGTATTCAGAAAACAAGTGTATCCGTTTCTTTTTTTCCAGCCTACATTTATTCTCCCCGAGTGAACTGAATTATAATTAGTCCAAACAATCAATTAAAAGGCATTTATTCATTTCCTACTGTGAAGGGTGTACAAAAGCTTGAGATATGGCCACTGTGTCCCAATCTCACTGGCACAGGAAGCTGTAAAATATTTGCACATCTGGATCAAAGAAAGAGCCAGCGATGGCCTGTGAGGCACTGACATTGGTGAAATGAGAGCTTAGGCTCCCCGCTAAGTCCGTGTGGTCAACATACTTGAGATGTGTTCGCCTTTCCCATGTAATGCTGCATAGACCAGTGTTCCCTTCAGAGGTCCTTTCCCTTCTCATTCTCAGGAAGGTGACAGGAGGAGCTTTGTGACATCTGGGATCGGGGTGGCATGTGGGCCCCAGAGCAGTTGCACCGTGGGCAGACTACTTGCGAAATGTTGGCATTCGCACACCAGCATCTGGCTTTGAAGCCAGCAGTGGTGCCAGATGTTGTTTGTGAGATAATCATTCTGACCCTGCCTGGCACCCGTTTTCTGTGCTGCACAGTGAGCATCCAGTCAGGGGGGCAGAGCCCACGACCGAGAAGCGTGGAAGGGAAAGAGGGAGCGATGCCCAGAGCATCATTTCATTATTGGAATTTAAGTCTGCTTTTTAAAAAAATATATAATGCCTTTTTTTTTCTTTTAATATGCCAAAATAGGCACTAAAGATTTTATTAGAGCAATATTTTATTTATTTAACTAATAAGATGTCTTGTGGGATGGCAGTTAAGTTCAATTATAAAGATTCACTGTAATAATAATACTTAGGGTCTTCGTAACATTTTGAATTCCAGAGTCATTTTGCATTTATTAATCTGCTTAATCTAATAAACATCCCTGTGCAGGTGAGACGTGCAAAGGACTTGATTCATAAGGATCCAGGGAGTAGGGACAAGAGCGGTGACAAGGCCACTCCCCCAGCCTGTTAAGGGAGCTCCTACCCTGCCAGTAATACGATGCTAGTAGTTCTTGGTCCCAGTTCAGCCTCCTCCTAACTTCAAAAGTGAGGAATTTACCTAATGTATAATGCCAAACTCGGAGACAAGGCTTTCTTTATAATTTATGATATGGCCAAATGAAATGTGTTTCCATGAAGAAGAGGAAAGCAAACCCAGCAAACGACATGCACATCCTACAATGTGGTGCAAGCATACAGCGCCGGCTCAGGAAAGTTCTGCCTGGCTCCTTTGTGCATTTGACATCCCACATGCTCCATCACAAGCCTAATTATTTTGGAAACTCTCACAGCCTGTGGCCCGTGTTAGCTCCCGTAGCAGAGTCCGGGGATCACTCTGCCAGTTAACCAATGCAGGTTTTGGAAAGTCCTACTGAGTCCTCAGTAGCATGTTCAATTCCAAGGGAAATACAGTGTAAATCTAAAACTCGAAGGACTTACAGCCTAGTTGTGGAAAGATTAACCTTGATGGAAAGGGGAAATATTAAAATGGCATTCGATGAAAAGACCCAGGAAAGCTTTTAAATTGTGTCCTTGGTTACAGTTATTGATTGCTGTGGAACAAACCTCCCTGAAATCAAGGGGAGGAAAACAAAAAGCGTTTTATAATTCTCACACATTCTGCTAGGAATTTAGACAGGGGACTGGGTGCATGGCTTGTTTATGCTCCCTTATGTGCAGAGCCTTAGCACTGAGTGCTGGGTATGGTATGACTCAGGTTGTTGGAGACTACAATGATCTGGAGGTTTCTTCATCCACATCTCTCATATTCAGGTTGACTCAAAGGTTTGGCTCAACTGGGACTGTTCACACACACACACACACACACACACACACACACACACACACACGCACGCACGCGCACACACACATACATATATACTGAGCACTATTGCATACCCTGCTTCTAGACACTATAATGCCTATTCCAGCTTACACTCTACAACTTGAGTTGGAGCCCAAGCATATATGAACAAGGAGGAACAAATATATTTGAAACAGGGAGAATACAGAAGGCACTTGGATCAGTCAAGAGAGCAGAAACCCCTCTACGCCAAGATTTAATTCAGAGAATTAGGAGTCTAAGGCAGCCTTCAGACGGGCTGGGGAAAGAAATGTCAGGGAGGCTACTGCTGGCTTTCAGGAACTTGAAAGCATAGAAATGTCAAGGATGATGCCATCAATGATGGAGTGTGTTTATAACCTGGGTCTCTCCAGAGGGATTTAGAAGGGCATAAATGAAATACTTTTCATGACCAAAAATGAATAACAGATAAAGAACATCAAGAGGAGAAAGCCATTTTGCTCCCAGTTCCTTTTCTGCTTCCGAGAGTCTCAAGCTTAGTATGCTTGGGGCTGTGACAGGCATCCCACAGCCTGGAAAGGAGACACCAACCTTATGTAAGGATGAGAAGCAAAGGGCTGGTGCATCAACCCTCTAATCTTCCACTTGTATATTTATTGATAATTGAGATTAATCCACGCCTACTCTTACTGAAGTATGCTCTTATTTACAGCTGGACATATCTAAATCAAAACATACACAGTACACAAACAAACGATGACAGATTTCTGTGATGGTAGCAAGTAATCTTCGAATGGATTCATGGATTCAGAGCTGTTGTGTGGAGGAAAGCAAACTTGTCTGACTTCAGGAAGCTTAGCATCACCAGGCTGTGTCATAGCCATTGTACATCTTATTTCCACCATCATATTTGTCAATAACCACAAGAAAATGAGAAATCCAAGATCTAGGTTACAAAATTTTCCAAGTTAGGTAGATGAATCCATTCTGCTCTTACATGTGGTTGAACCTCCAAGAAGCCAATGGAAGATAAAACCTGGTTTTCTTTATTCTCCGGGTAATGAACAGTAGCCTGGATTATCATTTGGCCAGCCCAGCCACTTACAGAAACACAGGTTTCCCTGATCTTTTTTTTTTTACCTCTTTCAATCTTAAAATTCCTGAGGAAGAGCCACTATTTGGTCTGGCCTCCTTGGAAGGGTGTGACGAGAAGGGGGCAGCAAATCAGTGGTGAGTGAGGACAGGAGGGTGAGCAGCCCACCATTAAGGACTGTCATGACGGGAGCTGTCTTGGTGAAGCCAAATATCTGGAATGGCAACACCACCTCCATTCAGCACAGATCATGAGAAGAAGCAAGAATAAGAAAGACATTTTCCTTGTGCTGTGGAATCTCAGAATAAGATAGGGTACAAAAAGCTCAAGAAGAATGAGGACATGGATTGGAGGATTGAGTGAAAAAGGTGAAGAAATTCAGGAGTACGGATTGGCAGTTACCAAATAGTCATGGGGGTGTGAAGGACAGCACAGGGAATATAGTCAATAATATCGTGATAACTATGTATTGGGCCCGGTGGGTACTGGAAATATCAAGGGGATCACTTTGTAAAGTATAAGATTGTCTCACCACTCTGCTGTACACCTGAAACTAATACAAAATAAGATTGAATGAAAACTGTAATTGAAAAAAATTAAAACTAGAGGAAGAATAAGGACGTGTGAGAGTGCTCCTGGAACAGGAAGGAGAATCGGAAGACTTTCCTGCTCTCTAACAGCATTTAGGACCTTACACACACCTGCTTGGAGCATGAATACCGTGAATACTTCAATTATGGTAATATGGTGTGATTTAGAATACCCCCATGTCTTCTGACAAATTACCCCTCTGCCCTCTGGCAGGCATTGTAGGTCTTCAGCTTAAATCTTTATCCCTAAGTTTAAATTCACTGGAGAAAGCGAGTGTTTTATATCAATATAAAAGCATGCACAGAGCTATATAACTGGCCTTTAAAAAACTCAAATATCAGGGCCTTACCTCTTGGTTCAATAAGTGAGGATGATGTGAGACCCAGGAAATCAGCTGGTTCTGGATACAAATGGTCTGAGGACCTGACCGTGGCTTTGTACTCTTTAGTGTAAATGCAGGTCCCAAGGGCAAGTCTGCTTAAGAAAGTCCTCCAAAGTCACACAGTTCTGAGGAGGGAGATATGGAGAGATAGAAGCGTGCGGTGGGGGTGGTGAATACTGTAAAATGAAATTGAGTTGCCCAGTCAAGGTCATATGGCTAAATCCACCACCCAGATTTCCCCAGGGGAATCAGAAAGGCTAGGATATAACTTCCAGAGAAATCTTCTATTGCCAAGTGGATTTGAAAATTGGGAGCTAAATGGAGTCCCGTGTTTATTATTTATCCAATATCTGACCTTCTCAGTCACCTCTACCATGAATAAAATCAGCAGAAACTCCGTCATAGTCCCTCTGCTCTGTGCCCAGCCCCGAGGAGCACTTTCAAGTAAAAACTGGAGAACAAACACTCACAGAGGAGACGGCGACCAGCTGGGGTTTATTTCAGTGTGTCAGCTTGACACAAACATGGGCGAAGGCCAGATATGGATTGGTGAGTCACCCACATTTAGATGCAGTTTGTGTAAAATGTTTTCATTTCCGCATCATGGAAGCAAATCTGAAAGCTTTCACTCAAACCATGGAATTTAATTCCCTGCTACAAAAAATGACCTACCCCCAAGCACAGCTTTAAAAAGTCCCACTCTGACTCCTGCCTAGTTTCCGAATCTAGCTTAACTAGTTTGTATTTAATTGCAGCATAGAACAACCAAAATGATGATATTTTGCCTCTGGTAATTCTCTGCAGCCCACATGAATTGTTTTTAAATAAGAATGAATTAAAGTGTGGTTAATCTTAGTACCACATAATCCTTTGAAAACAGACTTTAGATATTGTGTTTTCTTTTGAAAGGCATTGATATTACCTAAGGCCTGAATGTCTGCACTTTGGAGTTGGGGTGGGGGATCGAGAGAGATCAGGAGATTCTTTTAGCCTGCATCTGGAGCCACCTGCTCCCTAAATATTCATTTTGTAGAGAAGTCTTACTACTGCTTGCAAGTTTTCAGAAAGGCAAGAATTAAAATATTAAAGATGTATACACTACCTTCAGATTTTTTGTCCAGCATCACTTTTTAATGTTCATGATAAAACCAGTCCATAGGAAATTTCTCCCTGATTTCAGATGTAATGCGGACTGTACATTTTATCATACAGACCAAATGATATGGAACATATGTATCAAAGGATTCCTGACCATCATCACAATATCTTTAAGACAGGAGATCTTTGTAGCAGATAGTTCAAAATTATTTCTTAACAGCTTTATTGAGGTATCATTTACATATAAAAATTGTATATATTTATGGTTGTAAAGCTCAATGTATTGATATATGTATACACTGTGAAATGATCACCACAATCAAACTAATCAACATATTCCTCACTTCTACATAGTTACCAGTGTGCATTTGTGTGTGTACCACATTTTATCTTGAATAACTGAAATTTAGTACCCTTTGACCAACATCATCCCATTTCTCAGCCCTCCAGCCCCTGGGAGCCACCATTCTACTCTATGCTTCTATGACTATTGTAGATTCCAAATACAAGTGAGATCATACAAGATTTTTCTTTCTGTGTTTGGCTTATTTCGCTTAGCAGGATGTCCTCCAACTTCATCCATGTTTTCACAAATGGTAGGATTTCCTTATTTTTTTTATTATTTTTTAAATATGTTTTTATTGATTTCAGAGACAGGAAGGGAGAGGGAGAGGGAGAGAGAGTTAGAAACATCGATGATGAGAATAAATGATTGATTGGCTGCCTCCTGCAGGCCCCACACTGGGGATCAAGCCCACAACATTGACTTCTGCCCTAACCTGTAATCGAACTATGACCTCCTGGTTCATGGGTCAATGTTCAACCACTGAGCAATACTAGCCAGGAAGAATTCCTTATTTTTTTGAGGTTGAATAATATTCCTGTGTGTGTGTGTGTGTGTGTGTGTGTGTGTGTGTGTGTGTGTATCACATCTTTATCCATTCATTGGCTGAAGGACAGTTAGGTTGTTTCCATGTAAACAATGCTACAATAAAAATGGGAGTTCGGTTATCTCTTAGAGAATCTGATTTCCATGCCTTCAAGTATATAGCCAGAAGTAGAATTACTGGATCATATAGTAGTTTTACTTGTACTTTTTTGAGGGAACTCAATACCATAAATTAGTACAGCCATTATGAAAATCAGTATGGAGGTTCAAACTTATTTATTGAGCAATTACTGTGTGTCAGGCTTGAGATATATCAATGAGATGGATATCCACCCTGTGATCTTTAGTAACTCAAATCCTTTTAATCTTGTTTTCTCATTAGGAAAAATTGAGAGAATTGAACGAAATCTCACAGCATGGCTCTAAGATTCAATAGAACTAAAGAGCTTGTAATCCTTGTGTGCTGGCAACAAGGATATACTGGTGGGTGCTGGTTATAAGAAGAAATTTGACCGAAGAAAGACTTCAAAGGATGGTAATAATCCTGATATCAGGAGTTTCAGTACTTTTAACATGACATGTAATCACAGTTGATTTACCATCATCTGCTTAATCTGGTTTATTAAAAAAAACAAACACTCAGCCAATCCTAGTGTCAAATGTTTTAGCATTTTTCTGCTAATGTTTTTAATCAAAACTAAATGAAGATATTACTGTCATTAAAAAATAAAAATAAAAAATCCCTGGAAAACAGAAAGGATTCTTTTGTTGGCAAACAGGGAAACATGTATGCCCCCAAACTAGGTGGTAATACAGCATGGTCTCTGGGAAAGAACTGTTTTGACTTCTTGAGGAGATCAATGTGCTGAAATTTGAAGCCTGAATTACCAATAAGCAATCTGAGTACAGTCTCCACAAATTTAGAAAAACAATCAAGAGAGGTTTTAGGATTTTGATGGCAATTTTAAAAAGAAATTCCACATTGTTTTACCAGTTTTCAGTGTTAAGAGGAAAAATAGCATCAGGAACTTCACTGATTAATAATAGGCAATTTTTACTTTCTACTACTTCTTTGTTACAAAATTGCTTATATCTTGTTAAAATATAAATAGTTATAATGGATGGATGGATGGACAGATAGATAAAACTTAGATAAAATCCTAGAAAGAAAGATTAATAAAACTGAAAATGGAGAGTGTCACTTTGTATAAATGGAACTTTAGTATAAAACTAAAAATACCTACTACCTAGTCATTATAGCCATTATATTTCCCCTAAAGCTTAAAAGGAAGTTTGTTCTAGAAGTAGTATAAATTAAATCAAACTCAGAAGAAAAAAAATAAACAGCAAGAAGTAAAACAAACTTACATAAAATGGGTCTCTGAGGAGACCTGAATTCCAGGATGGTTTGGAAACAATTGCTTACTTCTCTCAATTTTCCAATATTACTCCCTGCTTTGTTCCCCTGCCTCATTCTTCACAGCACAGAGGAAGGCACATATGGGAGCTCCCTCAGATTCTTCCACTAAATCTGAAAAGCTGCATCCACCCGCTCCTACCTGTGCTCTTGTGCACAAGGAGGACTTGCCTCTTCCCACCAAAGGTCAGTACGCTCCATACAGCACTACCTCCCTGCTCAGTGGGTGTTCTCTCCAACTCCTGCCACTCTCTGTTGGAGGCTTCCAATTAGCTATCAAATATACTCCACTTCTCCCATGTTAAAACTGTTTTTCTGGAATCCTACAATGCCCTCCAGTTACCTACCCAATATATTGAATCTATTTCAAGATGAAACATCTCTCAAAGAATATATATGCTCATTCTACATCCTCACCAACCATATACTCCACCATCTACTTTGGGCCTGCCAAGAATGAACTTACTAGAATTATCAACAACTTCTACACTGCAAAGATAATGGGCACTTACTTGTTAGTCTCTATCTTATGTTTTGTCTCTCCTCCCAAGTTTACTGAGTTGGCCACAGCATGCTTGAGAGATTTGGGAGTGTTTTTACACCCAGATTCACACACTCTCCTGATTTCCTCTTACTTATGGTCATGCCTGTTTCGAGACTCTGTGCTCCGTCAGGCTGTTCTCATTCTAGCCCTGTCCACACTGATCTATACTCTCTCATAGTTAAACACCTACTCACCACAAACTACTTGGGTATCTCATCTGTAATGCCTGATCATTAATAATCAACATATTCTCCATATCTTAATATATTTACTTAAATGTCCCTACAGCTTCCCAAACTAATCATATTCACAACTAAATCATTATCTTCTCTTCAAATTCTCTTCTCCTCATTGGAAGTTGTTAGCATTATCTATTTGCTCATGCCAGAACTACATGGAGGTACTCTTGGCCTGGCACTTTACCTCCCAAATCCAATCATCTATCACCAAATGTTTTGATTCTAACTCCAAAATATATTTAAAACATATCAACTTCTCTCCATCTCTATTTTACTAACCTGGTACAAGCCATCAGATTCTCTTTTCTGATCCATCAACTCATCTCCAACCGACCAGTCATATTTCTTCTCCATCCAGTCCATTTGACTCACAGTTGTCACATTCATGTTTTTATTATGCAAATATCACAACAAAATGCTTTTGCTTAAAGTGTCTCGATGGCTTCTTTTACCGGTAAAAAGTCTGAAATGTTTAGCCTGAGACCGAAAACCCTGGGCTTCTGTGGCCTCGTTGCATACACATCCCATTCACTCCATTTACTTCAGCCTCAGGGGACCTCTCTCAGGTCCTTCTTGCTCATGACCTTCATTTGGTGTTTGTATGGAGTGCATTCTTCACCTGTTTACCAGCAGATCCTTTATCCATCCTCCAGGCTGCCCCAGCTGAAGTGTTATTCCTTTACAGAAACCTTGCCTGGCCTTCTTCCACGAATGTGGTCCCCAGTTATATGCTTTTAGGGGAAAAAATCATACATATCATTATTTTATTCCTGCAACTAACATGTTGCTTAGAACATAATGGGCACTCTAAATATATTTATTAAATAAGTGCTATTGAGGGGAGGAAATTTATGATATTCTAAAAGATCTACATTTGAAGGGTATAAACGTTGAAGTAGAAGGGCTCAGATTCCTAATGGACATTTATCAATATTCAGTCAACAAGTGATTTCATCAACTAGTGCTCCCTATCTCTGACTTCAACTAGAACATCCCAGAAACAATGTAGCTAAGTCAGTTCAATTGTTCCTTACAACAGGTAAGTGATTTGACCATAAAACACTTTTGGAGCAAGGCCAGCAACCTAGAGAGAATTGGCCCAACAGAGCCCAGCAACTGAGAGCGTAGGCTTTGAAGCCAGGCACAGCTTGCAATCCTGGCCTTTCTACTTAATAAGTGATAGCCTCTGAGACCTTATGGTATCTCCTGCAGGGTACATTGGAAAAAGGAACTAATTATAGTGTATGTTGTTTTCTTCATGAGGGTCCATTGTGTGTTGGGAAAGAGAAAGCAGAGAACTCTCATTTTAGGAATATTTTTGCAACTCCTGAATGACTGATTTGTTTATGACCCTTGCCAATGTAATCATTTATTGTAGCTCTCTCTTCATGAGTCTGTCTAGCCCATGGAAAAATGACACACCACACTGTGCTTTATGTTATGCTGAAAGTGGTGGGAAAGTGAGCTTTCTGAATTCATGCAACAGGGGTCTGTATCAGTCAGTGGCCATCAGGAGACAGAGCCATCTAATTATTTAACAAAGAGAATTTAGTATATTAAGCTTAAGATGTAGCTTTCATCCCTAGCGATGGTAGAACAAAAGAAAGAGGTTGGAATTATTCAAGCATAGAAGCTTGGAGATGAGGTCCTGTGGATCTTGAACCCAGACCTCTGAGAAGGGAGTGCTCCTTGGTTGGCAATGGTGTCTCTGAAGTGGGCACAATGAAGTTGGTTCTGCAAGTTGATGGAGAAATTGCAAACTGAAGTTATTGGTATTCTAGGGATAAACCATTTCTGCAGAGGTAAAGAAGTGTTGCTAGATCACCTCAAAGGAACAGGAAGGTGGAAGACTCTTCTCTAGGCTTTCCAGTCTCTCCGTGCAGCCTCCTACCAACAAAACCAAATAGGAAACAGTTGGAAGAGAGAAATGCTTTGGAAGAAAATCCATCCCAGAATCTCAGATTGGAGTATAAAAGAGTGAGTTGGGAACTGAAAGAAAATACCTTACTAATTTATACAGAATCTAAGCAGCCCTTGGCCTTTTCTGGAATTGTTGTCCACAAGATGTGCCTGGAAAGTCAACTTTTTTTTTTAATCATAGTCTTTGTAGCACCCTGACCCCTACATAGCTGTCAATCCTGCCTATTTCTTTTTTTAAAATATATTTTATTGATTTTTTACAGAGAGGAAGGGAGAGGGATAGAGAGCCAGAAACATTGATGAGAGAGAAACATTGATCAGCTGCCTCCTGCACACTCCCTACTGGGTATGTGCCTGCAACCAAGGTACATTCCCTTGACCAGAATTGAACCTGGGACTCTTGAGTCTGCAGGCCGACGCTCTATCTACTGAGCCAAACCTGTCAATATCCTGCCTATTTCACAGCTGCCTCCCAGGAATCTATCCCTTCTGCTCTGCAAAGAGCCAACAGGATCCCTACATTTTCAAAGTTCTTCCTGGACAGCTACATCTGGAAATCAACCAATGAGATGAGACTACAAGGTTCCCAAAATCCTGGTCAAAGAGTCCAGCCCAATCCCCAGGTGCCAAAGGGAGACTAAGTCCTGATGACCTGAATCAACATTAATCTGGAACAAGAAAATGTCAAGAGTGTAGACCTATTTGCGCACCCTTTGCAAATTGTCTCTACTGCCAAACCTATTGGTATTCTTCCTCAACCTTTGAGGTCTTTATAGCCTGCCTTCGCCCATCCCCAGGAAAGGATTTGCTTGGGAAAGTATGATTTCATCCTTTTCACTGAGGAAAAACAGCTACAGGCAAAGGATGCTCTAAGGTGTGACTGATGTTGGCAGAAGACATGAAGCTCCAGAACATTGATATGACAGAAATTGCTCAAAATCCTAATGCTCCAATGAATCAATTTTCATCTACTATGGCTCCACTGTGGAAACTTGAGAAGATGTAGACTTCTGCTAAACCAAACAAACCTAGAGGCCCAATGAGTCAACTATATGCTCTTCATTATGACCATTGCATAGTTCTGTGCTGGTGATCGACAGGTGGACACACCTATAATTTTTGTTTCCCTTGTCATGGAAAACCAAGTGGCATCCATTGAGGGACAGGGGCTATTTTACCAGCTGATTTAGGAACCACCCAAGTGCCTGTGACACCCCCATTAAGTCCTGACACCTATGTTTATGCCATTCTAACTATGAATGGGAGAGAGGGGCTATGTATTTTAAAATAATCTTTCTCCCTGACCAATCCTTTGTTTTACAACCCTCTTGGTATCTTATTCCAGTAAAAACCCAGAAAAGCAATATTTCCCTCCCTTTCTAAATATGCACGTGCCCACATGCATTTTAAGTAAAAAAAATCTAATCTAATAATAGACAAATATGCAAATTGACCATACCTCCGACACACCCACAAGCCACGCCCACAAGCCACACCCACCATCCAATCAGAGCAAGTATGCAAATTAACCCAAACCAAGATGGCTACAGCCACAGAGAGCAAGGTTTCCTAGGTAACAGAGGAAACCAAGCTTTCTGCCAGCCATTGCAGGTCTAAGCCTCCACTCAAGCTACAAAGTTTCAATTATAGAAGGTAAACAAATTCAAACAAATGGCGGCAGATTGGAGCTTGAGAGAGCAGGCCAGGGTTGTCGCCGGCAACAGGGGAAGCAAAGCTTTCCACACACCCTGGCCAGGCCCACCCGCTTAAGGCAACAAAGTTTCAATTATAACCCCAACACAAAGGGCTTTGGGCCTCGGAGGGAGCCTCAGGCTTGGCTCTGCTCCAGGCTACAAAGTTTCAATTGTAGAAGGAAAATAAATTCCAGATACCAGGGCCTCCGCTTGAGTTGCCAGGGGGCGTGGCCGGCCTGCAAACCACCACAGGCCCCTCGCTCAAGCCGCCCCATGCCCCCAGGGTACCCCACCCTGATCAGGGACACCCTTCAGGGCAAACCAGCTGGCCCCCACCCCTGTATCAGGCCTCTATCCTATCTAATAAAAGAGTACTATGCAGATTGATCATCACTGCAACACACAATATAGCTGCCCCCATGTGGTCAAAAATCCTGCCCCCATGTGGACACAGGATGGCCACCACAAGATGGCCAGCAGGAGAGGGCAGTTGGGAGGCACCTGGCCTGCAAGGGAGGGCAGTTGAGAGGGACCAAGCCTGCAAGGGAGGGCAGTTGGAGGTGATCAACCCTGCAGGAGAGGGCAGTTAGGGGTGACCAGGCCGGCAGAAGAGGGAAGTTGGGGGCAAACAGGCTGGCAGCAGAGTGGTTAGGGGGTGATCAGGCTGGCAGGCAGAAGCGGTTAGGGGCAATCAGGAAGGCAGGCAGGCAAGCAGTTGGGAGCCAGCAGTCCTGGATTGTGAGAGGGATGTCCGACTGCCTGTTTAGGCCCGACCCCAGGGATCGGGCCTAAACGGGCAGTCGGACATCCCTTGAAGGGTCCCAAATTGGAGAGGGTACAGGCTGGGCTGAGGGACAACCCCCCTCCGTGCATGAATTTCATGCACTGGGCCTCTAGTTAAAAATAAAAGGACTGACCAGGGTGGCTATTTGTGATGATTGTATTTATTTAGATAAGTTAGACAATTTGCTCCCTTTATTGCTACCTTCTTCTGCATTACACTTAGGAATGAAAAATATGTTATGTTGCTAAATGCAATAATATCATAGATAATCCTGTATGAAAATGTCCAATTACTGATTTTTCTAGTTTATCACTATGGTCTGTTTATAAAAGTCTTAGTTTTTAGACCTCAGTGCATTGAATTACTGTTTTCTATGTTTAAGTGATGGATTAGAGCTCTTAACTTTATTATTCCCCAAACTCTATTACAGAGCAATTTTAAAAAATACTTGCATAGGAAAAATTACTTTTCCATCAGGCCCTGGAGCAGGATGGTTCTTCTTCACTACCCACAAAAGCAACACTTTACTCTTGTGGATACTATATCCCCAAATGGTAATGCCAGGCCTTCTTACTACCTCAAAATGCACATGTGGGCACATGGACACACACACACACACACACACACACACACACACACACACACCACATATTTTTACTCACACATATACCCATGAACAAGTTCTTTTCTAATACTGTAAACTTAGAACTAGATTAAATTTGAGCAATGGAGCAGAACATGAAGAGAATGGAGTTGGAGGAGAAAGAACAGTGCTGTAATCAACTAAATAAAAACTGAGTGGTAAAGAGAGGATCATTGAGACAAAGTTTTAATATTTATATCACCGTTTCCATCAAGCCTCCTACTTCTTTTCAGAAGGTGTCTATTTTTTGATTCAAAGTCATAGAATATCATATGCTGAGCCTTTAAAGATATTTCCTTACCGCTGTCCCATCTACCTTATAATAGTGACAATTCCTCTCAGATTTCAGCATCAGGCCGCTGGTCCGTGTTTCCCATGTTGCTATGAGTTACTGCCTTTTGCTGTTACTTCAGGCAAATTTTAACAAGAATTTCAGAATAGTCATATCTGTGGCTCCTATCAAATTCTATTTTGGCTTAGCAATTTAATGAAAAACCAACTCAATCAAGAGAGCATTGATTCCTTTTAAACCCAATGCGTAAACAAAATTATAAGTAACAAAATAAGAAAAAAAGGTAAAATAAAAGGTTAGTAAGGGGATTTGAATAAACGGAGAGATAAACTATGCCCCTTGATGACAAATGTTTGTAATACATTGTAATGTATAATAAAATATAGTCTGTTTTTCTCCAAATAATTGATAAATTAAGTGTTTCCAATCAAATATTTACCAGGATTATTTTTTGATGATTTGACACAATGAATCTAAGTCATCTGGACATGTATTTAAAAAGAAAATTTAAAAATAAAAAAATAAATAGGTGAAACTTACACTAAGAATATTAAGAGTGATATACATAGAATTCTTAGAGTAATAAAGGTAAAATAAAGGGCAGGAAATTATACAAAATGTAGACTTCAGAAAGAATTTAACACTTGATAAAGAAAGAATTCAAACCAATAGAGAAAATGTTAGACTATTTAAAATACCTCATAGGACTTGCCTGACAGGCGTGACTCAGTGGTTGAGTGATGGCCTATGAACCAGGAGACCAGGATTCAATTCCCCATCAGGACTGATGTATGGATTGTGGGCTTGATCCCCACGGGCTTGATCCCTAGTGTGGAACATGCAGGAGAAAGCCAATCAATGATTCTCTCTCATCATTGATATTTCTGTCTCTCTCTCCCTCTCCCTTCCTCTCTGAAATCAATAAAAACATATTTTTTAAAAAAACCTGCATAGGACTACCAGCTATCACAGGGAATTGAATAGCATTATTTCCTTCACTAAGCCATGCAATAAGAACATTTTAAGATGAATTAAAGCTTTAATAGTTTACAGAAGCAATAACAATAAATATGCTAAAATTAAATACAGGTAAATATATCACTTTCAATGGGAAAGTTTTTTCTAGATATGTAAGCAAAACAACTGCAATGATATAATTACATGAAAATAATATTGTTGTGCAGTATGAAATACTGTGAACAAATGAAGAATGAAGAGAAAACAGAGAATTTTTATTAAATGCAACAGACAAATGGTTCACAACCTTTTCCTATAAAGGATCATCCTATATAATAAAGAGGGAATATGCTAATTGACCCTCACACCATTGCAAAGAAGGCAGCACCCACAGCCAATAAGGAGGGAATATGCTAATTGCACTGCCCTCAAAGATGGTGGCACCTATAGTCACAAGATGGTGGTGCCCAGTCCCCTCAGCCGCCCAGTGCCAGCCCGAAGTGCAGGCAAGCCTCAGATGTCAGCTTCCCAGCTGCCCAGTGCCGCCCGAGGCTCAGGTAACCAGGGCCAGCCGAGGCTTGCACTGCCGGCAGTGGCAGCAGCAGAGGTGTGATGGGGGCGTCACCTTCCCCTGATCACTGGGTTGCCTCTCACCCCTGAGTGCTCTCAGACTGTGAGAAGGGGCAGGCCGGGCTGAGGGAACACCCCACCCTCTACAGTGCATGAATTTTCATGCACTGGGCCTCAAGTATTAAAAACAATTAAAAATTGTGGGGGTGAAAAATTAATTTTATCTCTACCCTTCTAGATCCTTGGCTGAGACCCCCCTTCCCAACCCCCCATTCTTGGTAATAAAGGACAGATTAATTGAAAAAAACCACATAAAAACATCCCACAGACATTTATTAACATATATACCTCTTGTATGCATTGAAGATACCCAGGAAAACTGAATAACTCCCTGAAAAAGCCCAAGCCACCATCTTAATAACATCTCCAAGAAGATATTGAGAGGGCCAGAAACAATAGTAAAAATGTTTAAATAATTATGGCACATTTAATCTGTGGCTCTAACACTTTTATGGCTAAGAGCTACCTGGGAAGTGTGATAAAATTCAGACTTTAACCACATATCATTTCTTCTGCTCCATCAATACTCAAATTTCAATTCATCCATACCCATGGTAATCACTTTTAGCAAGGGCCATCATTTTGCTAAAAATATGTAATTCTGTATAGTGCTCACTCTACATTCTAAGAATCACTGATATATTTAAGTAACAGTTCTCAATTATTAAATTGGTGTTGCAGATAACTGCTTATTGACCTGAAATGATGTGATCATGAGATTTTCAGCTTTTAGCAAAGCAATGGACTGAGGTGATATGAGGTCTTTCCTCACCCAAATAGTTTAAAATGCTAGATAAAATATTACACACAAAAACCTTACGTGTATAACCAACTTCAAAGTTAAAAAGGAAAAAAAATATATATCTAAGGGCTAGAGAAATACCAAGGTTTAAAGCCAAATGCAGAAAGCACAGAGCAGATGGTACCCTGCCCCTGGGGACCTGACTCAGGTAGACCCTGGGTGTGAAGGAAGGACTGAAGGTTTAACAGCCACACAGAAGGGGACAGAGGGGATTTGACCTTGGGCCTCTTGAGACAGGGCACTAGAACTGAGATCCTACCTTAAACCTGGATTCTCAAGAGCATGAATCCTATATGTAGAGGGGCCTAGAGAATTTTCTCCCACAACCCAGAAAAGTAGTAAGGAAACTGCTTCAGCTCAGAACTTTGGACTATCTCTCATGAGAAATAAGAACTACAAGCTTGAGTCAAGTATGAGTTCAGGCCTGGAAGTAATACCATGTGAATGGCATAAGTCCTATGACAAGGAATTAATATTCCCTATCAGTGGTCTGGAGATTAGCAAAATCACTTAACAAGCAGAAATAAATGCAAAACTGTTCTGGAGAGATACTTCTAAAATCCTGGATGCAAAGTGCCACTACAAAGAGAACAAACAAACCAAAAAATAAAAATAAAACCAACTAAATTTATCATAGAAAACAAAAACCATGCAAAGAAATGATCCATTATGAAAGTTCATTGTGGCACCAATACAAAGGAGAATTAGTACATCTAGAATGGACAATATGAAAATCTAGATCTATAATATACTTCAATGACTTAATAAGTGAAAAATATGAATCATCATAAAGTAATAGGTGATTATAAAACAAGAATAGACAAATTTAAAAATAGACAAATAGCCCAGCTAAGTGTGGCTCAGTGGTTGAGTGTCGACCTGTGAACCAGAAGGTCATGGTTTGATTCCTGGTCAGGGTATGTGCCCAGGTTGCAGGTTCAATCCCAGTGTGGGGCATACAGGAGGCAGCCGAGCAATGATTCTCATAATTAATGTTTCTATCTCTCTCTCCCTCTCCCTTCTTCTCTTAAATCAATAAAATTATATTTTAAAAAATAAGTTTAAATACACAAATATTTATCTCATGATTTATTACGTGTCTCCATGGCTATGCATCCATTTGTACATGTTGTTTATTACATTTATTAAAAGTGTTTCAAACATTAGTACATTTGACCCTTAAGCACTTCTGCAATTACATCATTACCTAGAATTCAATATTTGTTTATATTCTTTTGCCAGCTTCTACTTTTAACATGTAACCGATTACTTAAGTTTTTGTAAGAATGATAGGTATTGCACCAGCACAAAATTGTGTTTGTTTTCATTTCCTGGTGTTGGATAATTTTTTAATTTTCTGCCAGCATCAACATCCTATTATATTCTAAAATGACAATAACTTACACATGTAAACCAGTGCAGTCTGCCTGCCAGCCCTGTCAGAAAGAGAGAGAGCATAATTTTTCATCAAGAATATCGTCCAGAGAATTGAGTAACACACCTCTAGCAAATTTATTCCCAAATTTCAGCTCGGTTCTACTCAAATTAGATTTAGTTTAGGTTGGGGTTAATTGAGAACAATTTCCTAGGGGCATCTTAAAAACTGTCAGATTCCAGAGCTTTCAGCTGGTGAAGTATAAGATGACACTGTTATATTATAATTGGATTTTCTGCATGGAGGTTAAACAAGTCATTCATTCTTAGCAATTTAGTGTCATTGAATTTGCCAATTTAATATTTTGCTTTCAACGTTTTCTTCTTTTTTATGTAAGCAATAAATGCTCACTGTAGAACAAATTGAAAATATACAAATGTACCCATAATCCAGATGCCCAGACATGGCTAATAGTAACATTTTGAACTTCTTCCCAATTTTATATCTACTTACAATGAAGTTTACTTTTGTCTGTTTGACAATTTTCACATAAAGTAAAAATTGCTTTATGGATTGTCATTCGATTTGAAGGATATGTTGGAAATAATTAGACTTACGATGGAGACTATGTATACTGCAGACACAAATTTACTTTGAAGTACCTTCAGAACTGCCGAAAGATACGGTAAACTAGTCTCAAAGCCTGTGAACCAGAAGCACATCCAATGGTTTATGAGGCTACAGTGTAGACAACTAACTCATGCCATGCTTGAGAAAAGACTGTGGGCAGAGAAAACAGCATTACTTCATATTTGAGCTCCAAGTTAAAAACAAACAAACAAACAAAACAAAACAACAGAAGGTAGGCAATTGATTTGAAATTCAGCTATTCTTCACAAGGACCGCCCTATGTACCTGTCCCAGTAAGTAGTAGCAGGGACTTTAACTATGTTTGAACTATGTTGGAGTTTTCCCTAGAAATCCTAGTAACGTATGTATATGGATTTAAATTTATTTATTGTAAAAATGTTTTGTAAAGAGAAAGATATAAGTAATGTTTCTATGCAAGTTATTACATCGCTTAGGATTACTTATAGCTGCATGCTAGGGAAAAATAAAATGAGCATTGGTAAAATTCCCCAGATTTTATTCTTTCAAGTAAATAAATGACGCACTTTAAAGGTCAAATAGTCTAGGGCCGTGGTCGGCAAACTGCGGCTCGCGAGCCACATGCGGCTCTTTGGCCCCTTGAGTGTGGCTCTTCCACAAAATACCAAGGCCTGGGCGAGTCTATTTTGAAGAAGTGGCGTTAGAAGAAGCTTAAGTTTAAAAAATTTGGCTCTCAAAAGAAATGTCAATCATTGTACTGTTGATATTTGGCTCTGTTGACTAATGAGTTTGCCGACCACTGGTCTAGGGCATGGTACACAGTAGCTGCGGGGGCTCCAGCTGTCACATGGGTAGTCTAGCTAACAGGGAAAGAAAAGGCAACTCAAAAAGTAGCATACCACCACTTCTCATACTTCACAGTCCATAGATGTTGAAAACAAGCCTGAATAATGTGGCATTTATTCTGCTATCTCTTACTCAGCTAGAAGACTGGATTTTGGGGAACAGTAAAAATCTGCCACAGTCCACTTAGGTTCTCATATCTGCTTCCATATTCAGTCTGTTAACCTGTGTTGTTTTGGTTGAGGAATATGGAGAAAACTCAGCCTCACACATATATGAAGTTAGAAAATGAAAAAATATTTCAATAGCCTTTTCAGATAACTGTGGGTATTTTTTGATACTTAAAAAGTGATATAGCTTCTTAAAGGGTAATTGCAATGTGGAATCTGAAATCATATCAATGTGCGTTTTGTACACCACACACTTTTGAAACAATGAGAGTGTGAAAGTCAAATAATGTCTGCCTATTAGTATGAAAACAATTTTTACTTTGCAGATCCCCCAAAAGGGTCTCGGGGAATCCTCCAGGGTGCTCAGAACCATTCATGTAGAGATCAACTAAATTTTGTTTTTATCTCGAGTCTGAATTGTAATCAGTCTTTATCATTCAAAGACTTTATCAATTTAATTTCTTACTGTTTAGAATATAGAATTAGTTGACATTTGCAACATTAAAAATTTTCATTGGTTTGGAATACCTTAGTTGTACCTAATACCTATTTGTAAAACTGTCAGCCCCTTACTGTGCTCAGATCTTTCTTGTAACATATTGTCAAATATCACCAATACAGACCAGCATCTACTGCTGTTTTGCAACCTCCTCCTCTTCAGACCCAAGTGTAACAAGCACACAGTTTGTGTTCCAAACTACCACAGTTGGAAGTTTTAGAAAATGTTTTGCCACAGAAAAACATATATCACCATCTTTTCCAGCATCAATATAATTATCTTGCCACCATTTCTTAACCACTAAGGAAAAGCCACATTTTTCAAGCCCCACTCTCCCCAGGACCAATCAAGACAGGATAAATTATGCTGCGATAACAAAGAAAAGCAATTGCTCAAATACACAAGGGACTATTTCTTCCTCACATCCTAAGTCAAACTTAAATTCCCAAGAAACTTCTATTCTACATAGTCACTCAAAGACCAGGACTGGTGGAACCCCTATTTTTTGTGGCTGTCATCTCAGGAGAAACTTTTGAGTATAGTGCAGGAAGAGAGGAAGTGCCTCACATTGGCAATTAAAAGCTTCAGCCTGAAATGACACCCATTAGCCAGAATTGATCACATGGTCCCACGAACAACTAGAAGGTTCTATAATGAGAGGAAAACTGGCTGGAGGAGAGACTAGAGAACATTTTTTAATGTTTGTTCCAATTTATAAAGCTAGTTTAAACACTTTACAACTTAACCTGTTGTTCATAAATTTAATATATTAAATTATTTTTGATTAATTCAGATATCTATTTGACAAACAAACTTTACTGAATACACTGTTGGTGGGAATACAGGTTAGTGCAGCCACTATGGAAAACAGTATGGAGGTTCCTCAAAAAATAAAAAATGGAACTACCTTATGAACCAGCAATACCACTTCTGAGAATTTATCCAAAGAAATCTGAGATACTAATTCAAATTATATGTATCCCTAGTTCATGGCAGCATTATTTAGAATAGCCAAGACATGGAAGCAATGCAAGTGCCCATCAATAGAGCACCGGGTAAAAAAGTGGTGGTACATATATACAATGGAATATCACTCAGCCAGAAAAAAAGAATGAAATCTTACCATTTGTGACAGCATGGATGGACCTAGAGGGTATTATTCTCAGTAAAACAAGCCAGCCAGAGAAAGATAAATACCATATGATTTCACTTATATATCGGGACTATGGAACATAATAAAACAAACATAATTGAAAGACTCATTGACACAGAGAACAGAATGGTGGTTTCCAGAGAGGAGTGGGATTGGGAGACTGGGGCAAAGAGGTGAAGAGATTAAGAAGTACAAATTGGTAGTTAAGTGCAGCATGGGGAATCCTATCTAATAAAAGAGTAATATGCAAATTGACTGTCACTCTAACACACAAGATGGCCACCCCCATGTAGTCAAAGTTGGCTGCCCCTATGTGGACAAAAGATGGCCACCACAAGATGGCCTAGTGGTTGTGGGCAATTGTGGGGAGGACAGTTGTGGGCAATCAGGGGAGGGCAGTTGTGGGCAATCAGGCCTGCAGAGGAGGGTAGTTGGGAGGGACCAAGCCTGCAAGGGAGAGCAGTTGGGGGTGACTAGGCCAGCAGAGGAGGATAGTTGGGGGACAAAGCTTGCAGGGAAGGACAGTTGGGGGCAATGGGGCTGGTAGGGGAGCAGTTAGGCATCAATCAGGCTGGCATGGGAGTGGTTAGGGGGTGATCAGACTGGCAGGCAGAAGCAGTTAGGGGCAATTAGGCAGGCAGGCAGGCGAGCGGTTGGGAGCCAGCAGTCCTGGATTGTGAGCCAGCAGTCCCAGTGGGATTGGGCCTAAACAGGCAGTCGGACATCCCTCGAGGGGTCCCAGGTTGGAGAGGGTGCAAGCTGGGCTGAGAGACACCCCCCTTGTGCACAAATTTTGTGCACCGGGCCTCTAGTATAGTCAATAATATTGTGATAACTAGGTATGATACCAGGTGGGTAATTGAAATATCAGGAAGAACACTTTTTGTAAAGTACATGTTTGCCTAACCACTATGCTATAGACCTTAAGCTAATACAAAATAATATTAAAAGTAAACCGTGATTAGAAATAAGAAATAAAAAATAATAAAATAAAATGAATATGCAAGAAAAAACATAAAAGAAAAACTACAGACTGCTTTTGATAAACAAATAAAAACAACAACAATGAACCCTAAGGTAAACCATGAACTTTGGATGATTATGATGTGTCAGTTTAGGTGCATTCCTGGTAACAAAATTCTGTGAGTGATGCTGATAATGGAGGAGGGTATGCATGGGTTGGGGTAGATAATATATGGGAATTCTGTATCTTCCTTTCAATTTTTCTGTGAACCTAAAACGGCTCTTAAAAAAATAAAGTATTTTTTTAAAATCATAATTAAATACATAATACTTTTTTACTATTAATTCCATAGAAGCAATTGATTCTCACAGAATGCTTTTAGCAATTTTTGTTGTTATTATATTACCAAAACAGGAGATCACAGTTCTGGCATCTATAGTCAATCTACGGTATGGTTGCAATTAATGGGTAAGAATAGTTCCAACGTGAATACTGCTCATTTTTGCTTACTTAAGGAATAAGACAAAATGAAATTATGAAGATACTATTTGTCAAAGATATAAGTGACTTCTTTGCTTAATTACATAATAATTTTTAAAAGTAGAATATTTCTTCACTTTTTGTGTTCTTTACAATGTAACAGCTATAAATCCAAACACTTTTCAGTTTCATGTGCCTGATTAATATTTTTTCTTCACTTTAGGACATCTATACAATAAAACAATAAAGTAAGCCCTGATTCATAGTGATTGCTGATTTATGTGGTATAAATACTATTTCCATGGCTGACTTAAAGCTATTAACATGACAATATTGAACTGGGTCTTGGAAAGAGATGTTCAGAAACACACTTGTAGTAGTTCCACCCTACAGATACAATAGTAATAAATAACATTAAGAGCATACATAATAGAAAAATTTAGTAGAATAATTAGAAAGTGATGTTTTAAATTTTCATTACCTGTTTTTATATAATTTAATTGTATGTTTATGTAACTTAATTCTTAAATGGCTGTGTTTAACAACTGGCTTGCAAAATTTCTAAAATTACGGCTTTCAGCGCTAGCAGGAGCCAGCTCCAGCACATCACTGAATGAAATGAACAATGATTACTAGATAGAAGACCACCTAGGAAGCCCTGTGCCACTTTGCTCACACAAGGCTGGCAGCCAGTTTTTCACTGCTCAGATATGGTTAGAGAATCTTCCTTTGCCAAATATGACCAGTCTTAGGAGAAAGACTGAAAAATACTGAATCAGGGGTTCTCCTACTAAATAGCCTAGCTAGAGCATTCCATTCAAAGCCCACAGCCAAAAGATGCCTTTCCTAGTTCTCTTAAGTGTAAGTTCTCTTAAGTAAAAGCAGACAACCAAGAATTAGCAGAACCTAAGTGCAGTTCACATGAAGGGACAGTAGAAACAAAGGAGAATAGAAGGCCTGGCTGGTGTAGCTCAGTGGTTGAGCATTGACCCTAGAACCAAGAGATCATGGTTCGATTCCTGGTCAGGGCATATGCCTGGGTTGTGGCCTTGGTCCCCAGTGGGGGGTATGCAAAGGGCAGCTGATCAATGGTTCTCTCTCATCACTCATGTTTCTAGCTTTCTCTCCTTCTCCCTCTCCCTTTTTCTCTGAAATCAATAAAAATATTTTTTAAGCAGAAAAGAAGAAATTGGGAGGAAGTACTACTCTATAGGATTAAGGATATATTTAAAAAATAAATGGACAAACTAAAACCTGTATTATCAATAGTATTCTCAGAAATAAGAGACGACATGATAACTATGAAATTAGAATAGAATATTACATAATGTACATCATGATGACTATAGTTAACAATAATGGTTATATATTTAAAAGTTAAGAGAAAAGCTCTTAAAAGTTCTTACCACAAGAAAAAAAAAGTGTGTCTATATGTGGTGATGGATGTTAAATTCACAATATATACAAACATCAAATCATTATGTTGTACCCCTAACATTAATATGTTATGTGTTGATTGTATCTCAATTTTAAATAGGATACTATTAGAAAGCGATATTCATAATGATCAAGAAATATAAACCCTTGGAAATTCAATACTCTGACAGTAAATGAAATTTAGAAGGAATGTACTAGAAAGAGAAAATAGACCAAAATTGCAAAGAAAGGTAAAAAGTAATCAATGTATTTATGGTCTTGATGGTGGTTATGCTTTCATGGATGTATGCATATCTCCAAACTCATAGAATCATATACATTACACACTAAATATGTATAGCCTTCACATGCCAGATTTTTAAAGCTGCTTTTCTATTGTCTTACAGTTTCAAGTATTTTTGATAGGGCTGTAGCTAGTATATAATTGATCCTTTAAAATGATATATTTCATTTTTTATTCTAAAAATGGTATTGGTAATTTCCCTATTGGTCTAAAATTAAAGCCTTTTCACAAAAAGGAAAGGTATGAAAATTAGATCATTCTGCTCCTCTTGCCAGGTTTCCTGGTGGGAGTGACATCGTCTTTAAACCCTGCGTGGCAATCCCTGACGCACCGCTGAACATGCTGAACATCTCCCCCCTTTTCCTTTGGGCTGATCGCCCAGCAGGTGTCTCACAGTGGCAGCTTCTACAACCTGGATGTGCTTGCCATCACAGAGGAGACTCTGCATTCCCGCTTCCTGGAGGGTGTCCTCAATGTAGCCAGGGCATGCCTGCAGATTGGTTACCCAGCTGTTGCGTCAGTACCCCATTCTATCATCAATGGGTACAAGCGAGTTCTGGCTTTGTCTGTGGAGACTGATTACACCTTCCCACGTGCTGAAAAGGTCAAGGCCTTCTGGGCTGATCCATCTGCTTTTGTGGCTGCTGCCCCTGTGACGGCCACCACCACCGCTGCTGCTGCTGCTGCTGCAGCCCCAGCCAAGGCTGAGGCAAAGAAGAGTCAGAGGAGTTGGAAGATGATATGGGATTTGGTCTCTTTGGTTAATTATGAAAAAGCAACCAGCTCAGCCAGCTCTATTTGAGAAACAAGGAAATAAAGGCTTACTTCTCTTTAAAAAAATAGATCATTCTAAGAGGTTCAATATCCAAATAAGACAAGTTCCAGAAAGAAAAGAGAGAAAACAGAAGAGATAAAATATATTTAGGAAATTTTTCTGGAAATGAAATACAGTATATTTTAAATATAAAGAGCCCTAAGTTCCCAGCACAAGATATGGACATTTAATACATCATTGAATCTATTTATTAAATTTTAGACCAATAGGGAAATTACCAATACCATTTTTAGAATAAAAAATGAAATGTATCATTTTAAAGGATCAATTATATACTAGCTACAGCCCTATCAAAAATACTTGAAACTGTAAGACAATAGAAAAGCAGCTTTAAAAATCTGAAGAAATATTATATAAAACCACAAATTCTCTATCCAACCAAGGCTATCTAGGCAACCGATCAATCTAGTGTTATTATCATGTGTTCAAGGCTTTACTAAAACCTTTCCTTCCCAACTTTTTCCCCTCGGGAAGCTAATGTTTGATATAGGTCGTCAACATTAGGGAACAACTAGCAAAAAAACAAGAGTCCATACCAGAAACAATATCTCACAGGAAAAAAATGAATGAGATGCCCCAGGATGAAGGCAAAGACCACCCCCAGGATGACAGAAATGCACCAGCATTGGGAAAACTACAGCCAGACTGTAGGAGATAAAATATATAGCACAGCTAATCTGTGTGAGCATTTTAGGGGAGATTTGGAGAATTTTCTAAGTGTTTGAGTTTGAACCAATAATAAGGCCACAGAAAATCAAGCAAAATTTTTTTAAAGTGGTCCAGAAATAAACAATTCATCAAGGCTCAATTATGAATATCATTTGCACACTTATAAGAATGTAAGTAACAATTAGTATTATCAAATTAGTACTATTTTAGGAAGGTGGAAATGGGAAGTATGAATGGATGTGCTGGGGTAGAAGCAGAGATTTTTTTTCTAATGGGAAGGGAGTGGATGATATTTAAAACTAAACAATCCAAAAGTAGCAGTATTATTCAACACATTATTTGGAGCCATTGAAGTAAATAACAAAAAAAAACAAAAAAAAACCTGGAAAAAATGAAAGTTTTTTTTTCTAAGTTAGTACAAATGTTAATGCAATTGTAATAAAAATCTTAATTTTTGGAAGATAATGGCCATGTCTTTTTCCATAATTTAGAGTTGAATGTGTTCTCTCTGGGGATTTTACATAGCCCCTTTTAAAGCATTCAGCCCCAGAGGAATGGGAAAAAGAAAAATTGCTCTGTCTCTTCCCTACTATGTCTGCCAAAGGAGACCTAGAGGAAGCCCTAAGTCAGGGTCATATTTGAGTGATATCTGAAATCTGAATGTATCCCAGGAGAATGGTAGTGTCAATATTGTTCCCCTCTGACATTTTACATCCTGCTCTTGCTGTCCACCATGATATGTTAAAATTCAATTTTAATGACACTATACTATGTTCCCCCAAATGTAAAATATAAAAAAATATAAACATCCAAATGTATTTACACAAGAAATAAATGAATATGGTCCTAAAGAAGAAAAGGAGTCACTCAAACGTACATCTCTTCACTCTATCCTTTCCATATGAACTCATCAATTTCTTCTTCAGAGAAGGCTACTGTGATTCCTGTATTTTGTATTATTCCAGACTTGTTTCTGTTTTTTTCTATATTATTTTCCTAATGGCTTTACAATCCACTTATTTATATGTCATTGATTTCCAAATTTTTCATGACTCCTAAAAAGAGCCTTATACAAGGTGGACACTTAATAACTATTTATTGAATGGATTATACACATAGTACAATAAGAAATGTGTATATATATAAAATTTAATAGTATGCATATTTAGTAACAAGTAGGGTAAGATGAATATATACTAACAGAATGATTTTCAGAATATATCGCTAAATAAAAAATAAATTTGAAGAATATATTTACTAAATATGCATACTATTAAATTTTGTGAATAGTTTCTATCGGTGGGCACCTTTTGGCTTTTATATATATATATATATATATATATATATATATATATATATATATATTAGAGCTGATTTTGCAGTGGCCATCCTTGTACATATGCTCTTGTGTACATATGTTCTTGTACATGTACTTCTTCCAGGGACATACTGAGAAGTGAATTGCTGAAAGAAAAAGTGTTTGATTTACTATGGAAATTTTTATCTCATTATAATATAAGATTATATCTTTTAAAATGTTATGATGTACACCTGGAATTTTAAGGAAATAAAACCTCTAGCCTTGTGCACCTGCAGCGTGTATATTTATAAAGGAATTTTATACAATATGCTACCAAAATAATTTTGAAATTGAGAAGGCTGTTCTTTTATTTTTAATAAAAATTTGTAATGCAAGTGAAATGGAAGAAGTGAACCAAAACCACCAGTAAGTTGATGTGTTATGTATCTTTACTGAATAACAATTTTCAAAGTTATGCATGCTGAAATGTCAACATGAATAGAGATAGGAAAGATCATTAAATGATGGGGGAAAACAAAAATAGGATGGTTTATCTTCTGCTTCAAAAATGTACTGCAGTTATTACACTGGGGATCATAAAGTTTCTTCTAATTTATGATATGAAGTGAAAAGAATGAAATAAAGATAATGGCACAGTTTTATTCAAAATCCCAAAGTCCTGGATATGCTACACATCTCTCATCCTATGACTTATACATTAATAACACATGGATTTTTGAATAATTTCTCCAAGTTAATAATACAACCGCTTTAATATGTGTTCCATTACTAGAAATAAAAAATTCTATTAAGTAAACTTGACTTATTAAGGTAAGAAAATATTCTATCCTATCTAATAAAAGAGTAATATGCAGATTGACCATCACTCCAACACATAAGATGGCTGCCCCCATGTGGTCAAAGATCCTGCCCCCATGTGGACATAAGATGGCCACCACAAGATGGCCAGAAGGGGAGGACAGTTGGGAGGGACCAGGCCTGCAAGGGAGGGCAGTTGGGGGGTGACCAGGCCTGCAGAGGAGGGAAGTTGGGGAAAAAACAGGCTGGCAGGGGAGCAGTTAGGCATCAATCAGGCTGGCAGGGGAGTGGTTAGGGGGTGATCAGGCTGGCAGGCAAAAGCAGTTAGGGGCAATCAGGAAGGCAGGAAGGTGAGCAGTTGGGAGCCAGCAGTTCTGGATTGTGAGAGGGATGTCTGACTGCCCGTGGGATCAGGCCTAAACGGGCAGTCAGACATCACTCAAGGGGTCCCAGATTGGAGAGGGTGCAGGCTGGGCTGAGGGACACCCCCCCCCCCAGGGCACGAATTTCGTGTATCGGACCTCTAGTTCATTTATAAAGCTTTTTATAATGAATGGCTAAACAATAATATAATGCTTAATGCTCCAGCATCAGTTATCCACTTTTTACTTCTGAATGTGGTTTAAGCAAGTGATGAATACAGAGTAAGTGCTGACCAGGAAGTGATGGACTGGGACTGGCCTTGAACAAATCTTGGGGTCAGTAGGTAAAAGAGAGGAGTAGCACCTAGCCCAGTTGTGAAAGTTGAACCAGGGAGTGAGTGTACAAAAGAGGGTGAAAAATTGAACATACACACACACATACAACACAACAAAACAAAACACTGACAGATCTTTATTTTAGCATCTGCAGACATAGAAGGGCAATAAAATAGTAAAATTGTATTATAAAATATTAATTTGGGTCCAGCTGGTGTGGCTCAGTGGTTGAGCATCAAGCTTTGAACCAGATCATGGTTCAATTCCTGGTCAGGGCACATGCCCACTTGTGAACTCAATCTCCAGTGTAGAGCATGCATATCAATGATTCTCTCTCATCATTGATGTTTCTGTCTCTTCCTCTCCCTTCCTCTCTGAAATCAATAAAGATATATTTTTAAAAAATGAAAAATAGCCCTAGCTGATTTGGCTCACTGGGTAGAGCATCGGCCTGCGGACTGAAGGGTCCCAGGTTTGATTCCGGTCAAGGGCATATAAGTTGGTTGCAGGCACATCCCCAGTAGGGGGTGTGCAGAAGGCAGCTGATCGATGCTTCTCTCTCATTGATGTTTCTAACTCTCTATTCCTCTCCCTTCCTCTCTGTAAAAAAAAACACAATAAAATATATTTAAAATACATAAATAAATAATAAAATGTTAATTTGAGAATTAGGGAAATTAACTCGGACACAGTTATTAAGCAATGAATGGCACATATAGTGATCCATGGTAGCCCTAATTCAAATGGAAGTATCCATGTGACCTTGTGCAAGTCACACCACCATCTTTCTAAACTTCTTGTTAAGTCAAAGGAGGGACATCCCAACCCCCAAGATATTATCTACTCTTGCATTCTGTAACTCTTTGCTTGTAATATTCCAAAGGAGGCCGATGCCTGCCAACATCTCTGCAGCATGACTGCATTTAACATCCTTTATTTTCCCCAGACAAATGCCTGAATGTGACTGCCTTGGAATCTATAAATTAAAGTAAATTAGATCAACTGCTAGAAGTGGAAAGTTGGAAAGAGTATCCAGCAACTTCGTCACAACCATTCTAGGTAACCGAGATGTTGTTGCTGTAGTTGATCTTATGCTATGCTTTAGATGTATGTCCCTTTCCAAGTTTTCATTAAAGATTTAATCTCAATGAAAGAGGTGGAAAGGGCTTAATGTTTAAAAGCCACTAGAATTTGGACTTCACTCACAAATGCACCCACACTTACTGCTTGCTAAATTCCATTTTTCATCTCTATAATATATCTGGTTTTCAGTATGTCGGGGAAATGAACTTTTCCACTTCTCCAGCAAGCATTCTTTATGTCCATTTTATATATTTTCCTTACAAAACTGGCAGTACTTTAAAAATATATGGAGTCTATGTTTTTTCCTGCCCCACAAGAGTTCAGTGCACTTCCTTTAACTCTGAACTCTTGCCTTCAGATTCTTTTGTTGTTGTTGTTAATAATTTCCAAATAGAAGGTATATTGCACATTTTTGATCATCAGTAAATGTTAAAAACGTGTATTTAAAAGTCTATTAATCATAGCATCTTCACTAAAGGTATCACAAATTAATTATTGATTTTTAATATGTATTTTTATTTATTTCAGAGAGGAAGGAAGAGGAAGAGAGAGATAGAAACATCAATGATGAGAGAGAATCATTGGTCAGCTGCCTCCTGCACACCCCACACTGGGGATAGAGTTCACACTGGGCATGTGCCCTGACCAGGAATTGAGCCATGACCTCCTGGTTCATAGGTTGATGCTCAACCACTGAGCCATGCCAGCCAGCTAATTATTGATTTTTAAAAAGAATACACTTAATAATCCACTTTAACATATCATTGCTTATAAAGGTATCTGAAAAAACTATATATTTTAATAACTATATTTATGTAAATATATATACTTTTTAATGCACTAATATATATATTAGTTAAAGACAGAAATTAAAAATAAGACAATATTTTTTTCTGTTAAAAAAAGCTAAAAGCCTTATTCCTCTTTCTTTCTGAGAGCATTTATTTTAGAAAACTTGTGTTTTCTCTCTTTGAAATGTATATACATCATTTGGAATACTAGATAGGCCTTTTGTCAGCTGAAGGACCCAGAATGTCTTTCTCAAGGACCTAGGAGTCATCAATCTAAATATCTAGAGAGATAGTGCCCCTATCTCCCTTTCTGTGGAAAGATATTAACCTGACTTCAGTGAGCTCCTTATTCCAAGTTGTAAAACTACTTCCTGTTACACAGAGACAGTTTGAGTTTGCTTATTTTTTTTTCCCCTCTGGATAAAATTAAATAGTTAATAAACATGTAACAGAGTAAAACCCTTGGCCTCTCTGACTCCATCTTATTCAAGCCTGCTTTGTTCCCATGACTTGCATGCTGATAGCATAGAAGCTATTGTGCTTAGTCTTGCATATATAAGTGCTATTAGAGGAATTCTGTTTTAAGAGATAAGAAAAGTATGTATTTTTATCAAAGATTTGCAAGAACCTCCTGACCAGTCTCACATCAACTAGCACTATCTTCCTCTAACCTCTACTGGTGCCCAGATGTATGCCATGGTCAATCACCTCTTGTCCCTCCAATTTCCCCTTCCTTTGACATAAAAAAATCTGAACTCTGTACTTTCTTAAGGTGGAGGTGAGGTACCATTAAGTCTTTGATCTTGGTTGGTGCCTTCTCCCTTCTCAATCAGTAAACCTTTCCTTTTTCCAAACTCTGATGTTTTGAGTTTTGGTTTTTTGAAATATCAGGCACACAGACTTTGGACCTGTATTATACATGTCACTCCAATGATCAGGTAAATAAGATAAATTATGTGTCACCTTTTGTGCTCTCAAGACCTCTTACTTGAGGACTAGTTATTGTTTACCTTGAAAACATTTATGTACAGTAGCCCTCCCTTAACTGTGGGAGATGCAATCCAAGACCCCCAGGGGATGCCTGAAAACTTGGATAGTACCAAAACTATATATACTATGTTTTCTCCTATACATACTTACCTACATACCTATGATAACGTTCAATTTGTAAATCAGGCAAAGTAAGAGATTAACAATAATAACTAGTAATAAAATAGAACAATTATAAAAATATACTATAATAAAAGTTATGTGAATATGGTCTCTTGCTCTCTCAAAATAGTTTACTGTCTATACAGCATGGATACTGGACCAAAGGATGATTCATATCACTGGAAGGACAGAGTGTGACAATGCAAGAGTTCATCTTGCCACTCAGAAAGGTATGCAATTCAAAACTTAAGAATTGTGTATTTCTAAAATTTTCTATTTAATATGGTGAAAAAACATGTATACAGAGCTACTTTACAATGGATTTGGAACTGCCATCCTAGAGGAACAGTCTTGCAAGTTTTATTCCTCAAACCTTTGGAATATTGCAACTAGGCAAAATGACCTTTGGACTAGGCCTAAAAGCAGCATTGTATCCCAAATAATTGTTTGCCAAGATAACAAGAGAACAGATAGTATGACTACCTGATTAAAGATTAAAAATATTCTTTTGAATTAGCATCACTATATTAGCTTATGTACACTTATAGAAACATCTTTCTTATCATTGAGCCCCTTCCCTTTCTCATAAACACCCCTTGCCTTCACCTCCTAATGGGAACACTATTTGGGCTTCTCCCTAAATCAGTGTGTTCCAAGTTGCTATTTTTGGATCTCAAATAAATGCTTGTTTTCTCTCACTTTATTTTTAGGTTGACAATATTTTCATACTACTTGACCACAGGTAACTGAAACTTTGGAAAGTGAAACCACAAATATATATGCTATATCTTCTCCTATACATACATACCTATGATAAATTTCAATTTATAAATTAGTCAAGGAAGAGATTAGCAACAATAACTAATAATAAAATAGAACAATCATAAAAATATACTATTATAAAAGTTATGTGAATATGATCTCTTACTCTCTCAAAATATTTTACTATCTATACAGCATGGATACTGGACCAAGAGAGGACTTCTGTAATGGGTTGTATTTACTTGCCTATATAAGGGGGTGAGATTTCTTTCTGCCTTCAAAACCTCTTAATGGATTGCTTGTGATGTGCATCACATTCTTATGTAATGTTAATTCAAAAACAAAACTGTTTTATGTCTCTACTGCTTTTGTGGAGAGTTTTTAATGGATTGGAAGAAGATTGCATTTTTTAAGTGTGTTTTTATTTATTTTAGAGAGAGAGAAGCACCATGAGAGATAGAAACATTGGTTGGTTGCCTCCAGAATGCACCCTGACCAGAGATTGAATCTAAAACCTGGGTATGTGTCCTGATGGGGAATTGAACCAGTCACCTTCTTGGTGCATAGAATGATGCTCCAATCAACTGAGTCAATTGGCCAGGGCAATTTTGTATTTTTAATTGTATTTCCCCAATACCTCCAAATCTTTTCCTTCATAATTTTTTTCAAGTAGAATTCTTCTTTTTGCCTTCTAAACAGTCCCGGCCTTCATATACCTTATACCCTTTCAAAAGAAGTCTAATTTCTTCAGATTATAAAGGGCACGCTGCACCCATATTTTTCCTTCTTTACATATGGCTCCTTGTGTGCTTTCACTTATAAAGCCAGCACCTATGGGTTCCCTTTGCAAGAACTGATTGGCCTACAATCCTGAAGTGTAAGTCCTGAAATGTACAACCTCCCACCCCTAGGGACAGCTATGAACCAATGATTATGAAGTCTACCTTTCTGGACCCCTGATCAAGAAAATTCTGAGGTGAAACCCACACTGTTTCTGGAGCCTGCTCACAGGATCAAATTGAGGGGACTATTCTATATGGCATCCTTGGTTGACCTCCTCTACTTGACATTCCCAGTCCCATTTCCCCACTTCTCTGTCAGTATCTCCTAAGAATATTATTTTTTAAAATATGTTACTATTTATTTCAGAGAAAAGAAGGAAGAGGTAGAGAGGGATAGAAACATCAATGATGAAAGAGAATCATGGACCAGCTGCCTCATGCACATACCCTACTGGGGATTGAGCCTACAACCTGAGCATGTGTCTTGACCAGGAATCAAACCGTGACCTCCTGGTTCATAGGTTGATGCTCAACCACTGAGGTACTCTGGTTGGGCCTGAGAACATTCTTAATAACTAGAGGCCCAGTGCACAAAATTCTTGGGGGCAGGGGGATCCCTCAGCCCGGTCTGCACCCTCTCACAATCGGGGACCACTGGCTCCTAACCGCTCGCCTGCCTGCCTCATCGCCCCTAATCGCTTCTGCCTTGGCGCCCACCACCTCGGCTTCATCCAGAAGGACGTCCAAAAGGTCATTTGGCTGTCCAGTCTAATTAGCATATTATGCTTTTATTATTATAGATAAACAAATTCTCATCTTCCTGTCTGGAGAACTTAACCTAGAACATATCTTCACTTTCATTTGCAGTTTTAGCATGAAAACAGATTCCCTCTTGCCACACCAAATGCTCTCACTAGCACCTCCTGAGGGATGACTGCTCCCTGGGGAAACCAGAAGCAGAATCATCAGCCTAGGGCTGGTGCCCATGTTAGCTGTGTGCTCAAAAAGAACTTCATTCGTAGAGATTGTTCAAGGAAGATGAGACAAGTGGCTAGTGAGCTTGAACCCTGAATGAAAGCTGTCTTTGGAGAAGCCTGAAACTAAAAGTCTTTAGTGGAAAAACTGGTGAGAGTTGAATAAAGTCTGTAGTTTAGTTATCAATATTGCACCATGGTTCATTTTTTTGGTCATTGCACTATTGGTTATGTGGAAAGATGACATTAGAGAATGTAGCATAAGGGATGTACGGAAACTCTATACTAAAATTAGTTCAAAATTAAAAGTTATATTTTAAACCTAGAAAGACACAGTAAGAGAAAAATGTTTTATAGCTATTTCATAGCTTTTAAAGGGGTAAAAACTTGAAAACAACTGTGGAGCACACACAGTTTTCAGAAAAACATATTCCTGATAGCCTTTCAGTTATGCAAATGAGAGGCAGATATTAGCATGTGAAAAGATGCCTGAATGCTGTCTAAAGAAGCTCAGTTTCTCAGGGCAATAATGTAAATGGTTGTGGATGTTTTATGCAGAGTTGCAATTCTGCAGACGATTTTTCCTTTAGATAAATGTTTCTTTTTAAGTCATTGGAAAGGCTGCAGTGTGCAAGGAGACAGAGGTTGTTAAACTAAAGGTGTACATGTGTGTGTTGTGTGTGTTGTGTGTGTGTGTGTAAGCATGTATGTGATCACACAGCCTCCTTTAACTAGATTCTCGCAGAAAAATATAAAGGGACTGAAAAGACTAAAAAAAAAAAAAACAAGCTTGCCTACACTGCCCTGGAGAAAAAATTAAAACAAAGGAACTGAACCTGGAAGAGTGAAATGAAACCAGGAATATCCTATGTGTGGAATAAAGCGATAACCAATGTAGACTTTGAGAGATATATTGAGGCTGGACCATTTTGTTTTGCTAGGTCTCTCTTGATGGGCCTGTATTCAAAGGAACAAAACATGCTCAAAGTCACAGTTGCTGATTGAGGTAAATTATCCTAAAAGACATGGAAGTAAGTTGGCATTCAGGGAAAAAGTACTATGATGAGGAAGGAAAGAATATTCTAGGTGCCCCCAAAGTATCATCATGCATTTTGGAGCTTAACGTGGATCTAAGAGCAGGCATACCTTACTTTTTATTTTTATCATGCGTATGTGTATTTTTTTTAGTTCTTCATTAAAGTCTCATTAAAGATTATAGCCTGATAACAGCTGTCTTCTGGGAATTTAGGCTCCCTGGAGTAGAGATGAAGGCTAGAGTAACCATCCTCTAAGGACAGAATATTTGTCCTGGTGACTTAAGAGATAGCAATGTAATTGGCAGAAGAATGACTAGTGTCCATGAGCAAGCAGAGATGGACACCATATGTAACAGAGGTCCAGGCAGTTACACTGACTGACACCAGAATTTCTTTGAAACTAAACCTCTCAAATATAAGGGTATAGGGAAGCCTGAGGCATTCTATTTTAAGGGGATCCTTAAAACATACATTTGCTGGTGAACAATATAAACGTGAATTCTAAAGCTATTGAATTATACGTGAACACCATGATCTTTTGTTCAGGCTTCCTCTCATCTTTCCTGTTGCTTTGATATCATAGTATGCGACTTTATTGTTCATACTATAGCAATCACTGTTAAAGAAATATTATTCTGACATTTGTTAAAAGGGTCAGAGAGATTTTATTCAGGACTATTGCAATAAGGAAGAGAGATAGTACTTAAATCTAAATACAACAAAAGCCACTGGGGATTTATAGCTAAAGAGAAGAATGAGGGAGTCAGCAGTTACGAGATTCCTAAGAACCACCAAGGGTAGGGGGAGTCTTGCTAAACTAACCTAACAGAATTCGTGCTAAAGGCAGGCCAGGGTGATCAGATATCAAGGGTATGGGAATTCTCACTAATCTGATTTAGCAGGATTCTCACTACCACTGCAGTATGCAGGTCTGGCAATGATAGGAGTCGAGGTTAAGGCCTCATTGAGAAGAGGGCTCAGTGATGCCTGATTTAAGTCATGGAGAGAGTCTTTGTCACCACACATCACATCCTTGTAAAAGTTGCCTGCCCTATCTAAGCCACAGTTGAGTTATCTGATATAAAGTATAGGCAATATTGTCTACTTTACAAGATTATTCTTAGGATGAAATGAGATAGTAATGTACATAATAACTTAGTAAATACAGAAATATTCTTTCTCACTGAAATTCAAAAATGAGTAAATGTAGTACTATCCCTAAGCAATCAGACTTGCTCTTATTTTGATTTTTCTGTCTCCGTGCTTTTAATTAGCATTCTACTCTTAACCTAATTCAACAAGGATCTGTTGTGTCTGCTATGTGTCTAATGCTAATTAAAAATGCTTATAAGTTTAGCTTTCTAGATCCAGCTGTTTACAATGAACATCTAATTTTCCAAATTGGATATCAGGATACATGATCCCAGGGAAAGAATTTTTTAAAATTTAATTTATTTAAATGAAGACTCCCCAAAGGTAGACAGATTAAATAAAATGTTCTTATCCACTTAGTGAATCGTCCTTAATTTGCCCATACAAGAAAATAACTTCAGCAGATGCTCTATGCCAGGAATTGAGCACTGGGGAGAAGTGAGAAACCATCACAGCAGACAGTATCAGGACCCAGCCCATGTCCTTCAGCCATTTCTGCACACTGCCTCCCTGTGTGCTTTCACTTCTGCATTAATAACCACAAATTCTTTATAGCTCTTTCCATGAAGAGGAGGATTCTATTTCTCTATTTCTTGAATCTGGCCTGGCCTCGAGAGTTCTTTTGTCCACATTTGGTAGATTCAATGTTATACATCTTCCAAGTCTAGACCTCCAGAGACCTGGCTTCTGATTGCACACTTTTGCTGCCCTGAGACAGCTATGCGATGAGGCAAGAGTTATCAGAGAAAGAGACCAGATGAGCAGAGACAACCTGTATCATTTCAGGGGCCCTAACCCTGGCAGGCTCTAACCAGCCTGACAAGTGATTACAGCTACCCACATGACACAAGGAGAAGACAACAGAAATGCCCAGCTGAACTTAGTCCAAATTCCTGATCCACAGAACCATGAAATAGAAAAGGCTGCTGGGGATTTATAGCCAAAGAGCAGAATGAGGGAGTCAGCAGTTAGAGAGAATTCTTTCTCTTGTGACTCTTGGCTCATGGAGCTATCTCGTTCCGGCTTCCTTGTATTTGGCGGTATGGCCCATGGCCACACAGACCCCACATCCAATTGGAGCTGAGAACACAAGCTAAGCCAGGCTGATGCTGGATTGGACACTGCTCCAATATGGAATGGAAACTCTGGACACTAGCTCTGATTTTAGCCCTGCTAAAGGCAAACTGGGACTTGTTTCTGGGGCGGAGAGGAGGGGGCGGGGACAAAGGAAAATGGAACCTTGGAAACTCAAGGATTTAATTCCATGCAAATAAAAACCACTTGTTCTCCTGTGTGAGTCTCAGAAGATTCTTTTTCTTGGGATGCTGCAAGAATTCCACCCCCACGAGCAACAGATAGGGATAAGGACCGCCCCCCACTTCCACCAGTAACAGATTTACTTTTTTTTTTCCTGAAATTTTATACCATTATTGAAATAATTAAGTGCAGTTTAAAAATATATATATTCTTAAAATTCAGAAGGCATTGGTTTAACACCTAATATCTATTTTTGCTGTAAGACCTTCAGTCATCTTTATGGTACTAAATTAAAAATCAGCATTAAAATACCAATAAATAATCAAAAATAAACACTATTTCATTTTTTCTCTACAAATTACATGTATACTTCTTGAATAATTCGTTTACTAATGTATTTTCATTGGTCAGTATAACTCCTCTTTCACCACCGTATGAAACTATACACAACACATTAAACACACATGGGCATGCATTGCATATACAAAAACCTATGAGGTCTAATCTAGATAAATCTCTCCACCTGCTATCTTTAAGTGGGGCCTTTTCCCTGGAGGCTTCTGAGATATTTCCACAGCATCTTCAGAAGACAGTTAGAAAACCACTTTCATAAATGGATACCAGTTCTTTGGTTTTCATTATTTCTTGTATCAGCAAATACAGATAGTTGATATCTATTTAAATTTTTTAAGTCATGTAATGTATATTGAAATATACATTCCATTCTTTTCTTTTAGTCATTAGTAACTGAAATGCCATTTTATTTCTAATTTATAGCTGGGGTTAGGGAGCAATGAACATTCAGAAGTGATTTATAAGACATTTAAGATCTGTGAGGATTCTGGCTTCATTCCTGTGACATAAGCGGAGAACATGCTCCCATGGGTACCCTGGTTTGCTGGTGGGTTTGGCTTGTGTGGTACTGGTAGCCCCTCATGACTCTGTGCTATTTGGGTAACGATATTGAAAAGGAGGTTTCAACACAAGCTCTGTAGTCTCCTTTTCTGTCAATATTCTATATGTGCTTCTTAGACCAAAGCCAGTCATCTCATCTTACACATCTGCAGCCTTAGAGGCAAGCATCCCTCAATGAAGATGGTGTGTGAGCCAGCAATATTCACATCCTTTCAGTGAAGTTGACACAGACTCTTTCCTATTTTCTGTTGGGTGGGTAGCCAAGCTAGGTTCCAGTGAATGATCTGCTAGTGACAAGGTATCTGAATTCCTGGAATTTTGCAAAAAAAAAAAAAAAATTTAATCCAAATTTCCTCAGTTATACAAAGAAGTGTACAGCAGGGATATCTTCATTCGCATTTTGTAGTTGCCTTTTTATTGGTTTTCCAGATATAAAAATTTAGAAACTTCATACCTTCCAAAGTTTATAAGTCTGTTTTTCTTTGCATTTATAATTTCAGGAAATTCACGAAGACAGGGTCAGAACCAACTTGATGAGTCTGCCCATGACATCCCTACCATCCACTATATGTTTCTTCAGAGGAGAGAATGTGGAAAATGGTCAGCCCTTGGCCAAAGAGTGAAGAGGCTCAGTAGCAATGGCACTGGTCTACTAGTCTTGAATTCCCTAGTAAAATATCTCTCTTCTACAATTTAAAGTTTTATCACGAAAGGAATGTGATATATATTGCTATCTACTGAGGTATTTTTTTTTATCTGTTAAAGTGTTATGACTTTAGTTCTATAAGTAATAAAATAATAATTGATTCTATACATTTCCAATGGTTCAATGATTCTTGAATTCTTAGAATAAAATTGTTAGGGATAATGCATTTATTTTTATTGTAATCCTAGATTAGATTTATTAACACCTGTTGCTGTGGTTGTTGTTGCTGTTATTAGACTTTACTTTTTAGGGTAGTTTTAGGTGCACAGCAAAATTGAGGTCCAGTACAGAATTTCCAAATCTCTTTTTTATAGATGATTGGTTAGGCATGCTCTGTTTCTCAGATTTTACTATTGGGATTATGCTAACTTTAAAAAGTTAATGGATAGGCTCTCTCCATTCTTTATGTTCTGGAAAACTCTAAAGCAAAGGAATTATTGACATCTTGTAATTATGACCCAGTTGCTTTGGGGCACGATTTATTAACAACCTTCCAATGTCTACTCTGGATATCGGTCAGCTGGAAGTTTCTAACTTTTCTTTAGTGAATTTCTATTACTAGTATATCTGTTTCTTCCAGATTTTGAGATTAAAAAAACAAACAAACATAAAGTGACAAACCATAATGTATCTGAGTGTTCCTCTCTTATCTGTTCAGAATGTGTGAATTTTCTTTTATCTCCATCTTTTTCCTCCTCTCCTTTAACCTTGCCTGGAATTTATCTAAGTTCTGAGTTCTGTCAAAGAACTGAGTCATGAATTCGTCGAGATACTTTTTTTCTATATTACCTCCTAATTTCTCTTTTTAGCTCTATAACTATATCCTGCCTTTTTTAAGATTTATTTTTATTTTCTAGCTTCTTAAAGTGAATCATCAGGCTACTTGTTTTATATATATATATATATATATATATATATATATATATATATATATATATATATATCTTATTTTGACTAAGCATTTGAAACTGAATTTCCTTTTGCATGCAGCTTAGTTTATTTTTTTTATTTTTTTTCATCATTATTTTCTAGGTAAATTATACTCCGAATTTTTTTTTCAATAACAAGTATTTAAAATACATCAATAGTCAAAGTTACTTTTTAAAAATATATTTTATTGGTTTTTTACAGAGAGGAAGGGAGAGGGATAGAGAGTTGGAAACATCGATGAGAGAGAAACATTGATCAGCTGCCTCCTGCACACGCTCCTCCCTCCAACTCCCCCCCCCCCCCCCACCCGGGGATTTGCCTGCAACCAAGGTACATGCCCTTGACCAGAATCGAACCTAGGATCCTTCAGTCTGCAGGTCGACTCTCTATCCACTGAGCCAAACCAGTTAGGACCAATGTCACTTTTTAAATTTATTATTAAATTGAAAATTTCCAATTAGTATTACATTTTGGGGGCTTTGGAGATGAACTGGAAAGTCACTTTAGAAACATGTGAAAATAGACATGAAGTGGGGACTACCATCTAACTAAAATAATGTCAGTGGTGGTAAATGCTGAACAATTTCATTTTTAATAAGACAAATTCATCATTGCCATTAAAAACGCAAGCAGCATAAGATTTAAAGTATTTGTTATGTCACTAATAGGAAAACCGTGGCAATGTATTATATGAATGAATGAATAAAAACTAACACAAAAATCTTTTAAAGGACACTTTGTAGAGGACAAATAATGTTCGCTGGTGTGCCAAAAGTGAGTATATTATAAACCCTGTTACAAGACAAAAGACGTGGTTGTATTAGGGCTCACCTGCTGTGATTCACTGCGGTCTCCTTCATGGTATATCCATTGTTACACTCACTGAGTAGCACTAATGTCTTTAATAGCTACAGTCAAAGTGCATCACATAATGTTCCTGGAAATTTAGTGCAGAGAATAATGAGAGACTTGGAGTTTTCAAGTTTCATAAAATGCCTCACAGTCTGACTACACAGGCCAATTCTAATTCTATTTTAAGAAGGCTAAATATAAGGTTTAAGTTTTTATAATAATATATTACTCTTATTATGGATTATACATTTTTGCTGCCATCATCTCTTAGATTAATTATATTGTCAAGAGTGTCAGTAATAAAACAATAAAACAACTCTAGCTGGTTTTGCTCAGTGTATAGAGCGTTGGCCTGTGGACTGAGAGGTCCCTGGTTCAATTCCTGTCAAAGGCATATGCTCAGGTTTGTGGGCTCAATCCCCAGTAAGGGGAATGTAGGAGGCAGCCAATCATTCTCTCTCATCATTGATGTTTCTATCTCTCCCTCCCTCCTCCTTCCTCTCTGAAATCAATAAAAATGTATTTTAAAATATTTAAAACAGTAAAACATTTCTCATTTGAAGATATACTAGTCAATTTGTCAGATATCTTCAGTTCAGTCTTACTTATCCATGTGTACCTATCAGACAACTCAGTTTCTCTGTCACAATATATGAAAGCCATTTTACCCATGACACATAAGCTAAATAAGACTCTGGTTGGCTGATCAAATACAACTTCTCATGTCAAGGGTTTTCAATTTCACTATAAAAATTAATTTCTGGCTGACTAGCTAGATGCTCTCAGAATCAAAAAGACATCATTTAAGGATACTTCTCATTTTAAACATATTAATTTTACAAAATTTCACAGTTACCAAAGTCAGGGCAATAATTCATGTAATAGAATTTGCAAACTTGCTCTAATTAATATTTTCTATGGATTATTTTGTGCAGTCATGCTCCCACTGATGGGGTCTGAGTAACAGGATCTAAACAAACAAAAAGAAGAACAAATCTTCAAGGAAGAAAAGCAATGTCAATCTACAGTTTGTCCACAGATACCCATGTCATGTAGAAATGAATACCAGTTAAAAATCTTATCACTGAACACTCAGTTACATCCCTGGGACAGGGTGGATTTAAGTGAAGTATAACAGTCCTGTGACCTTTGACTAGGGATTAGTTTCAGCATGGACATGTGATAAAACATTGACCAGAGGTATCCGGTTGTCTGCTGGAGGGATTCTGAGAGGGTTTTTCTCACTTCTTAAAATAGAAGTTAATTCAATCCCTTAAAACATAAAAACAGATATTTAAATTTTGTATTTCTCTGAAGCTTTAAGATGGCAACAAGTCCCATGTGTCTTCCCTAAGAGAGATTTTTTAAATTTATTTAAGGAACTTTTGTTTAGGGAGCACTGATTATTTCCTAGAACAACATAAGAAACACTGCTGTATCAGATGAGCCCAAGTAGTGTATAAGACTATTCAAGCATTCCATTAAAAAATACAGCTAAAAGAAATTTTGTCCAGGAAAGCAAGAATGGCTTAATATTAGGAAATATGTTAATGTCATGGAACCCACCAACTGATCAAAGATGGCAGCGGGAGAATGTTGGTTGTCTTGATAGATGTCAGAAAGCAATTTGATGTAAATCAGCACCCCTGCTGTCAAGAACTTCCTTAGCATAACAAAAGTATTTATCTCAAAGAACAGCCTACTTTATAATTAATAGCAAAAAAAAAATAATTAGATGACACATGAAAGTCAGAAACAAGACAATTGTAAATGGAAGAAGAACTCATCTTTCAATTACTGCTTCCATTCCCAGAAGAGACCTGCTATAGAATCCGATGTAGCCCCAATTAAAGGAAATCTGTCATTTCAATCATTTGCAAGTACTTTGCATTGCTAATAGTGGGGAAACTGGAAGCAGGCCCTTTATCGAAATTAACTTCTTAATGAATACACAAAGTTTTTTATATATGCAAAATTATGCAAGTAGACCAAAATTTTTGACAAAAACATAATATTGTATTTGAAGTCTTCTTGTACTTGGAGACAGTGGTGATCCATGAAAGAATTTTTTAATGCAACCATCAGTCTGTTCTCCATGTCTATGAGTCTGTTTCAATTTTATTTGTTTGTTTGTTCTATTTTTTAGATTCCACATATAAGTGAAATCATATGGTATTTGTCTTTCTCTGACTGACTTATTCCACTGAGCATATTACCTTCTAGGTTCATCCATGCTATCGCAAATAAGATTTCTTTTTTTATGACCCAGTAATATTCTGTTATATATATGTACTGCAATTCTTTTATCCACTCATCTATCAATGGTTACATGGGTTGTTTTTATATCTTGGCTATCTATCCTATCTAATAAAAGAGTAATATGCAAATTGACCATCACTCCAACACACAAGATGGATGCCCCCATGTGGACACAAGATGGCCGTCACAAGATGGCCAGCAGGGGAGGGCAGTTGAGAGGGACCAGGCCTGCAAGGGAGGGCATTTGGGGGCAATCAAGCCTGCAGGGGAGGGCAGTTAGGGGTGACCAAGATGGCAAAGGAGGGAAGTTGGGGGCGACCGGGCCTTCAGGGAAGGGCAGTTGTGGGGGATCCAGGCCTGCAGGGGAGGGCAGTTAGGGGTGACCAGGCTGGCAGGGGAGCAGTTAGGCATCAATCAGGCTGGCAGGGGAGTGGTTAGGGGGTTATCAGGCTGACAGGCAGAAGCGGTTAGGGGCAATCAAGAAGGCAGGCAGGCAAGCAGTTGGGAGCCAGCAGTCCTGGATTGTGAGAGGGATGTCCGACTGCCCGGTGCACTGGGCCTCTAGTATATATATATATAAAAGTCCATCGACTGGAATGGCAGAATGACCAGTGTATATGACATGCACTGCAGCAGCCAATTGGCCAGATCAGGGCCCGGTCAGCGCCCCCCCATCCCCCCACTGCAGCCAGCCCAGCCCTCAGTTGGCCCCCAACACCCCAATTGGGGGCAGGATAGGCCAGGCCAACCACCCATGAACCCTCCCCCCTGCCAACCCAGCCCAATGGGCCCCCATTGGGGCAGGCCAGCCAGACCCCACCCATGCACAAATGCATGCACCGGGCCTCTAGTTATAAATAACATTGTGGTGAACACAGAGGTACGTATACTCTTTCAAATTAATGTTTTGGGTTTCTTCAGAAGTAGAATTGCTAGGTCATAAAGCAGTTCTATTTTTAATTTTTTGAGGACCTCTCTATACTGTTTGAATGAAGAGAAAAGGGGATGATAGGAGGAGCTCTGTATAGAATGGAATAAGAGATGCAGCAACTTGGTTATAGTCAGCAATCTCGGGAGAGTAAGTTGACCTGGGAGACATCCCATGTGAGGAGTTAAAGAGAATGACACTTGATAGTGACTTTTAAGTTATTTTCAAATGCATGTTTATCATAAACTCCCTTCCTTCCTTCTACCCTGTGTTTACTGCACACCAGCATTATATTGGCACTATTTCAGGAAAGAGAGGAGATAGTGGATAGTCACAAAAGCAGAGATTACAATATCATGCATTTTTTTATTATTGTTGCTTTGTAGTATGATTTGAAGTCAAGGTGTGTGATAACTCTGGCTTTGTTCTTTTTTCTCATGATTGCTTTAGCTATTGTGGTCTTTTGTGGTTCCATACAAATCTGGTTATTTTTTGTTCTTTTTTTTTTAATGCCATTGGAATTTTGATAGGAATTGCATGGAATCTGTGTATTGCTTTGATTAATATGGCCATTTTAATTATGTGTGTTTTTTTCCAATCCATGAACACAAAATATCTTTCCATTCCTTTGTGTCTTTTTCAATCTCTTTTAATAATGTTTTTTTAGTTTTCAGTCTATAGGTCCTTTATTTTCTTTATTAAGTTTATTGTAGGTATTTTATTCTTGTTTTTGCCCAGAAATAAAATCATATACAAATGGGCAAATAACTTTTGACCAAAAGAAGCCAAAAACATACCATGGAGAAAAGAAAGCTTCTTCAATAAATGGTGCTGGGAAAACTGGAAAGGCACAAGCAAAAGAATGAAACTAGCCTACAGTTTGTCTTCATATACAAAAATTAACTCAAAATGACCAAGTCCTACATATAAGACCAGAAACAATAAATACATAGAGGAAAATTAGGTAATAAACTATGGACCTTGGTATTAAACAGGATTTTTTAATTGATCTCAAAAGCAAGGGAAGTAAAAGCAAAAAATTAATTAATGGGACTATATCAAAGTAAAAAGCTTCTGCACAGCAAAAGAAACTGCCAACAAAACAAAAAGGCAACCAACCAAATGAAATAAGATATTTGCAAACAACTGCTCTTACAAAGGTTTCATATCCAAAATATACTAGTATAAAGAACTCACACAATTCAACACCAAACAATCCAATTCAAAAATGGGCAAACGACCTAAACAGACACTTCTTCTAAGAAGACATACAAATGGCCAACTTCATTTGTATGTGTATGAAAAGATGCTCAACTTCACTAGCATTAGGAAAGTGCAATTCAAAACTACACTGAGATACTATCTCACACCTGTTAGAATGACTGTTATCAATGAGACAAGTAATAACAAGTTTTGAAGAGGTTGTGAAGAAAAAGGAACCCTCATTCATGGCTGATGGGAATATAAAAGGTGCAGCCACTATGGAAAACAGTATGGGAACTATTTAAAAAATTAAGAGTAGAGTTACCATATGACCCAGCAACCCCTTTCCTGAGTATCTATCAAAAATTTTGAAAACATTTATTTGCAACGATATATCCACCCCTATGTTCATTGCAGCATTATTCATGGTGGCCAAAATATGGAAACAATCGAAGAATCCTTGGATAGATGATTGGAAAAAGATGAGGTACATATATACTATAAAATATTACTCAGTCATAAGAAAAGATGAAATACTGCCATTTGCGACAACATGGGTAGATCTTGAGAATATTATGCTAAGCAAAATAAGTCAGACAGAAAAAGACAAGAAAGATGATTTCACTCATATGTGGGCTATAAGACTGAACACATCAAATGAACAACAACAACAAAAAACCCTATAGGTACAGACAGCAGTATGTTAGTTACCGAGGGAAGGGGTGTGGAGGTAGTTAAGGGTAAAGGGGGTCAAATATATGGTGATGGAAGAAGATTTGACTTTGGATGGTGGGCACACAATGCAATAAACAAATGATGTGTCATAGAATTGTACAATTAAAGCCTATATATTTTTTAACCAAATGTCACTCCAATACATTTAACAAAAAAATAAATAAATAAAAGCAGAGACCACAGTATGGTCTACATCAGATACCAAAATTTTGAATGAGATGAAATCACTCTGAGAACATAAGCCCCAGAATCCTCAGAAACAGTGCAATGGGATCTGGAATTTACACAGGAGTTGGGATGGCAGCCTGAGTTGTTTCATTTGGAAATTCAGGAAACAGGAACCTGGAGACATCGGGTTGCACAGTGATCCTCAGTATCACCAATATTATCTAACTCTGTGTTTATAGTTTTATTCAATGCAGTCAGACAAGGCAAAGAAACACAACATCTACATAATAGAAGAGAGAAAGCAAAAATATCATTATTTGCCAAAGCTAGGGTTGCATATCTGGAAAACCCAGGGAACTAATGAGAGAAGCTAGTGAGGTAGCTTGGTGAATATGGAATATATCAGTGTTTTCTTCTACTAGCAATAAATGGTCTGCAAGTGTGATGTTAAAAAAGATACTCTTTACTATAGCAACCAGAATAAGGTTGTTACAGTTGGCAAATAAATATCTGGGATGCCCTATTCCAGGTAAATTTGAATTTTCAGATAAACAATGATTTTTTTATTGTAAATAGGCCCCCTGTAATATTTGAAACACACACATACTAAAAAAAAAACAAAAACACAAAAAAAGAAAACTTGCTTAGTTGGAATTCAAATTTAACTGGGAATTATGAATTTTATCTAGCTATCCTAGACCAGAAGTATAAAATGTCACTTTAAAAAATAGATTCAGGTGGTAGAGCTGATTGAACATGCCTGGCAAGGTATCTAGGTATACTCACTAGCTCCATCATTCAACAATGATTTTCACTATAGTCTGTACTGTGAACTTTTAGTGTTCTTTTCAAATTGCAGCTAAATTGTGAAATAAACTTGTTAGTAATTAGAATAAGTTTTAATTCTGTGTGGAAAAATTGGTTCCCATATTTTTGGCCCAGCGGGGCCTTTTGGCATCTGGTTGAATTTCCCAGGCCTCCCATTTCACATGGCCAATGTTCATTAACATCCTTCCCCTTTCAAACACTCACTTGCTTGCACACAGCCTGGGCTGCTATATGCCAGCCACTCTGATGCTCACATCAGCCCGAAGCTCCACTCTCGCATATGGACGTGGGAGGCCCTCGGGGAGCTCAGGCCATCCCATGGAGAAATCTGCTGCAGTGCGTTGTACATTGACCATGGCCCAGGACTAAGAACCAGCTGTCGAGCTGGAAGGGCCCAGGTTCTGAGTTTGCAAAGTTTTTAAAAGGGCAGTTGTTACTGGCTGATGAGCTATGCTTCCCTGAAGGGTGCTGTGTTCTTGGGAGGCAGCCATTGCAGTATTTCAAAGATGAAGTTATAACTGAACAATGTATGAGGACATATAAAAAGTAATTTACCATTTTATAATTACTTTTAATTAACCATTTTATAATTACTTCCTCCATGGTAATGCCTCTGGGCCTGATTGTGAAAACAATTATCGGCTGGGAATTTGCATACCAGTAATGGGCCTTAATATAAACGCCATAAATGTAGTTATTTCTTGGTTCTTATTTGGCACATCATGAAATCACAGCTCTAACTATATATTATTCACCCTCAACCGTCTTCCAAATTGAAAGGAAAAAGAAAAAAGAGAGTATGCCTCTTTTAGAAAAATCTCTGACATAATTACAGATTATTTTATTCCAAAATCACTTAAATGTTCCAACGCTATCTATTTCTTAAAACAAAAGCCAAATGCACTCTCCTTGGCCTTCAAAGTTTTATGGAGACTCCATCTTCACCCATTTACATTTAGCTCTCACCAATGTCAATGCCGTTTCATTGCATAGGAAGTGCCTGCGTTTAAAAACTACACTACAGCTGAAACGGGTTTGGCTCAGGGGATAGAGCATCGGCCTGCGGACTCAAGGGTCCCAGGTTCGATTCCGGTCAAGGGCATGTACCTTGGTTGCGGGCACATCCCCAGTAAGGGGGTGTGCAAGAGGCAGCTGATCGATGTTTCTAACTCTCTATCCCTCTCTATTCCTCTCTGTAAAAAATCAATAAAATATATTAAAAAAAATAAAAATAAAAACTACACTACACCCTTTGCCTCATTTTTAACTGATGATTAATATCACAATATTGTCAACTAGAACAGTTGCACTGCTTAAAATAAAAACAATGCATTTTTAAATATCAGAACAAAGATCAAGGATTCACAGTAAAATCTGTTTAAAAGAGAAAAGGGTCAGGAAGCAGAATGCCCTTCACTGCTTCGAGTCTAGCTTTCTCACTCTCTTCAGCTTCAGCATAGATTATTACTTAATTGCCCACCTGCAATAGAAAAATTAACTGAAGGGTGCACGACCCTTCCCTGCATATGCTGGCCACCAGCTAGCACATTATGGTTCCTTGGAAGAGACTAATGAGAAAATTATGAATAACTGAGAGAATTTTATTATTCTCTATTAGCCAGACACTGATGTAGCAGCTCTGACCTAAAGTCAACATAAATACAGTAGGAAAAGAGCCAGAGGTTTTGGTCACACAAGCCTGGCATTCAAGATGTCCATTATAGTTGCACTTACCCCTTTGCACTTTGTTCTCACCAATAAAGGAAGAGTCACCACCTACAATATGCCTGCATTTTAAAATAGTTCTCAAAGCATTACTCATGTTCCTCAATGTTTTTATTGCAAATTATTTTAGGGCTGAAGGAGACAAAAAAGTCTGATTCTCATTTTAGCAAAGAAGATACCCTATCATTTGTGCTTTCTTTATTCTTCTTAGGCTTTAAGAGGCTCAGAGCTCAGTTCTTTTCAGCAAACAGAACTCTTTAGAGTACAAATTGTACCTCTTTTTTCTCTTTTAATGTTGGATTTTGTCTTCTAGTCATGTTAATAGGTGCTTGTCTCTCACCAAGTGGGAATTTCTTTGGGGACAAAGAGATGAGATTGCTTAAGTATAAACTTAAATATTTTTATTTTGTGAGATGTTTCACATCTTTCCAACCTCATCCAAGCTCCAGTGAGCCATTGGGATACCTGACTGTACACTTGTCATGGAAATGACAATAAAATTTATTTACAAAAATAGGCTGTAATTTGCTGACCTAGGAACCAATCTCCCCAATTGATGGGTGTTTAATTATTTACAAGCAAGTGAGTATTTCAGTATTTCTCATTCTGACTGACATTTTTTTTCTTAAGTATTCTCAATCTCCAACGTTGATTTTAAAAATTCAGAAAAAATTAAAAGCATCTATTTACCTTGTTCTCATACACAAACAAATATTTGAATGTGAAATTTTGGATTTTTCTTACCCTATTATAGTTTCATTCTTAAAGAAATAAAAGGATCTTTAATGCAAAAAAATTAAATCTCTGATTCTTAAGCAGAGTTGATAAATGTTGCATTGACCCATACAGTCACTTCCACTGAAATAGGAAATTTATATTGTGCAATATAACTGATAATAGGCAAATAAGGCAAAAACAAAAACAAACAAACAAACAGAAAGAGGAAATAAAGGGTATAGATTCTAAAGCACACTTCTCCCATCCCACACAACTTTTCAGGTCAGGTCATATCTTAATGGTAAGAAAGAGTAGAGAAAAATCTACCATTTTGACTTATAATATCTGGAAGCATAGTTGTTTTTAAGGATTTTCAGAATGTATGAAGCTAAAAAGAAGAAAAATAGAAAAAAAGAATGCTAAGTATGGAAATTAAAAAAATAAATGAAGATTTTGAGGGAAATGTTGGCAAATATACAAGGAAATAAACAGTCCTGTGATTACTCTCCTCACAAAACCCACAGGAAGTGAACCCGTGCTGATGAACGGGTTTGACAAATGTGGTTCATCTTCCTTCCAGTATCGTGTTGGCATCTTAGTGACTTGCGGATGCTCATCTCCTGACTAATGTACTGACCCAAAGTGAAGGGAAAATGCAGGTGGCAGAGAGAATCAAAGAACAGATATTGTATTATTCGCATCTGTGATTTCCCAAAGAAGAATTCCACAGACTTGCTTCATGCTGTGAAAACACATATTTTATATCAGCTGCTGTAAATTCATCACCCAGCATTTTCCTTGACTGTTTCCTTGTCCTTGGTGCTGATTAAATCAGGGTGCATTCTGTGCTTTCCACCAGTGACTTCCTATTTTGTGTACAGGCAGGCACTCTAATTTTGTCTCGTTCTTCTACTTTCTTTTCCAAATATTCTCTAGAACATTGATAGCTAAAGTTGTGAGGGGAAAAAAAAGCTATGATGCATTCCAGAACTTTGGGAGATCCCGGATAATAAAAAGTATGACGTAGGGCAGAACCTACTGGACAAATAATAGATGTTTTCAGTGTCTTTTAGTTTACCCAAATGAATATGAGAAGTCAAAGGTATATATGGACCTCTCACTGATTTCATACTCTACCAAATATATAGACATTCTGATGAAAATATGTATTTTTAAAATAGTAAATTAAAAAAATTTAAAAAAGGAAACCCACAATGCCGAGAAGAATCTGAACTGGAAGGCTCATGGGATTGAGAGCAAGATTTGGTATCTTTCCCCAGGTCTGATGTTGAGTTCATTGCACATGATTTTTTTCAGGCACCCTCTTTAGGATCCTGCCTGCAACTAATGTCTGGGAATACTCTGCTTGCCTACAAAATGCAACTTGTGAGTTTTCCTGCTGGTCCTGTTTCTGGACAGAGCCAGCTCCTTGCTTCAGTCTGCCGGTGGTAGCTGACTCACCAATGGAAAATTAGAATGTGTGGTCAACCCTGAAGATGAATTCACCCTGACTATCCCATGAGGAAACCCCAAACCAAGGCACTCACCTACAAACAGGCTGGGAGATGGATTCACATAAACACGAAACAACTTCTATAGGAAGACTTATACAGAGCAGGCAATGTGTCAAATAAAAATCCCATGAAAGCTGAATCCCATGTAAAATTAACACACAAAAAATATGACAGAACATCTGAAGAACATTCTTCAAATTCAAGGAAGTCAGTTTACAGAACTGGAAAATGGGAGAATCCATACCTACAAAATAAAATCTGACAAAATCAGAAATGTATTATAATGTAAAATCACTTAAAATGTTCACAGAAATTTTTTCTTTTGGTAGTTTTAAATATTCATACATTGAACCTGTATTACTTGTGTAACAAGTATATCACACTTTTAAGAGCCATAGTCCAACTTTTTCTAAACACATTTGGAAACCAAATGCCTCATGTTCACCATATCCGCATACTATCTACCCGATAAGTGAGTGCGCGGGTTAACACATACTCTCTGCTTCATATACATGTTAAAATTAACTGTGGACTTGAGAACCAGTTAAAATTAAAATACCAGAGGTTGGAAAGAAAGGGAGAAATCCATGTGCCAAAAAAGCTCTTGAAAATTTTTGCACTGATTTTTAACATCATGGTCGGTGTGGACTATCATTTTAATTAAATGATACTAGATGGCTAAGGTCTGTATCTTGCCCACCTATGCCTCATAATTTCATTCTATGTAATCACCTTCTTCTCCACCAAACTTTGCAAAATAACTCATTTTCCCTTTTACCCTTGTGAAGTAGGCTTCTAAATATAATACATCTAGCTTCCTTACAATCTTTTTTTAAACAAAAGTATCAAATACTTCAAGGCTTTGCTTCTGTTATTGAAAAGAGAAAAAGAGATCTGTCTACTAAAAATAAAATTTGACCTAGGGAATTCTGTTTCCTTATTCCTTTAGTATTAGGGTGGGGAATTATTGCACACATCCAATCACATCTTGAATAATTAGGCAACATGAGCCAAGACAAGGGCGATATTACATATCAAATGTTTGTCATATTATTTCAATCTAGGTCATTAGTTTCTTGTTTTAAAATATAGTTAAGGTAGTGTAAACTAATAAGAGATATACAGAATAATATTTCAATTTTGTAGAATAATTTTCACAAACTGTCATTTCCAACTACTGGAAATTAAACACCTAGGAAGGTTCAAAAATCCAAATGGACTTAAAGCGTTGTCTACAGAATGAATAATATCTTGTGAGCACACACATACACACATACAGGTATACTACTTTTCTGTCAAATTATTATACATCATTGTAATGAATAAAATACAAATTATTCAAAAGCAGTAGTTGCTTTTTGCCCATATTGCATTTCTTCACTCGCTGGATATTAAAAGTTAAACTTTTGATAAGTACTAGTATTTTGCAATTTTTTTAGTTGAAAGGAGTTATCTTCTTTCTTTAAAAAGTTAGAGTACTACCAATCTAAGTTTTGGACTTTATTCAGTGAGAGATATGGTAAAGTGACTGGAAACTGATAGATATAGAAATATAGGGAATAAAGAACATGGGAAAATGAGACAAGTTTGCTGAGTTTATATTATGATTTCATCATTTACAAGCTATCTGATGTTGGGAAGTCACTTGAATGCTCTGCTCCTTTGTAAAATGGGAAAAAGCAATGTACCCACTTCTTAGGTTTGTTGTGAGAATAAAATGAGTACTTGTGTGTAATAGCCTGACACTTAATAGGGAGATTAGATGATACTTTGGCAAAGATCCCCTCTCCCCCTCACAACGTGTAAAGAGTGTATATCTGCCTCATTGATGCTGATCTTGGTCATGAGACTTATTTTAGAGGGCAATGTCACAAAGTCACAATGGAATGTGGATAGAATTCAAATGTGCCTGCCTGAGAGGAGACATTAAAACCACTGCCTATTTCTATTTGATCCTCTTGCACTTTTGGTTCTCTCATATGAAAAAGATGTGCCATAGACTATGGCTAACCTTTATTCTGTCCTCAAAATGTGTGGCTGAGTCACCTCAGTCAATCCACAAATAGCAAGAAAAAAAAAGCTTGTTATTGTATGCCACTGTATGCTGGAGTATTTGTTACACAGTAATAACTCACCAACACACACACACACACACACAGAGAGACAGAGAGAGAGAGAGAGAGAGAGAGAGAGAGAGAGAGAGAGAAAATTAGGTGTAACTACAAAACAAATAGAACAATCTGTGATCTTTTCATGCAACATTAGACGTAGTCTTTAGGGCTTCCCACAAATATTTTGTTCTCTCTTCTTCAAAGCACCTGGTAGGTTTATACCTTTTTTTTCCTGAGAACTCATGCATACTCAGGTAATCTGCCTATGGTCAACATGAGCGAAATCAATGTGTGTCACTTCCAGGTAGAAGGTCCAGTGTGTGTTTTGTTATGATCTCCTTTTTCCCCCATCATAACCCGCAATATTCCATATACTGTCTATGAATCAGTCTGTGTCCAAGAATGAGGATAACAATGAAACAGATCAGAATCCTCAGGCAACGTATGATCAACGGATAGCATGAGTTACACATACATTGCTGTTGTAAGCCATGGAGATTCTGGAGTTGTTACTACAGTATAATAGCTTATCATGATTGCCAAAAAGTGGTACAGAAGTGAGGTTCTGCCAAAACATGTTTTAAAATAATAGTTTTATTGAGATACAATTCTCAAAACATAAAACTCATTCTTTTTAAAATGTAACTTTCCGTGGTTTTTAATATATTTACAGAGATCTGCAACTATTGCCACTATCTACTTTTAGAACATTTATCATCCCTGTTAGCACTATTTCTCCCCATTTCTCTCTTCACCCCTAGTAACCACTAGTCTACTTTCTGTCTCCATAGATTTACCCATTCTGGACACTTCATATGAAGAGAGTCATAACTGGTAATGGTTTTATAGTACCTCAAAGTTGTAGCAGGTATCAGCACTCCATTTCTTTTTATTGCCAAATATATTTCATTTTGCTTTATTCATTCATCAGTTGATTAACATTTTGGTTGTTTACATGTTTTGTTTGTTATTAATAATGCTTCCATGAACAATACTATACAAGTTTTTTAGTGAACATATGTTTTGAATTCTCTTACATATATACCTAGGAACGGAATTGCTGGGTTTCATGGTAACTCTATGTTTATATTTTTGAGGAACTGCCAATCTGTTTCCAAAGTGGCTGCTTTATTAATCATTCTGACCATCAATATGAGGTTGTCAATTTCTCCACATTATTGCCGACACATACATTTATTTATTTTATTCTAGTCATCATAGTTAGTAGAAAGTGGTATCTTATTTTGATTTTTATTTACATTTATCTAATGACTAATGATGACAATATCTTTTGATGTGCTTATTGGCCATTGCAAATATTCTATTTTAATATAATGCCCTTATCAGAGATAAAGTTTAGTAATTTTCAATTATTTTCTCCCATTCTATAAGTTGTCTCTCACTTTCTTAATGGTGTTCTTTGAAACACCAACTTAGTGATTATTATCACAAATATTAGTTAAATTATTTATCTTTTCTTTTTCCTTGTGTTCTTTTGGTGTAATATCTAAGGAACCATTGCCTAACTCAAGGTCATGAAGATGCACTCTTGTATTTTATTCTAACGGTTTTATAATTTTTAATTTTATATTTATGTCTATAATCTACTTCAAGTTATTTTTTTATATATAGTGTGAAGTAGAGGTCAAACTTTATTCTTTTGCATGTGAACATCCAGTTGTTCCAGCACCATTTGTTGAAAAGACTATTCTTCATCACTGAAATAATTTGGCACCTTACCATAACATTTTTACTAATATATGAGTCATTGAATGAGGATCTTGACAGTGAGTAGCTAAGAAACTGATATTGGAGGTTGGGTTAATGGTAATTCTTCTTAGGCAACAGTCAAACTTTGCTAAAATATCTACCTTTATAGCTTACAAAGCAGTAATGTATTGAATGAGCTTTTGGCTCTAGGTGAAGAAATTGAAAATCAGAATCCTAGTGTAATCTATTGGGTACAATCAACTGCATTTGGTAAAATACTGAAATAAAAAGATCTAAGAAAGTAATTGACCTATACATATATAGGACTATAAGGGAATGCTGAGTATAAAAATCTGAGAATTGCAATTAACTGAATTATTCCCTCCCCCCCTCCCCAGTTCATATGTTGGAACCCTAATTCCCAATTCCCTATGTGATGATATTTGGAGATGGAGCCTTTGGAAGGTAATTTGGGTTAGAAGAGGTTGTAAGAGTGGGGCCTCATGGTGGGATTAGTGTCCTTGCAAGAAGAAATACAAGAGAGCTTGCTCATTGTCTCTTTCTGCCATGTGGGGACATAGTGAGAAAGCAACCATCTACACACCGGGAAGAGAGTCCTCACCCAGAACCCATCAGCTGGCACCTTGATCTTGGACTACCCAGATTCCAGAATTGTGAGAAATAAATTTCTGTTGTTTAAGCCACCCAGGTTAAGGCATTTTGTTACGGCAGTTTGAGCTAAGACAAGGACAAATAGGTTTGACAAGGCACATACTTCTCAACAGCAAGTAGTGCAAAAGACAATGAGGAGGATTTGTAGTGACAAGGAGTGATTGTAACTTATCAAATGAACGATACAACCCTCATGCTCATTAAAATTTCTGAATGGATTAACTAAAAGTATGATAATACAAGAATCCTATAAGAGTCAAGAAGCCAATAATAGTATTGAGATAGAAAAAATATCTTGAAAAGAACTGTAAAGTATGGATTTAAGAACTTGGAGTCGCCTGAAACCTGGCTTAATCTTTGATAGTTGTACTAGTTTGAATAATGCTCCCACTCCCTAATTCATATTTAGCTAGAACATGCAAGTGTGAACTTATTTGAAAATAGGGTTTGGCAGATGTCATCACATTAAGATGAAGACATACTGACTTATGATACCTAATCTAATTCTTCTAAAAGTGTCTAATCTAATGACTGATGTCCTTACAAAAAGGGGGAAATGTATACATAGATATACACACAAGGAAGAGAACACCATGTGAAGAAAGAGGCAGAGATGCACCTACAAGCCAAGGAATGGCAGCAATAAGCAGAAGCTAGGAGGGAGGCATGGAACAGATCTATCCTCAGAGCATCTAGAAGGTACCACCACTGCTCACACCTGATTTCAGACTTCTGGCCTGTGAGAGAATGAGTTTCTGTGTTTAAAGCCACTCAGTGTGTGGTAATTTGTTTTGGCAGCCTCAGGAAACTAATATACCATATTTTCCGGCATATAAGACGACTGGGCGTATAAGATTTTCCTGGGTTAAAAAGTTGTCTTATACACCGGAAAATATGGTAGTCCAATATATCTAATCCCATCAATATAGTCCAATATACCGTATTTTCCGGTGTATAAAACGACTTTTTAACCCAGGAAAATCTTATACGCCCAGTCGTTTTATATGCTGGAAAGTACAGTAATAGTTAAACTGCCCTCTTCAAATGTAACCAAAAGGATATTAGAATTGGGGGGGGGGGGAGAGCACTACTAAGAGTAAAGCCTGAAGCTACTGAGAGCAAAGTTTTAGGCAGCCACAGCCACAGCCAGAGGAGGAATCAGGGCCTCATCAAGGATCATTACCTAAGGTCAGAGCTGACTTCACGGGCATGTGATCCCTGCAATTGCACAGGACCCCAAATTCAGAAGGACTCCCATGCTTGGTTTAATGCTTCTGTGAAAGATTTTTGAACAAGAGGTCTTCCATTTTCATTTTGCACTGGACCCTGCAAATTAAGTAGCCAGTGCTGGGTAGAGTCACTGTCTGCATAGTGAGATTTCAGAATTTGTTACGAACCACTCTTTTAACAAGAATATTTATAGATCTGCTTGACTCCATTCCTCCACTGAATGTTGGGTCTCTGAAGGTGGAGAAACTTGTTTGTTTAATGCATGGGTCCCTTGAATGAAAGGAGCTCCCTCCAGATCAGATGAGAAGAATGCCAGGCTTCCTACAGAGAACCTGGGCTTGGAGCTTGTTTCTGTGGCTAAAGCCTTGGGGGAGGGATTCTGTTCCTTGAGGAAGAGGTGATGTATTTCCTGTGTACAAAGGGGAGTGAACAAAACTTTTGGTGACATGAGACCTGGACTAGATTAGGTATTTGAGCCTCCCCAACACCTAGTTCCCTCTGGAGGTTTATGCTTCTCTGTCCTACAGAACCCAAGCCCAGGCATGTGAGTTTCTTTGGTTAATAAAATTTGAGCACAAGGTAAGTATTGCACTTCCAATTAGAAGCTTTTCTTCATTCTGCCATAGTTCCAGATAGCAGCTGCTCTAACAGCCCAGATGTGTGGGCAACTGTGATGCAGACCAGAGTGGCAGCTGGTTCTCAATGAGCAGGTGATGGTCATGAGAAAACCCATAGGTGTTTAAAGCTACTGATGTTCCGCTTGCTTGTTACCACTGCTTAATTCGCCTATCTTATTTGATCAGGGACAAACATCCCTAAAACTTCAGTTCAAGGGTAGAAGTAGATAACCTTTAGGGAGAATATTCACCAAACTTGATTAGGCACCAATTCACACAGTCACATGTGCAGATGTGCATGTACACACCAACATTTGGAATGTAAATGAGGGTATTTTGATTTAGCTACATAATGCTCTCCTCACAACAAGATTTGTTGCATGTTAAAATAATTCATTTTGGAGGCTGTAGACGCCCAAGATTTTAAAAATATGATTACTCTAATCTGAATGCTATGATATGATTGTGCTTCAACTCTGCCTAAAATTCTGGGAAGAGGTTTTGGAAAGAGGAGTGTTAGGATCTGTTTTATACCTTTCTATTATGGAACTGTGACAGATTGGACACACACACACACACACACACACACACACACAGGAGATTTTGGCAAACAAAGATCTTAAAATTTTAAATGAGCAGGTCTAACATTAGGGATGTTACCACTTTCCATTTGGGAATAACACAATCAAACAACCCTGGTTATATATAGTATGTATACAAAATGAGACAAATAGCTATTTCTGAACATTAAGCATCCTATTTACTATACATTTCTAAGATTATCTAAATGACAGTTATAGTATCTTGCCATATTCTAATGGCACAGCTGTCAAGGAATGGTCCGTGATGGTGTGAAATATAAGCCATCTGCTCACAGCTGGAAAACTTATTATTCAGGAAGTATAGTGCCTTCTTGTTATTTATGGACCCACATTGTATTTAGCTGCATAGCAACATGGGTAGATGGGACATTCTTTAGGGAACAGGTGTCACCCAGAAGGGTCTGAAAGAGCATGAAATTGATCTGAACTTCACACTTCTGAAACATAAGGATGTGCCATTTTTCTCCCTGTGGGAGTTGGTCCATCAGTGGCAGCATGCAGAATGAAATATTCTCTGAGAAAAGGGTTAAGAGTGGCACCAAAAGTTAATACACTCTTACTAAAAATGAGTGTAGACCAGAAAAACTAAAGTTCATCATTCCATTCACAGATTTCCTGTAAGGTCTTAATCAACAACTGAATTTAATCTTTCTGGTCTGCAGTTGCCTCTTAAATTTAATTAGATTAGCTCTTTCCTACCAGATACATGTTTCAATAGAATTTGAATGGAATAATATGAAAACATTACCAAGAGATGAGACATGAAACTTCACGTGCAGTTATTATGATGAACTCTGATCAATTGCTCAAACACCTCCTCTTACCAGATTGAATTAATTTTTGGCACTAAGCGTTGTCTAGTGAAAATAAAAAACATGACAAAGACTGCTGGTTCTCTACACAATATCCATTTTTTTTCTTCTTCCTTACTAAGAAAGTATCAACTTTTCCCTACTTCTGTTCTAAAACAAATGAACAACAACAACAAAAAAGTCCCAATGTTGGTGCTGGTGAAGAAGTACCAAGCTAAAACCCCATGTCTCAGCCACTCCTGAGATTGCTGTAGTCTTTGTTACTGAGATGGAATCAGAGGTGTTGACTAATAAACAGAAAAGCCTTTGAAACAGCAACAAGCTTGTCTGGCCTTTCCCTTTTGTCTTTTCCCTTGTCCTCCTGAAACATGTAGAGATTTCATCTTGTGAGAAAAGGATCAAGTCCGCAGACTAAGATGGCAGAGTAGAAGGCTAGGAGGTGCCTAGGTCCGTGGGAACAGTGGAGTGGCTGCACCAGCTCTGGCCTGGCTGACTCTGGACTTCTTTTAAGTGGAAGAAAAACAATACCAGCCAAATTCAATCCCCAAGTGATATGAGAACTTTGTGCTTAGATAATAGGCAACGTATATTTTTTAATACTATACATTTATATTTTGCTAAGTTGTCTGATACATGGGCTTTTAAATAAAAACAACTAGGAAAACTTATTAAATAAATTACACAATATGTTTTATTGTACAGGAAAGACACTATAGTTTGTTTAAGATTATACATACTGAGCTACACTTTGAACTAATTTTCCAGGAAGTATATATTGAAAGTTCCCCTTTCTAATCTCTACTAATAAAAGGGTAATATGCTAATTAGGGTGGACATCTTCCAGACAAAGCCACAGCAGCTGCGAGGCCCGGGGCTCAGGTAGCCTTGGGCTCAGGCAGCTGTGAGCTCTGGTGGCTGTGAGGCCCGGGGTTCAGGCCTCGCAGCCACTGTGGCCAGCAGTGGCAGCAGCAGCGGGTGATGGGGGTTGCGCCTTCCCCTGATCAGCCTGTTTGCCTCCCTTAAGTAGAGGGAGGCCAGACTTCAGACTTAAGCTATCAGTAGGACATCCCCTGAGGGCTCCCGAACTGTGAGAGAGAGCAGGCCAGGCTATGGGACCCTCCCACAGTGCACGAATTTTCATGCACCAGGCCTCTAGTCTAACATAAAATACAATGAATGATCTTTAACCTTTGAAAAAATGCATTTGACTTTGGATAAGGAATTTATGTTCTTGGTGCAGGATGTAGCTGAAGCTATGGTTAGATGGAGTTATGAGTTCTGATAACAAGTTGAGTCCCTATTTACATCCATGGAATTCCTCCTATTGGCTCCCCTATTACCCTGTGGAATGATAGTCTGGGGTGGCTGAATCTGTGTAACTGGTACAAGGTGACTGAATAGGATTTGGGGTTAAATTAGAATATCCCAACAGTGCACAACTAAAGCTAAAGCCACCCAGGTGGCCATTCTCTAGGCACCTATCTTCAGAACTAGTACTTATAAAAAGGTCACAGATTTAACAGAACACAGTGTTGGCTTAGTTGAGCAATACCAATACCATTCATCCAAACTGGATCAATACGCCAGATTATGCATTTCAGTACAGTTTACTCAACAATAAGGACCAACTTGATGCTGGTGATCCTATGGTAATCAAAAGAAGAAACGCTTCTAGGTACACCTGGTAAAGTGCAGAGGTGAAGCAGGTATAGAAGTGACCAAAATTTATGGGTCAAAGACAACTGTTTTTATGTAACCTCTTTAAATTATTTTATGTTTTTAAAACATAACCCCAAAGTAATTTAAGTGCATCAAAATTCAAATACTTCCTAGGAATACAGCATTAAAGTAAAAACTGTCCATTTCAATTGATCCCATTCCACTTCCTAAGAATAACCACATACTAATATTTGGTGGGTATACATTTATCCTCCCAAAGTATCTATGCCTTTATGCCAATATAAACACACATAGGCACACACACACACACACACACACAATTTACCATACATGATTTCAAAGAGTATTTTGTTTGTTTCTGGGGAAAAAACACCAAACCCCCAAAATATGTTTATTATATGCCTATTGCTCTGAAATTCAAATTGCTTTTACTTAATACAATATTACAGACATCTTTCATGTAAAGATGTCAATATATATGTCAATATATACATGTCAATATATACAGATCAATATATGCAAGATTAATTTAGTCTTTTTTATAATTACATAGGATATATTTTTTGCATAATAATCTCTTTAGCCATCCTCCTTTCCACAAAGTAATTTTTATATTACATCCAACATTTTGCTATTACATATAATGTTTGAATTTTTTTCGTTTCCAGCAATAACAGACAAGCTTGTTTCAGGCTAACCTTTCACTGAAAAAAAAGCTAATAAAATCTGGAGTTCTAGTGATCAATTATTTGATTGGTTGGTAGATATCTATGTATGAAAATATATACCAAAATCTAGAGCTAAGTCTAGATAGAGAGAAAGATATTTGATGACATCAGAAAGATTCTGAGAAATAAGGACTTCCAGGGGCCAAGTACCTGAAAAAGTAAGACCAGCCAAATTAACCTGATGTTTTCTATTTACTTTTCCCTGCAGAATAAATTGATTGAAAAGCAAGAGTAATTAAGAGACTGAGAAGCTGAGCAGAAAACAATAGATGAGAGGCTAAGTTAATCAGCTTTTGTGAGCTCATAGGACAGGTGGAAACAAAACAGGTGGAACCCATTCTTACAAAGAGTAGAAAATTTGACAAGCACAAGAGAATTTTTATTTGGGATTTCTAAAGAGGTACATTTTTTAAGAGTTATAAGAACATGTCTCACAGATACACAGACACACACACACACTCACACACAATTAAAGTTCCAGAAGGAAAGATGAGAAGTAATGTGGCAGAAGTAATACTTTAAGACACAATAAGTCAGCTAAGCCAGTGTAGCTCAGTGGTTGAGCATCAACCTATGAACCAGGAGGTCATGGTTTGATTCCCAGACAGGGCTGCAGGCTCAATCCCTGGCATGGGGCATGTAGAAGGCAGCTGATCAATAATTCTCTCTCATCATTGATGTTTCTATGTCCCTCTCCCTCTCTCTTCCTCTCTGAAATAAAAAAAAAACAAACAATGTACTTTTTATGAAATCCTTTTTGTCATAAAGCATTATATATATACGAGGGGCCCAGTGCACAAATTCGTGCACCTTGAAAGGAACTGTGGGGCACAAGGCTGCAGTGGGCACAGGGCCAGGTCTCGGCCCATCCTCTGCACCCCCACCTGGCCTCTCCCACCGTGGCCCCCAGTTCCCCGTCTGCCTGCAACCCTGCTCCCACCACCTCCATTCCCACAGGCTGATAGCACCAGCCCTGTTCACACCCGCAGATGGCGCAGAGCGATTGGGGCCCGCACAGTCAGTGGGTGCAAGCAGTGGCTGCTGCCCTGATCGCCCCTCAGGAGCAGGGGGAGGTGGAGAAGCCCTCAGGGGCGATCAGAGCCAGCAGCCGCCACTTGCACCCGCTGACAGCACCGAGTGATCTGGACTGGCGCTGGGCACCAGCTGCAAGAGAGAGCAGCAGCCCCAGCACCGGCTGCGGGTGCGAGCAGCAGGTGCAAGAGGCGGCTGCTGGCCCTGATTGCTCCTCAGGAGCAGGGGGAGGTAGAGAAGTCCTGAGGGGCGATCGGGCCTGGCAGATGCTGCTTGCTGATGGCACCAACCGATCAGGGCTGTGGCTCCGGTGCTGGCAGCGGGTGTGATCACTGGGCAGGATGGAGGCACACAGGAGCAAAGAATTTTCAGTAACCACCAGAGGTTCGCCCTGATGACAGCTAACAGCGCCCTGCCTTGGTCTTCCCCCACTTACCTGCTCCACCATCCTGCCGCAGCCAATGCCTGCCATGTTCCATGCACAACCCCTGGAGGTCAGCGCCCTTCATAGCAACTGGTTGTTCAGTTCCACCATTTGGTCTATTTGTATATTAGGGTTATATATATATATATATATATATATAATATATTATTATTATATTCAAGCTTTCACTGTCAGGTTTGGAGGATTTAAATCACCAGAAATCAAGACATATCATAAAGTTATTTATTCTGATAATAAACTCACCTGATTGGCTCTGGATTTTTTCATCTCTAAATGCCTGATATTTGTTCCCCTAATGCTTGCTTACTTGAATTAACCTAGGAAAAGCATTCTATGTCTTTCCAATCAACTATGCACTACTCTGGCTGACATTTACTCATTCAACACACATACTTCATACATTCAATTCTATATATATGTTGGATGTCAGGCACTATGAAGTTAAGTGGCAAGGACAGACAAGTAGACCTAAATTGAAGAATAGTGTGAGTTGTGAAGTAGATTGTTCATATAGGGTCATTTGAATTGTAACAAAGGTGGCACTGTAGACAGTGAAAGTAGAACAATCTTGTTATTAAATTGTGCTGAATCTACCGGCTATTTGGATACTGAGAAAAGGAAAAGAAAAAAACTTGACCATAAATATACATCTCAATTTTAGGCTAATTGAGATGAAATGTTAAAAGTAAAACTATGAGTTTCTGGAGGATAACAGGAGAATGTAGTCTTAAACTTTGGATAAGCAAAGATATGTCAAGCAGCGTTAACCAGTAGGATAAGATTGGCCAACAGGAACACATTACAAACTAAGAGCCCATTAAGAAAGTCAAGAGGCAAAACATCAAGTGAAAGAAGATCCTTGCAATCAACATAGTTGACAAAGGCCTCAAACCAGAATTTATAAAGAACTCTTACAAATCAACAAGAAGAAGAAAAATAGTAATTCAATAGAAAAAAAAACAAAACGATTAGAGACTTTTGTCAGTTATGTCAAATTCAAGAACATATTCAAAAGACTAGGGCATCTGTAATATTTTCAACAATAAAGATCATTTTTTTAAAAAGACTGTTAAAATACCAAAAGGTGCTCAACCTTATTAGCTATTATGGAAATGCAATATAAAAATGATCATGAGATATCACTACCCACTTAAAAGTTATTTATTAAAAAATATATACTACTGGAGCTCTCATACTTGTTAATGGGAATGTTTAATGGTATAAGCACTGTGGCAAACTGGCAGTACCTGCCTAAGTTAAACATGTACATCACCCAACCATGCAATTTCTCTTGTATATATCCTATATAATAAAAGACTAATATGCAAATCAACTGAACGGTGGAACGACCAGTCACTATGAGGTGCACTGACCATAAGGGGGCAAATGCTCAACACAGGAACTGTCCTCTGGTGATCAGTGTGCTCCCACAGGGAGAGCGCCGCTCAGCCAGAAGCCGGGCTAATGGCTGGCGAGTGCAGTGGCAGTGGTGTGAACCTCTCCTGCTTCCGCGGCAGCGTTAAGAATGTCTGACTGATGGCTTAGACCCGCTTCCTAGGAGCCAGCCTAAGACATCAGTCAGACATCCCCTCAGGGTCCTGGGTTGTGAGAGGGTGCAGGCTGGGCTGAGGGACCGCCCCCCCTGAGTGCACGATTTTCATGCACTGGGCCTCTAGTTTTTAAATAAAAGAATATCATACAAATCAAAAGACATGAATAAAATAGCCATGGCAGTATTATTTATTATTCATAGTAGCCAAAAGCTAGGGAAAAAATATTGGTAGTATACTGAATCAATAATATTTTTCTTCATTTCTGCAATGGAATACTCTACTAGAAATTAACCTATTGCTACATACAACACAGTAGCATCTTATAACACACAATACAAACACTTGTCACACAAATCACAAACACAATGTGAAAGAAGTCAGACACCAAGAAATGCAGATTCTATGATTCCCATATGAAGTTGAGAAGTAGACAAAAATAATCTGTGTGGTGATTAAACATCTGTTCACTTTGTAATAGTTCAACTGACTAGACCTTTATTAGTTGTTCTGTTTTGTGTGGCTTATATACTTCATTAAGATGTTTACTAACCATAGAAAAGGAATTAAAAATAATGCTTGAAGAGTAATATTTTTACATATATTTTGAATACTTTTATTAATATTTTGGTATAGTTCCTAGATGAATTGCTGACCTAAGGGCATGGTATATTCTGGAAAGCTCAACTATTTTTCCATTGTATTAAAAATAAATATCATCTTCAAAGGAAGTATATTTTGTTCATTGCCTACTGTTCATAATCCGTGTAATCCTCACCCAACTCTGTAATGTGTGTAGGTTGCTCTTATTACATTTGACTAATGAGAAAACAGAGTTGCTAAAAAAAATTAAATACTTTGCTGAAGATCTCATATCTAGTATACACTGGAGCAAGAGATCAATATCAGCTTGGTCCAAGTCCAAATCCCACTTCTTTCTTCTTGATCAAAATATATACAATATTCTCTACTTAAAACATGGAATTAGCATGAGACTTTATTATTTCATGAATGGTGAATTTATACACAAGCTCCAAATTCAGGATATAGATCATTTCTATATTTTATCTCTGTAACTTCACTAAGAACATAACATTCTGATATAAATTGAAGAGACCTATAGAATTATTGGATGGGTAGAAGAATTTTTTAACTTATTCCCCCAACTGACAGAAGATGATCAAACAACCCCAAATATTTTATTACATCTGGCTCCTAAACATTTTTAGAACTTATACATTTCCAATAAAAAAGTCACTTCATTGGCTTTGAATTTCATTTCCATCCTAAATTCCTGACATTTGCACCTAATGATTAATGAAAATAATTCAGCAATAAATTTAATTTAATAAAAACAGTAAAATAATTCAGCAGAAACATTCCATTTCATTACAGGCAGATATACTTTGCTGCAGCTGACTTGTATATATCACTTCAGTCAACACAAATAATTTGAGTGCCCACTGTGCCAGATGCTATGATAAGCAATACACATCAGACAAAAGAAAGGCCCTGCCTTCCAAAAGCATTCTGAGAGAGGAGAGAGAAAATCAGTCACCAAGCATGTACAACCCATTCTGGAGCTTCTATGAACTTCTTCTCTTCTGAGAGCTTCTATTAAAATGTTAAGTATGGTATTTAGTTCAGAACAAAAGAGAGTCAGGCAGGTTAGAAAAGTCTGAGTATGCCAGAGAAAGTATGCACGTGGAGCCAGGTGAAGGCAGTTCAGGAGCGCTCCCAGAGAGCAATCCCTAAAAGAGAAAGAAGCCTTGCCATGAAAAGGTAGAATGGTTCACAAAACAGAGCCTAGTTTAATAGAATTTGAGTATCCTATCTAATAAAAGAATAATATGCAATTGACTGTCACTCCAACACACAAGATGGCTGCCCCATGTGGTCAGAGATGGCTGCCTCCATGTGGACACAAGATGGCTGCCAAAAGATGGCCGGCAGGGGAGGGCAGTTGTGAGGGACCAGGTCTGCAAGGGAGAGCAGTTGGGGGTGATCAAGCCTGCAGGGGAGGGCAGTAAGGGGTGACCAGGCTGGCAGAGGAGGGAATTTGGGGGCAACTGGGCCTGCAGGGAAGGGCAGTTGGGGGCAATGAAGCTGGCAGGGGAGGGCAGTTAGGGGTGACCGGATCAGCAGGGGAGGGCAGTTGTGGGGGATCAGGCTGGCAGGGGAGGGCAGTTGGGGGGGACCAGGCCTGCAGGGGAGGGCAGTTAGGCGTGACCAGGCCGGCAGGGGAGGGTAGTTAGGGACAAACAGGCTGGCAGGAGAGCAGTTAGGCATCAATCAGGCTGGCAGGGGAGTGGTTAGAGGGTGATCAGGCTGGCAGGAAGAAGTGGTTAGGGGCAATCAGGAAGGCAGGCAGGCAAGCAGTTGGGAGCCAGCAGTCCTGGATTGTGAGAGGGATGTCCGACTGCCCATTTAGGACGGATCCTACTGGAATCAGGCCTAAAAGGTCAGCCAGACATCCCTTAAGGGGTCCCAGATTGGAGAGGGTGCACACTGGGCTGAGGGACACACACCCCCCATGCATGAATTTCATGCACTGGGCCTCTAGTTGAGTATAAGGAGGGTATGTGTTAAGAAATAAGTTAGGATAGATCAATAGGAGGCATATTAAAAATGCCTTTAGAAGTCCTTTTACAAAAATTTGGACTCCACCTGAGGGCAATAGAAAGCCATGAAATAATCCTGAAAAAAGTAGATTTTAGCTTTAAAAAGTTGGACTTGGGTTCAGTGTTGATTATGGAAAGGAACTAGACAAAATTGGTGTCAGAAAGATGCACTAAAAGACTTTTGCAAGTAACCGAGATGAAGGTGGCTGGTAGGGAAGCATCAACAGGATGAGGAATCTGGAGAGCAGGGAGATATTAAGAAGGGACAATGGATAGAATTTGGCTTAGGGTTGAAAGAAGGAGAGGAGTCAAGCATGACACCCAGCTGTCAGCTTTCTGACTTGAGAAACTGGATATGTGGTCGCACTTTCCTGTGAGGTGGGGCCTAAAGGAAGAGAAGCACATTAAGAAGGAAGATGTTGGGTTAAGTTTTATATATGTTGATTGTAAGGTGCCAGTGAGGCAGCCATGTAGATATTCTAGTAGGAAACTGAATACACAGGCCTGGAGCTCAGAAGAGATATCTGGCTGGGAGCTGGAATGTGGGGATTATCAAGATCTAGATGATGATCAAAGCCAATGTAAGAACTAGGTTACAGGAGAGGATGGTGACTCTTATAGGCCAATTGAACATCATTGATAACTGGGTTCTTAGGGAATAAAATACTCTCTCCTATCTCTTTCCCAACATTTTGTTGTTGTTGTTCCTTCCCATGCTGACACCCTGTGTCAGAGCAGCCACCAAGCAATGTTAGAAGTGAGTAAAGAAATATGGAAGACACTTCAGAGAACAAAGCAAGACCCATTTTTGCGATACCTGTGGCCCCCTACGATACTAGATGCTGCCACAAGAGTTTAACAATCACCTCCATTTTTTTACCTTAACCTAGGGAAGCCAATAGTGAGTTCCATGTTTGAATTCATTAGCCTTCTGCTGCCATCAGAGTAGACTGAATTTGTTATGTTAAACAAGATTGCTTTCTCACAGATTTCGCTATTAAAAGATGTGTCTATTTAATAGTGTCTTCTATTTAAGAAATGCTTTCCAGTTTTCAATACACTTTCACAGGTGTTTCATTTGCATCTCACCACCCCATTCATCTCACCATTATCCCTTTTTTTTTGACACAAAGAGAAAAGAGGTGGACACTTACAATTCATTATTTATCTTCCCTGTTATCCAATTTTCTCGTGCTAGTTCTATAAAGTCAGTATTCTGGCTGGGCTGATATAAACTCCTAGAATTTGCCACTTCTTACAATTCCTTGTCCACTTTGGTCCAAATCCGCATTGCGTTAGGACAAGAGAGGCTGAAGTTCTGTGACCAAGAGCATACTTGAGATTACTCTAGAAGACCTGCATTCCAGTCCAGCCCTGTACAGCCCACTCGCTTCTGTGAGGCATAGCCTTCCCATTTACCAAAGGAGGATATCAGCCCCTGTCTCCCAGGCTTAAGTGGCCTTGGGGATGAATCGCCCAGGAAGAAAGACAGCGTGTGTGAACGGTGATGAGCCATGCACAGTGGCAGGTAGTGCCTCTCACACTTTCACATGCATCAAAATCGCCTGGAAGCTTTTTAAAAATGCCCAAGTCTGGGTTCCACCTGAGATATTGCAAATCACAGCTTATGGGAGTGGTTTCAGTATATCTATTATTTTTAAAATACAGTAAAAAATACAAGTTGAGGTAGTATTACCTTGACAATTCTGGTGAGGCAGGAGAGCAAGAATGCTGAGTGCAGGCTAAGAGCTCAGACACGACGTCTCTTGACAAAGATGGGCCTTAAAGACCTGAGCCAGGACCGTGGTCCTGAAGCTACAGGGGAGGTGCCCTCTGAGCAAATCACATCAACTCTGTGATCCTTCGTTACCTAATGTATGAAATGATCATTGCACAGCATTGTACTAATTAAATGCTTATAAAACCTGTGCCATAGCTGCTTACACACACACACACACACACACACACACACACACACACACACACAATCCTTCAAAATGGTAGCTGTTGCTATAAATACTATTGCTTTGAAGTCCTGACATGTAGCTTCAGGACTATGGTCCTGGCTATGGTTTTTAAGGCCCTTCTTTGTCAAGTGCTGCTTTCTTCGAGCAGAGCCTGGGAATACAAGAGAACTGCTCCTCAAAGCTAGACTTCTGCCAGTGCAAACTCTGAAACCTCCTTTCTGCAAACCTTTTCAGATTCCCGGAAAAGTGCACAAAGAGTTTAACTGGAAAGCTTAGCGGATTGCTGGATACAGATCTGCTGAAAATCATGAGACGACTTCTAAATTTTTGTATTAAAATGTCCCCCCAAGAAAAGGCTTAACTCTCATTTTTGTTTGCTCCCCTCCACTCCCGCCCTGTTGTGAGGCATGAACCAGTTTCCCATCTGAGATGGAGCTACTGGGGAGAAAACATTCAGCTATAATGTTGCCCATCCATTCAGAGAGCTTTCTCGTGGATGTTCTCACTCAGACCCACTTATTCATACCCACTTATGAGGTGGGGGTAGAGTGCTCACTTAAAGAAGAGGATATAACTTTGGAGAGTTACAGACCGGATCCAAGTGAGCATGCAAAGTTAAGCATGCTCACTTTAGTGATTCTGGTGGGATGATTGATCATCTCCTAGCTTTCCTTCTTTTATATGTGGCAACAGCTCCAGAGTCTAGTTCCTCACTATTCAAAGTGTGTCCAAATACCAGAAGCACTGTCATCACCTAGAAGTTTGTTAGGAATGCAGAATACAGACCCTATTCCAGACCAAATGAACGGGAATGTGTATGTGAGTGAGATCCCCGGGTAAGGTGAGTGCACATCAAAGTGTGAGAACCACTGGTGTCATGGTTCAACATACAGACTCCACCGGAGACCCAGACAGGCTGTGTTTGCCTCCCTGCTGCGTCCTTCTCCAACTGGATGATCCGGGAAAACTCACTGAATCTATCCAGGCCCCAGTTTCCTCACCTGTGACATGCTCATGGGAATAGTGCTTTTCTCAGAGGCTCATATATAAGATGCTTGGGCTATAGGAAGCAATATGTGAAAGATTTCTTTTTGTCATTATTATATTGCTACAACACTACTCAAGCAGTAATCTTTCAAACCAAATGGCCTATCCAAAAATAAGCATTCTCTGCAGACCTTTCAGTTCAAAAGTTCTCTGTCTGGGACAATGGCTTCTTTGTCCAGTCAAGTACTTACAATAGTATCAATTTCACATTTCTATTTTACCTCTTCGACAGAATGACATTCAAGAAATGTAGTTCTGGAAATGACATGGATCTTTTCATCTTCTCAAAAATAGAGAGAACCCCAATTTAATCCAGCAAGAGTGCTCACATTAGTGCAGTGACTATGCGTACAACACTAGGTAATCAACCTGGGACATTTATTGCCCACCCACTTGAGAGTTTAGTGTTATTAGCTAATTAAAGAGAGAATCTGTCCTCTTCTATATATTGCACTTAATGAATTAGCTAATCCCAGCATAGTTACCATGGCATACTATTTATAAACACCTGCCATTTGGTTGTAATTTTTCAACTGATTAGAGCTTAATTTCTCTTGGTAATTGCCTATAAGTTACAAATACACCAGAGCAGGATATTCACGTTTCTGGCAAAGTAAAATTTATCTGTTTGGGCTTCCTTGCTTCTAAAGTAAAACACAGTACCTGGGCTTGCATTGCCTCCATATCCAGATCCATCTGAGCAAGAAAGACACAGAAGAACTGACTGCAATTGAAATTAGCATACACAACTCTAATAAATGAGACAATTTTTCCTTTAAATACATTATGTTCTCTTGTTGCCTTATTTGTGTCTTTTTGGAATGACAAGACATTTCATTTGTATAAAAATAAAGAGGAGACCTTCTACCTGAGCATATTTGAGTGATTTATTTTTTATCCAAAGTCTTTAAATAGATCAGATCATATTATGTTCTTCTCTCTCCCACTGCCTCTACCACCCTCTGTCTCAAATGAATGTACCTCATTACAACAAACGTCACTCATTTTTAGATTCCAGTTTGCCACCATCCCACACAGACCTGCTGTTCCATCTCTCCATGTTAATTCCCATAAATAACTGATATCAAAATGCAGAGTCTTGGAGATACACTTCAAAAAACTTCATGTGAGGAGAAACCAGAAAAGAGAAGGCTATTTAAGGCTTTGGAAGTTGCCAGAGATTTGTTTAATCCTTCTCTGAGGTTTCAGAAACACATTAATGGCACTGGGTTAGCATGTCCATCATAAAATTGGAGTAATATATAAAGTATATCAAATGTACCTTAAATAAATTTTAGAAAAATTTCCAAGTAACCCATATGTTCATAGGCTGCTTATATAGATGTAGGATAATTTATGTACCAAACACATATGTGATTCCTAAGACATATTTAGGAGCATACAATGTTTAAAAAATTTATTGAGATTTTTATCTATTTGTATATAAGGCTTGATGATGAGTGACTATTCACTCAAGTTACCCCACTGTCAAAAAGGAATACACAGCTTTGGTTTGTCGAAGTGTTCCAAAAACTTGACCTAACTTCTAAAACCCATGAAACATGAATTTAGAAGCAATCAGTTTATCCCCCTACCCTCCACCTTAGGAAGGGACTTTCAGAAAGAATTTTAAAATTTAGTACACACTGAATAGCAAGACTCGAAGAGTAAAATGACCTGACTAAGGTGAAGCCAAGAGTAGGCATATTCAGGATTCATGGCCCTGCCTGTCAAATTTTTATGGCATTGATAGTTTTACCCAAAATATACTGAATTTTCACAACTATCATTTCAGTGAAGTATGAGCTTATTATAAGTATTTCTATTCATTTCCCTAGAGCTTTTCTGTAATGCAGCTCATGACACCCATCTTGGCATCTGATACTAGTGAGAACCATAGGATGCTCTAAATGCTATGAATGATATTTGAGAGTAACACACTTATTTTGAATTATTTTTGTATAATTCAATAGGTTTTGAACTGTGCTGCTCAAAATCCAGGAGACTTCACAGACATAGATTGAGACCATTAAGAAGAGGAAAAAGAGGAACTGAGCATCAGGGACTCTTGCCTCTTATTCCGTCTACAACCAGATATTGTCCACCTCATGAGGTTTGTGTAATGGGTTTCTACACCAGATTGCATTTCAAGGAAGGACTTGGCTAATAATAATAATTCTGAATACTGTTATTCTATATATCAGAGCAGTCATAGGTGGCTGAGAAACTAGGTAATCCTAAGAGAGATATGATATAACATGACATCCAGGTCTCATGACCAAATATCCCACTTTATAAATTGCTGAAGCAATGATTATATAGGGAAGACATTTACCTGGGTTTCTAACAGCTATCTATTCCAGAGGTCAGCAGACTATCTCAGCTTACATCTGTGGTCCCTTTCAAAAGACTAAATTATATAGTCACCCTACATAGAACACATGTAGCATTAGTATATTATTAAATAAATTTCCTCTTTCATAGACCACTTTTAACTAATAGACCCAATATTTAGAAGAAGACAGAATCAGTACCATGACATACAACTCAATTAGGTATAAGGCAATTCTGAGTCTTAATCTAATAATTGTGCAGCAAGAAGAGCAAAACTTAGGCTTCCTTCTAACAAAATTCAGTCTGGGAGCACATTATAGAGATAATGTGGTCTCCTAATAAACTAATTCTAACTGACCAATTAGAAGTATGTTCATTAAACATATTCCAATAATAGTCTATTAAATAGAGTATACCACTTCACTTTTTCTGTGAAGTGCCAAACAGTAAATCTTTTACAGTTTTTGTGCCATCTGGTCTTTGTCACAACTACTCAACTCTGCCATTATAACAGAAGAGCAGCCACAGAAATACATAAATGAATGAGTGTGACAGTATTCCAATAAAACTTTATTTACAAAAACAAGCAGTAGGCCAAATTAGACGTGTGGGCCTATTGGCCTGTGGCCTGTGTGGCCAGTTATGTGTCAGTCCCTAGAATATAGTAGACTGAAATCCAATTAAATATCTCTCCTTTATACAATTAATGCTTTAATAATTCATCAAGTAAGGATTTGAAAAATAATAATGTCAACTTTAAAAGTTCAAAAATAAATGATAGATTATCATAAATATCAACAACAAAATTCATCCATTAAATTGTAAAGTGTTATCCAAATCTTCTGCTGAGTTGTAATTACGAGGACTTATTAATAGTAGATTTAAAAAGATCTGTTGTCCTAGGTATCCCAAATTCATATTATGGCCATTCAAATAAATAACATGCTACACATATTTTGTCTTGAGTATGGAAAACCTTGACATAGTAAATGATTCAACCAAGACTCTCAGAAACTAATTAAGTAGTAGCAGCATGGAAACATGAATACTCTTAGTTAAATTAATATTTCTTTCTTAAGAAGTCATGAAAAAAAGTTGTTTTACAAAAGCATCTGAGCCTTGAAAAATACATTTATTTACTTCCTGAATGGGAAATAGTCACTGGTATCCTTCTACCAAATGAAATATTTTCTATTTAAGAACTATATATAATATATATCCACACATAAATAAACATCCTGAATGCTGCCCAGTGGCATGTCTGAGCAGGATCACACAGATACGTAGAAACCATATATAAAATTTGTCTTCTCTAATGACCAAATATAACAGCAGACCTCCAGTGCTTGGCAGACAGTTACAGAGTTCATAGTCATGTAATCTGGATGCCAATCCTGACTAGCCCCCATAGCTTCACTTTGCAAAAGTCACTTCACTCTCTGAGTCTTACTTTTTCATATTTAAAGTGAGGGATTTGATTAAATAACATGGCAAGCTTCACCCTCTAAAGTGGGCAGAACAACTGAGAAAAAGATAGACTACCATACATTCATTCTTTGGTCCACCAGTGTGGTGATGATCACAAGTCACTTCATTTCTCAAAGCTTGTAAAGTAGACCTGATAATAATGGTACCTATTTTGTAGAAATAAGCTAATGTATATAAAACTCTTAGGTTTGTATGCCTGGCAAATACTAAATATTAATTGATTTTGATATTTGGTAGATAGACGATCCTGGAAGAGTTTAAAAGCCGCCACCCTTAAACCCTGCAAAACCAAAAACTGGATACATAAAACTAGATCCCAACATAACATCTTCTTTAAAAGATAGAATGGTAGATAAATAGATAGGCAGACAGACAGAGAAATAAATATGCTATACTCTATCATCTTTGTGGATCTATAAATAAAATTTGTCAGGTAACATTTAAATTTTTTAAAATCGTCCAAAGGCACAGTAGAAAATAAAAATTAAAAAAGCCCATTCACCCTAATAATGTGGAAACATAAGACCTGGTTAGATAGATGACTTCTCATTTATCTTAAAAAAAATTGTTAGATTTCCCATAAAGGAGATTTTTAAAAATCATATGTTAATACGTAAAAAATGTTGAATAAAGGAGTCTTCAGATCAAAGATCTCAATGAACAGAAATGCTCTGATAAAGTGGATGCAGCAGCCAGAGGCAGAGGAAGGACAAGGAAGGAGGCCAAGATTGGGGGAAGACAATCTTTGGATGGCCTATCCAAAAAAGTAAACTGGATCAACTAGAAAAAACCTTCAGAGTCTGTATGACAGAAGTCAATCTGGAACAGGGGTTGGAAACCTTGGTTTTTTTTTTTTTTTCTGTAAAGAATCATATAATAAATATGTAAGGCTTTAGGCACCATATGGCCTCTATCACAAATACTCAACTCTGACATTTTTATCGTGAAAGCAGCCATAGTGATATAAAAACTAATGAGTGTAGCTATGTTCCAATAAAACTTTATTTACAAAACCAACAAAGCCAAATTTATCCCACTGGCTGTAATTTGTCAGCTCCTGCTTTACAGCATATCTCCCATATCTAAGTCCCTTACCTTTATTAAATTCTTAGTTAGATGGAAAACATCTTTTAGTAATAGCTTCAGAAAGGTCTTCTGGATGTTATTATTTTGAGAGTTTTGCCTATCTTATATATTTCTGTGACCTTTACACAAAGATCATAGCTTGGCTTTACTATAGAATTATAGCATGTTAATTAAACTCCATCCCATCGCTCCGTTGTCTCTGGTAGTATGCAAAATGGTAGTACGTAAAAGTGGTAGTATATAAGAAGTACCACTTTTCTGAGTCTGGAGCTGAAACACAACTGAGGCCTAAATTTTATTATTTGTTTGGTTGAAACTCTTTCTCTGTGGTCAATAGATCTGAGACCTTGTTCCTACGATTGTTTAATGCTGACCAGGGCCTCATCATCCTGAGGGAGGGCTTAGAAATTAAGGGAGTGGACTTGCAAGGGAGAAGGAGGCAGGTGAGTCAGAGTGCTGTGAAAGAGTAGTTTGAATCAAAAGGAAAGAAAGGAGAAAAGGTTATATTCAAGAAATAAAGCTTCTGGACGGTCACACAACTGGGTAAAGCAGTCACATGGCTAAGCCCACCGCCAATGTGAGAAAGGAACATTGAAGAACTAATTACCACAATTTACCACGCTGAGCTTTTTTAGCAAAGGGCCAAAAGACAAATGGCATTTCCATGACAAATTTTATTAGGCATGCATATCAGTTGATAGCTATTTTTAAGTGACTAAACAGATACCCCCAAAATATGATATAGAAGAATGGGGCAGACTAAGTAATATTGAATTTTGACTTTGTTTGAAAGGTGAAACTGAAAAATAATCTTTCAAACATGTTTTATATAATGGATAACCTTATATTTACAGTCTTTTGAAATTGGATTTGAAGTTTTATTGATAGACTTAATAGTGAGAGTTTATTATAAATTTGTAGTTGATAGTATTTTAAAGTCCCTGAAATTTTAAAAATCAATCTTATATGAAGGATTTCTTTGCATGATGTGAATTTTATCTTTTTGTCCTCCTTTTAGAGCTATTTTAAGATGACTTTGTAAATTACTCATATTTACTACATGATAGTGGACACATAGTAAACGTTACCTGAAAAGTTATTAAGATTTGTTAGAAAAATTTTAGTAAATCCTTAGAATCAGATGAAAATAATTGCTACATGTGCTTTTGATAAATGTAATTATTTCTTCTGATAATAATAATCATGGCTATAATTCACCATTTATTACCTGTCACCATTGAGCAAATAGCAACGAAGGAATTAACCTTTGAACAGAATTAAATGAACATAAAAGAGCTAAATGCTCTGGAATGAAAATATTTATACACACACTAATTAAATATTTGGCATTTAAGTTTAAAGACATAAAATAATGGTTTTCAAGCAACGATGGAAAAATACTATGAAAGCCATACTTATAATTTTAATGTTGGCTAAACATTAGAGCCTGAATTTGTAGAAGATTTTTAGTAAGGTTGTGGCTATGAATGAAGTTCGTGTCTCAGTGGCTGCATTTATAATTGACTATAGAGACAAACTAATTTCACAACACTGGCTATCAAAAATACTTAATAATACCATATGATTTCACTTATATGTGGAATATAAAAATCAAAATAAATGAACAATAAAAAATCAATCATATTTCTATGTACTATAAATGAAAACACTGAATGTCAAATTAAAAATGAAATACCATTTGCAATCATTAAAAAATACTTAATAATACCTTCAGCCAAAATATTCAAATAACTACTCCTGAGGTATGTTTGAATAAACCAAAACAACTCTGATTCATTTTTTTAAATGTCAATATGATCCTTTAAATAAAAAAACTCAAGTTAAAAAACATATTTTTAATCGTTTCTATTGACATGCTATAGAAAGTGCTAAACTAAAAATGGTGTTCATGTGACTGATTAGAAATAGAAACAAAATTCATTTGTAAACAAAGTAATATTAGTTCAGCTTCTAAACCTCTTGGTGTAGATAATTTTTATGTAAATACATCTGTCCCCTAAGGTCTTTGGAAGGAAGGCTGAGAATGGGTATCAGAGTTAAGCTTAACTACAAGTAACAGAGATCCAAAAATGTTGGCTAAATATAATAGGATCACTTTTCACTCATGACCAAACCCAAGTATAGGTGGTCCATGGCAGATATGATGGCTCTACATACCTCTAACCCAATTTGCTTCTAGTTTTTTGTCTCCTCCTCCTTAGAGTGTGGCCTTCATCCTCATGGTACAAGATAGAGATCTAGACTTCACTCTACAAACTAAACTGCTATTTATAGAAATATGAGAGGGAGAAAGGGGCAAGGAGTATACTCAAGCTTTCTTACAAAAAATATTCTGGAAATCGGTCACCAATCATTTTAGTGTACTTCACATTGACCAGAATACAGTCAAATAGTCAGACTTGGCTGCAAAGGAGGCTGGGGAATGTAATCTTTATTTACACATTCTCAGATCAAAATTCTACTACTAAGGAAAAGTGAGGAATGTTTAGGGTTAACTTGCTGTCTGAGCCAAAGATTCTCTTCTTGTCCTCTTCTTGTTCTTCATGTTCCCTGCAACCTTCCCAGTGCTTAACATAATAGACTTTCACTAAATATTTGTTGAATAAATTAATAAATAAAAGAATGAATGTCTGAAATAAAGTAATCCATATAAAGTTTCAATATCTAAAATCATTTTTATAGTTTTAAGAAAATAAATTTCAACTGAGTATTAACTAATATAGTTGAAGTTTCCAAAAAACACACCATCCCAATCAATTTTTCAGATCTTTCTAGAAAATATGTCTGAAATTTTAAAATGATAAATCTAAAATAAATATTCAGAGTTTAACTATAAGAATTATAGAATGTCAATAAATAAATTCTTTAGTGAACAGTAAATGAATTAAATGTCATGTCCTAACTATCAAAAATAGTCATTTGAACAATGAATAGATGGTATTTTTTATGAGTGAACCATATACTTGAAACTCTGTGGAGTACACTACATACATCACATTATTTGATCTTCAAAACTACACCAGACAATAATCAAAACCACTATAGAGATGAGGAACTAAAATCCACAGAAGTTAGGTAAATTTCTCATGGTCATAGAAGTAAGAAGCAAAATTCTTGGATCTGGCTGGCTCCCAAATGCTTCTCCACTGTGAGAAGGTCATGTACAAAATTAGGAAATGAGACTGGATTAACAGCCTGGATTCCAAATTATGGATGGCCTTGAATTCAGGCAGGATAAATTTTGTTTTATCTGACACAAATTAGAAATTGTTTTAAATGTTGAATAATGTGATGAATATGAGGTCTTAGGGATCCTTAAAATATTCTACAGGAAGCAGTGGAAGGAAAAGAGGAGCAAAAAGGCTGACTTAGCACTCACAGTTGTCCAGGAGTAAACTGATGGCTAGACTAGAATTGTAGCTCCAGAATTTAAAACATGGTTACAGACATAGATACATTTCAAAGAAAAAAAGCAAAGATGAATTTTGGGGACAAAATATGTATTACAGTTCTACATGACTCCAGGTTTCCAGGGAGGGTTAAGAGAATGTCAAACTGTAGTCAGCATCCTCTCTGCCTCTGTAGTTTCCCACAGCCCCACCTGCCTGTAGGCTCAGCCTCACTATACAACAGATCAGCAGGAGATGCATACATTCTTCAAACCAACATCCAGACCAAGAACATTCCAGTTCCTGGAGCCTATGCTCCTCCCACTAATACCGCACGAGTACTTAACTAAGTTTCCAAAGGCCAATTATTAGAACATACCCTTGATCAGAAGTAGAAAATGCAACACAGCTGAAATGTACCAATTTTAAATATTATACTGACTGAATGCAAATTCCTTTTGCTAATATTTCCTTGCTAGTTACCCTCATTGTTATAGTTATTTTACCCCAGCCTCTTGAAGTATATGTTTCCCTCTCTAATGGGTTTATTCACTTTATTTGCTATTGATTAAATTAAAAAAAACTGCAGTCCTGATCTTTCCATACCTGTCCCTACATCCATCTTTTTCATCTCCATCAATGTGGAGAAAGTGTTATTCTCCTCCTTTGAATTTGTGCCTGGGCTCTGCCTCCCTTCTCCTTTTGCCTTCTACAGATTTAAGTTCTCAGCCATCCCTTCCTCTCTTATGTATTTACTTTTGCTCCTCTTCTTCTACTGGATCATTCCCAAGGGCATACTCCAATATCTCCCTTCTATATTTAAATGCTAAATATGTACTTTCCTTTGATAGCACTTCTTCCTCCAGCTACCATTCCAAGTCAACCCTCTCTTTTATAGACAAATTCCTAGGCAGAGTTGTTGTACATGCTATTTTATTGTTTTTTAAAATTTCTACTGCACTCTAGTTTGACTGCTTTCTCCATTACATGGGCATTACTATAGACACTGGTGATAACTCTACTGAAAAATCCAAATGACCGAATTTCCTTCTTTATCTTTTATGATCTATACTAATAAAAGGGTCATATGCTAATTAGACTGGAAGACCTTCCAGTAGACCTTCCAGACATTCTTCTGGACAAAGCCATGGTGGCGGGGCCAAGACAGAGGTGGTTAGAGGCCAAGTGGGGAGGGCAGTTGTGGGTGATCAGGCCAGGATGGGACGGCAGATGTGGGTGATCAGGCTGGTGGGGGGTGGGGCCATTGGAGGTAAGCAGACCAGCAGGGGGGCCAATTGGGGGTGAGCAGGCAGTCAGTGGGGGTCAGTTGGAGGTGAACAGGACAGGAGGAGGGGCCAGTTGGGCGTGGGCAGGCCAGTGGGGAGGGAAGGTGAGGGCGAGCAGGCCAGCAGGGGGGGGCAGTTGGGGGTGAGCAGACTGGCAGGCAGAGTGGTTAGAGGCAATCAGGCAGGCAGGTGAGCGGTTAGGAGCCAGAAGTCCCAGATTGCGAGAGGAATGTCCAACTGCCAGTTTAGGCCCGATCCCTGTAAACTGGCAGTAGGACATCCTTCGAGGGTTCCCAGATTGGAGAGGGTGCAGGCCAGGCTGAGGAACCCTCCCCACACCCACCCCCACCCCACCCCCACCCCCGTGCATGAATTTCGTGCATCTGGCCAGTAGTATATAATAAGTATTTAAAAACAATTGACCATTTTATCCTCCTTGAAATGCTCTTTTCTCTTAGTTTCTAGAAGAACCCTCACCCAAGTGCTTCTTCTACCTCATTTGCTGCTCCTTTTAAGTCTCCTTTGCTCTTGCTTTTTTCTGTTGCACCTCTAAATGCTGGCATTTTTCAGGACTCACTTCTTGGGCCTCTTTTCTCTTTACATCCTCTTCTTGAGTGATTCCATTTATCCCAATGTATTTGTATCCCAGACCAGAGCTAATGTCACAAATATATATGTATTCCTCTCATTTGCACTTTCCTTTGAAAAGCAATACAGCACATTGAATAATTGCCTAGTTTTCAAAGTTAGTGCCACCATTTTCTAAGTAGGAGACTTATTCCCAATGATTACCTTCTCAGTGCCTCACTTCCCCAAATTATAAAATGATAATAATAAAGTACCTACCCCATAATAGTATTGTGAAAATTTAAATAGTTATTATGTGTGAAGTTATTAGAACCATAACTGGTACACAGTAAACTGTTAAAAGAAGCTAGCCATTGTTAGAGTCTTACTAGCATTGCCGCTATTACCCAATAAATAGAAGTGAAAATAATCAGTTAAAAGAGAGACTTAGACACACTTTAGCAGAGGAATAATTATAGACTCAGAGACAGAGGTAATGCCACAGACAGAAGCTAAGGTAGTCAAAAGGAGAACAATGGATGTGACCTTCTGAAAGTCAGGCCATCTGGGCTTTAACTGGCCACTAGAGGTTCTATTGAAAATGGTGACTCTCTGCTTCCCAGCTGCTGAGAGGGTCTTCGGGCTTATTTGCTTCCACATCTTTACAATAGCCCCATCTCCTTACATAACCTCAATATATCTCTTCCTTGCAGTCTAAAAGATCCTAACATTGTTTATAACATTTCAATCTCTTAAATTATTTAGTTGGAATACATTCCCTGGAGAATAATTACTGGGTCAGTAAGTAATTTTGTTTCTTGACAGAATATTTATGTATGTTTTCTATAACTACTAAACCAATTCACATTGCTTCTATCAAAATGTGTGCATTGAATATTCGCAAAGCTAAAATATTAATTGTATGTCTATTGTGTCTTACTAGAAGACTATAAAGTGTGCTCATAATTGTGGAGACTGAACAATGGAAAGTGTTATCTCGGGCGGGCCCTAGGCTTGTCCTGACCAGACCCTGCCAGGACTTGCATAGCCTCGTATAGGAAGGGTTAAAAAATCAATTTAACTCAAATGTCCTGAATTTTAATGATGCAGACAGACATTCACGATTGAATAATTATACCCACTAACATTTAGTGGTATAAATATTTTACATATGTGGCAACCTGTTTCTTCTGAATTTGCATAATTACCTGAAATATTAAAGGTTTATTTTAAATATGGTTTTGTTAATAGAACTGATTCACTAATGCTTTAGTTTTGACCTTGATTTCAGACATACTTCAAATAAAGATCCATCATTTTCCAATAGTTTGAACAATTTTCTAACCTTAAAAGTAGACTAATAAGGCCCATTCCTACAGTGTAATGTAATAATTAAATAAAATAATACATATGCAAGTGTTTGATCAGTTCTTATTCACTGATGGCTTTTGGAGATTTCTGTCTTGCTACACTTCTCAAAACCACGCCTAGTCATTTGCTCATAGACAGAATCTGCCTTTGTCTCTGGTCAGATGAGAAAATGAGAATCACAAACTTTTCTTATTTCAAATGGGCAAAGCAAAAGGCTGTTCCCATATTGCATATAGAAGGTTATCAGCTATGCAATTTCTCAGTAAACTTGCTGGGATCAGGTACTCAGTTTAAATGTATTTATTCAACAAGAATAGATTTATAGACCATGAAATATACATCAATAATAATTTTAAAACAAGGGAAAATGAAAATATACATGTTTTAGAAATAATATTTTTTAAATAATCTTAGGTAAAAATAAGAAAAACTACAAATATTAAATATGTTTTCCTCCCTCAGTTATTCAATATAACCTAATCCATCTCAGATCATATAATCTCCATAAAGATTATCCTGCCCTTCCAGTGATTAATGATCTCTTCATCTTCTAAATATTCCCATTCTCATTATGTGTACCATTCAGGAAGTTCTGATGAAATTCTAGTCTGTACTAGATTTTTCTAATCAATGTTTTATTTCCCCAAATATGTTGTCTGGAGAACATATTTTGAATCTTCTGCAGCAACTAACACAGTGACCTATGCTCTTAGTAGATATGCAAATTTTATTGATCATCATGACTATGACTCCAACCTAATATTTCATGAATATTTCTCCACTTGAAGAATGCTAATCTTTAATTATTTTTAATAGCTGAACTTTAGAGTCTAAGGAAATAACTCAATATTGAAGAAATAGTTAATCTGTGGCTTATCCATTAATGCATTCACGTATTAAAAATTATGTTTATAAAATGTATAATGTCACAAGAAAGGCTTGTGACATAACGTTAAAAGAGGCAAGGTATTAACATGTATATTCAGCCCTGACTGGTTTGGCTCAATGGATAGAGCGTTGGCCTGCAGACTCAAGGGTCCCAGGTTGAATTCCGGTCAAGGGCATGTACCTTGGTTGTGGGCACAACCCCATTAGGGGGTGTGCAGGAGGCAGCTGAGTGATGTTTCTCTCTCATCGATGTTTCTAACTCTCTCTCCCTCTCCCTTCCTCTCTGTAAAAAATCAATAAAATATATATTTTTAAAAAAAACATATATTTAATTGAGGTGAACTCAATTAGTTTCTGCAAATGAAGGTAATTTTCTAATGAATTATTTTTTGCCAATAACTGATTACAGTAAACTTGTGTATTAGTTCTGGGTCAAAAATAAATGAATAAAAAGTAATGTGAAAACAAATAGTAATAGTAATAATAATAATGTACCCTTCAAGATTGTAAGTACAGAGCTTTGAGATCAAGTGTCAGCCATACGTTGGTTTTATAAATGAACTCCATAAATCAGACCAATAAACAACTCGATGAAAAGATATTGTGTCAAATGGGATAATCCACTCAGAATACTATAATTCTCCTTTGCCTCTAAAATAAGTAATGCACAGCAATCACACATTTACTGAGGAGATAAATTATATCGTTGGGTTTTAAAAGGATTCTTGTTAGTCTGGCAGAGCATTGTTAAGGTAGAGAAGCCTCCCAGGACTCATTTCCATGAACATAAAAGGGCATCAGGTGTAAGAATCTCCATCTCCTATGGCTCTGTTCCATGCAAGCCACAAACAAGCAGTCTCCACAATGAAATTTAAATTCTTACTACACATATTCCTAAGTGAGTAAGAGAGCAAGAAAAAAAAAAAGCGCTATTAGGAAGCTATTCTCATTTCTTTTATAGGCTGGTCAAGAGACTGAATAGAACATATTCTCCCAAAAGCACTTTGCTTTCCTTTCCATTGATTTTTCACCATTTCTAACAACTCTTTTTATGATTAAGACATGAAAAATGAGCTGCTACAAAGAATTCTTAATAGCACGAATTAACCTTTCCTTTGTTAATTTACTTGATGAAACTTCATTAAGGTGATTCCTTACACCTAAGCTTTGAGATTTATCACACTGTAATGGTATATTAAACTCACTAACTTTCATCTCTTTCCTACCCATGTGCCCCCCATCCCAGGTTCTACCTAGAGTACTTTTATTCTTTAAGACATAGGACACAATATCAACATCTTTGTGTAATTGTCCTTGTCCCTTCAAAACATCAGTTTCTCCCTCCAGTGGGCTCCTATATTGTAGTGTGTATTACATTATAATATACTAGAGGTCTGATGCATGAAATTTGTGCAAGGGGCTCGGCCCTTGCAGCTGTCCTAAGCCCTTGCAGCCCCAGCTTCATCTGGAAGGTCATCTGGAAGGACATCAGGAAGGTCGTTCAGCTGTCCAGTCTAATTAGCATATTACGCTTTTATTATTATAGACTAGAGGCCCGTGCATGAAATTCATGCACGGGTAGGGTCCCTAGGCCTGGCCTGGGATCAGGGACACCTTTCCCTGCCTGCAGCTGGCCCTGCCCCTGCTGCCACCCACCCCCAGTTCACCGTTCACTATCAGTTGATCAGTGCCTGACGGCCAGGGGAAGGGACCGAGAGGTCAGCTGTTTTCACCTGCTCACCATCCCCGTCCCCACCGCAGGTGGCCATCAGGCAATTGGAGCCTGCTAGCCAGGGAAAGGGACCAAGAGGTGGTCAGTGTGCCTCATAGTGACTGCTCCAGTGGTCATTCTGGTTGTTCTGCCATTAGGGTCAATTTGCATATTACCCTTTTATTGTATAGGATAGAGGCCTGGTGCACAGGTGGGAGCCAGCTGGCCTGCCTGGAAGGGGGCCCCAGATTGGGGGGGGGCGGTTTCCCCACTGGGGGGGCATGGCCCGCCTGGGCTTGGGACCACTGAGGATTTGCAGGCCAGCCATGGCCCCGATTGGGGTGGGGATCCCCACTAGGGACAGGGTCAGCCTGGGCGAGGGGCCGCTGGTGGTTTGCAGGCCGGCCACACCCCTGTCTTTATCAGGAAGGACATCCAGAATGACATCCAGAAGATGTCTGGTCTATCTGGTCTCATTAGCATATTACCCTTTTATTAATATAGACTAGAGGCCCAGTACATGGATTTGTGCACTGGTGGGGTCCCTCAGCCTGGCCTGTGGGGATAGGACTGAAGCTGGCAGTCCGACATCCCCCGAGGGGTCCCGGAGTGCAAGGGGGCACTCTGCAAAGTTGCTGTCATTTGGCAGCTCCTGCATTGAGCATCTGCCTCCTGGTGGTCAGTGAGTGTCATAGCTACTAGCCAGTCAGCCTTTGGCTTAGGCTTTTATATATATAGACTAGAGGCCCGGTGCACGAAATTCGTGCACTGGGGGGGGTGAGGGGATGTGCCCCTCAGCCCAATCTGCACCCTCTTCAATCTGGGACCCCTCAGGGGATGTCCAACTTCCAGCAGTTGGACATCCCTCTCACAATCCGGAACCACTGGCTCCTAACCACTCACCTGCCTGCCTGCCTGATTGTCCCTAACCCCACTGCCTGCCTGCCTGCTCGCCCCTACCTTGATCTCCTGCCAGCCTGATTGCTCCTACCTTGCACTCCCCTATCAGCCTGATCACCCCAAACTGCCTGTGCCTTGGCCCCCCGTCTGGCCTCCCTCTGGAGGCACCACCCCCATAACCCCAATGCTGCTGCCACTGCAGTTGGTTATGGCTGCCTGAGCCTTGGCCTTTGTAGCCACTGCGGCTTTGTCTGGAAAGATGTCCGGAAGACAACCACTCTAATTAGCATATTACCCTTTTATTAGTATAGATTTGGGGACCATTACAACCACGCAGAACTTGAAGAAAACACATGGCCCTGGTCAGTTTGGCTTAATGGAGAGAGCATCGGCCTGTGGACTGAAGAGTCCAGGTTTGATTCTGATCAGGGGCACACATGCCTGGGTTTCGGGCTCAATCCCCAGTAGGGGGCCTGGGGCGGCAGCTGATCAGTGATTCTTTTTTTTTTTAAAATATATTTTATTGATTTTTCACAGAGAGGAAGGGAGAGGGATAGAGAGCTAGAAACATCGATGAGAGAGAAACATCGACCAGCTGCTTCCTGCACACCCCCCACCGGGATATGTGCCAGCAACCAATGTACATGCCCTTAACCGGAATCGAACCTGGGACCTTCCAGTCTGCAGACCGACGCTCTATCCACTGAGCCAAACCGGTTTCGGTTGATCAGTGATTCTTATCATTGATGTTTCTATCTCTCTCTCCCTCTCCCTTTCTGAAATTTTAAAAATATATATATTTTTAAAGAAAACACATCATCTTCACTTTGGGCTTTGTCATCTTACAATATCCTTTGTGCAGTGTTTTAACTTCCCTCAACTTTCCTTTACCCACCTTTAAAGTGCAATCTATTTTGGGGAAGATGATCAGGAAAGTGATTCCAAAGGGTAGAAGTTTTTTTTGGAGGGGATGGGTCATGAAGATATTTAAAAATTGAGCATGGTGATGGTTGTACCACTCTGAATTTACTTTAAAAAACCAGTTCATTGTACACTTTAGGTGACATGTACAGTATATGGGTTATATCTCAACAAAGCTGTTCTTTTATTTCTTTTTAAATAAAGACCAGTCTTATAATCAGTTGCAGATGTTTTCAGAGGCCCCTCAAGATTTGCTCACCATGTCCCAAATCACGGCTGTGATTCCCAGTTGCCTCCACTCCTGGTGGATCTGGATGGTGTGGTTTGCAAAGGAGAAGGTGGCAAGAGGCTTATGGAATTTCGGCAACCCCATTCCCCCGGTCTCCTCATAGGGCACCAGGGCCATTCCCACTGGGCCAGCTCTGCTCCCTTTAACCTGTTGGGCAAAAGAATCCTGCATGCTCTGGCCAGAAAGTGCATTCTTTCTTAGGTGGCCCGGATGCTTTTTTTAAGGTCATTTTATGGATTCAAAAGAATAAACAGAGATGTGGAAAGCTTTTGTCAAAATCCTTTCACATGGTTCTTCCAATCTCATGGGAAATGAGATGTGGCTCTGAATTCATCCCAAAGTGTGTCTTTGGGCAAAAGCACTCAGAACAGTACAACTCCTGCAGAATGCCCCACACACTTTGCTGTCAGGACTCAGGGGGGCTTGAGGGTGAGCGAGGCGGCAGTGCCAGCACAGGACCTGGGAGAAGGTAGCGCTTTCTACACTGCCCAGGCCACGTGGACTACAGCAGTACCTGCCCAGGTGGGCAGGGTGTTTCTGCTGTTTTGTTTTGGTCTGGCCTCCACCCCGTCAGCCACGGACCTGTGCCTGCACTGCGACTGAATGGTTTGATGGCCCTACTTTTTGGTGGACAGTGGATGCACTCCCAGAGACTGGCAGTTAGACTCTGGTGGCTTCTGAGTCCCTTGCGGGGAGAGCCCGGCCCTAGGTCAAGAACAGACTCAGGCGTCCTCGGCCAGGAGGCCTCCTTGGGCTAGGGGCCGCCACAGTTTGAAGGCTGGCCATGACCCCAATCCTGGCAGGGGTCTCCTCTGGGGTGCTGGCAGGCCTGGTCTAGGGCTGAGGGCGGTTTAGAGGCTGGTCATGCCCCCGATCCTGGTGGGGATCTCCTCTGGGGCGCTGGCAGGCCTGGGTTAGGGTCACTGGCGGTTTGGAGGCCGGTCACGCCCCCGATCCTGTTGGGGGTCTCCTCTGGGGTGCTGGCAGGCCTGGGCTAATGGCCACCCTGGTTTAGAGACCGGTCAAGCCCCCGATCCTGGTGGGGGTCTCCTCTGGGGCGCTGGCAGGCCTGGGCTCTGGCGCCGCAAAGGGAGAGGTTCCTGAACCTGCTTCCCACACACCTAGGCTAGGATCCATCTTGTAGGAGGCGGCTTCAATGCCCGGGGTCGGTGACCAGGTCCTCCGGAGCCTCGCTTTCTGGGCTGCAGTCCCACGTCTCCCAGTGCCCCAGCCACGGATGCGCCCACGCAGTTGCCCCCACCACCAGCCACCTCAGCGCAGGCCACAGCAGCTGAAGCCAGCCTCTTGGAAGCCAGGCCACCACACCCACCAACCCTAGTAGCTCTCTGCTGCTTGCTCTGTGCCCTGTCCACTGGGGTCGGGGAGTGCTCCCAGCCCAGAGGCCCTCCCTCCCTCCGCAGCCTAGCTTGGGAAGCTGGCCTCATGCTGGGGCTACTATGCCAGCATGCCCACTCGGCTACAATGGGTGCGACACGGGCCCCATGGAGGCCAACCTGGAGAACGTGGACCCGAACTCTGCATCCAGCTGCTGCAGATGGCCTCCCTGGTCAACTACCACCTGCTCCTTCCATTGGCCCCATTGATCCCTCTCAGCACCAGCCATTTAGGCGAGGGTGGCGATCGCTGGGGACCCCGCCCCGGGAGGCTGCTGGCCTTGCCCGGCCAAGCCACCCCAGGTCGCGATGCAGCCCTGGACCCCGGGGAGGCTGCTGGCTGTGCCCGGCCACGCCCCCCCGGGTGGCGATGCAGCCCTGGACCCCGGGGAGGCTATTGGCCGTGCCCGGCCATGCCCCCCCGGGTCGCGATGGGTCCCGGGACCCCGGGGAGGCTGCTGGCCGTGCCTGGCCACGCCCCCCCGGGTCTCGATGCAGCCCTGGACCCCGGGGAGGCTGCTGGCTGTGCCCGGCCACGCCCCCCCGGGTGGCGATGCAGCCCTGGACACCGGGGAGGCTGCTGGCCGTGCCCGGCCACGCCCCTCCGGGTCGCGATGGGTCCCGGGACCCCAGGGAGGCTGCTGGCCGTGCCCGGCCACGCCCCCCCGGGTCCCGATGGGTCCCTGGACCCCGGGGAGGCAGCTGGCCGAGCCCGGCCACGCCCCCCCGGGTCCCGATGCAGCCCTGGACCCCGGGAGGCTGCTGGCCGTGCCCGGCCACGCCCCCCCGGGTCTTGATGCAGCCCAGGACCCGCGGGAGGCTGCTGGCCTTGCTCGGCCACGCCCCCCCGGGTCGCGATGCAGCCCTGGACCCCGGGGAGGCTGCTGGCCGTGCCCGGCCACGCCCCCCCGGGTCGCGATGGGTCCCGGGACCCCGGGGAGGCTGCTGGCCGTGCCCGGCCACGCCCCCCCGGGTCGCGACGCAGCCCAGGACCCGCTGGAGGCTGCTGGCCTTGCTCGGCCACGCCCCCTCGGGTCGCGATGCAGCACTGGACCCCGGGGAGGCTGCTGGCCGTGCCCGGCCACGCCCCCCCGGGTCGCGATGGGTCCCGGGACCCCGGGGAGGCTGCTGGCCGTGCCCGGCCACGCCCCCCCGTGTCGCGACGCAGCCCAGGACCCTCGGGAGGCTGTTGGCCGTGCCCGGCCACGCCCCCCCGGGTCGAGACACAGCCCTGGACCCCGGGGAGGCTGTTGGCCGTGCCCGGCCACGCCCCCCCGGGTCGCGATGGGTCCCGGGACCCCGGGGAGGTTGCTGGCCGTGCCGGCCACGCCCCCCATCGTGATGGGTCCCGGGACCCGCGGGAGGCTGCTGGCCGTGCCCGGCCACGCCCCCCCGGGTCGCGATGCAGCCCTGGACCCCGGGGAGGCTGTTGGCCGTGCCCGGCCATGCCCCCCCGGGTCGCGATGGGTCCCGGGACCCCGGGGAGGCTGTTGGCCGTGCCCGGCCATGCCCCCCCGGGTCGCGATGGGTCCCGGGACCCCGGGGAGGTTGCTGGCCGTGCCGGCCACGCCCCCCCGTCGTGATGGGTCCCGGGACCCGCGGGAGGCTGCTGGCCTTGCCCGGCCACGCCCCCCCGGGTCGCGATGCAGCCCAGGACCCGGGGGAGGCTGTTGGCCGTGCCCGGCCATGCCCCCCCGGGTCGCGATGGGTCCCGTGACCCCGGGGAGGCTGCTGGCCGTGCCCGGCCACGCCCCCCCGGGTCGCGATGGGTCCCGTGACCCCGGGGAGGCTGCTGGCCGTGCCTGGCCACGCCCCCCCCCCCCCCCCCCCCCCCCCCCCCCCGGTCGCGATGGGTCCCGGGACCCCGAGGAGGCTGCTGGCCGTGCCCGGCCACGCCCCCCCGGGTCTTGATGCAGCCCAGGACCCGCGGGAGGCTGCTGGCCTTGCTCGGCCACGTCCCCCCGGGTCGCGATGCAGCCATGGACCCCGGTGAGGCTGCTGGCCGTGCCCGGCCACGCCCCCCCGGGTCGCGATGGGTCCCGGGACCCCGGGGAGGCTGCTGGCCGTGCCCGGCCACGCCCCCCCGGGTCGCGATGCAGCCCTGGACCCCGGGAGGCTGCTGGCCGTGCCCGGCCACGCCCCCCCGGGTCTTGATGCAGCCCAGGACCCGCGGGAGGCTGCTGGCCTTGCTCGGCCACGCCCCCCCGGGTCGCGATGCAGCCCTGGACCCCGGGGAGGCTGCTGGCCGTGCCCGGCCACGCCCCCCCGGGTCGCGATGGGTCCCGGGACCCCGGGGAGGTTGCTGGCCGTGCCGGCCACGCCCCGCATCGTGATGGGTCCCGGGACCCCCGGGAGGCTGCTGGCCGTGCCCGGCCACGCCCCCCCCGGGTCGCGATGCAGCCCTGGACCCCGGGGAGGCTGTTGGCCGTGCCCGGCCATGCCCCCCCGGGTCGCGATGGGTCCCGGGACCCCGGGGAGGCTGTTGGCCGTGCCCGGCCACGCCCCCCCGGGTCGCGATGGGTCCCGGGACCCCGGGGAGGTTGCTGGCCGTGCCGGCCACGCCCCCCCGTCGTGATGGGTCCCGGGACCCCCGGGAGGCTGCTGGCCGTGCCCGGCCATGCCCCCCCGGGTCGCGATGGGTCCCGGGACCCCGGGGAGGCTGCTGGCCGTGCCCGGCCACGCCCCCCCGGTCGCGATGGGTCCCGGGACCCCGGGGAGGCTGCTGGCCGTGCCCGGCCACGCCCCCCCGGGTCTTGATGCAGCCCAGGACCCGCGGGAGGCTGCTGGCCTTGCTCGGCCACGCCCCCCCGGGTCGCGATGCAGCCCTGGACCCCGGGGAGGCTGCTGGCCGTGCCCGGCCACGCCCCCCCGGGTCGCGATGCAGCCCTGGACCCCGGGGAGGCTGTTGGCCGTGCCCGGCCATGCCCCCAGGGTCGCGATGGGTCCCGGGACCCCGGGGAGGCTGCTGGCCGGGCCCGGCCACGCCCCCCCGGGTCGCGACGCAGCCCTGGACCCCGGGGAGGCTGCTGGCCGTGCCCGGCCACACCCCCCCGGGTCGCGATGGGTCCCGGGACCCCGGGGAGGTTGCTGGCCGTGCCGGCCACGCCCCCCATCGTGATGGGTCCCGGGACCCCCGGGAGGCTGCTGGCCGTGCCCGGCCACGCCCCCCCGGGTCGCGATGCAGCCCTGGACCCCGGGGAGGCTGTTGGCCGTGCCCGGCCATGCCCCCCCGGGTCGCGATGGGTCCCGGGACCCGGGGAGGTTGCTGGCCGTGCCGGCCACGCCCCCCGTCGTGATGGGTCCCGGGACCCCCGGGAGGCTGCTGGCCGTGCCCGGCCACGCCCCCCCGGGTCGCGATGCAGCCCTGGACCCCGGGGAGGCTGTTGGCAGTGCCCGGCCATGCCCCCCCGGGTCGCGATGGGTCCTGTGACCCCGGGGAGGCTGCTGGCCGTGCCCGGCCACGCCCCCCCGGTCGCGATGGGTCCCGGGACCCCGGGGAGGCTGCTGGCCGGCCCGGCCACGCCCCCCCGGTCTTGATGCAGCCCAGGACCCGCGGGAGGCTGCTGGCCTTGCTCGGCCACGCCCCCCCGGGTCGCGATGCAGCCCTGGACCCCGGGGAGGCTGCTGGCCGTGCCCGGCCACGCCCCCCGGGGTCGCGATGCAGCCCTGGACCCCGGGGAGGCTGTTGGCCGTGCCCGGCCACGCCCCCAGGGTCGCGATGGGTCCCGGGACCCCGGGGAGGCTGCTGGCCGTGCCCGGCCACGCCCCCCGTCGCGATGGGTCCCGGGACCCCGGGGAGGTTGCTGGCCGTGCCCGGCCATGCCCCCCCGGGTCGCGATGGGTCCCGGGACCCCGGGGAGGCTGCTGGCCGTGCCTGGCCACGCCCCCCCGGGTCGCGATGGGTCCCGGGACCCCGGGGAGGTTGCTGGCCGTGCCGGCCACGCCCCCCATCGTGATGGGTCCCGGGACCCCCGGGAGGCTGCTGGCCGTGCCCGGCCACGCCCCCCCGGGTCGCGATGGGTCCCGGGTCCCCCGGGAGGCTGCTGGCCGTGTCCAGCCACGCCCCCCCCATCTCAATCCAGCCGGGGACCCAGGGAGGCTTCTGGCTTTTCCCTACCACGCCCCTCTAGGGTTGCCATCGCTCCCCAGGACCCGGGGAACTAAGAGGATTTGGCGGCCGCCATCTTGGTTTTCTCAACGGCCATATAGGCACCCGGAGTCCCGCCCCCTGCCTCTCACAGGTCCAATCATGGGCATAGCGGAGGTGCGGTCAATTTGCATGTTACTCTATTATAAAGTAAGATTAATTGAATTATGTTTCTTTCTCCTTTGAATTCCTTGCAAGCAAGGCTATACCTTTCTTATTGGAGTCCTTGTTGCCTACAAAGGGTTCAATAGATGTTTCTCAGTTAAATGAAGCAATAAAAATAGATATGTTATCCCAGAAATTGCTAAATCTCAAAATGGTAACCCTATATCTTGGTTTTCTTTGCTTTTTAAAATAAAGTATCTGTACCAAAACTTAAGTAATATTATATTCTAAGAGGCATTCTCCCTGAAGCACTAAGAATTACTTCACCTCATTGGACAAAACTCCTAATGAGTATAAGGTTAAAAAAGTAACACCTACATTCTCCGTTAAGTGCACTTTATTCTTCCCCTTCACCTGAATAGTGGCAAAGGGGAACAAATTTCCTCATCCCACACCAGTATTAAATTAATTTTAAATTCTCATTTAATACATTTTCTATGATTTTTCTTTCTTCTTTCCTTTTTTCTTATCTTTTTTTTTTCCCTTTCATAACCCTACTTCTGTAAAAGAAAAGGAAAATGCTTTGTAATGTGGACAGGGGTAGGCAGGTTCTAAAGCACATAATTCACTTTTTTCCCTAATAACTCTGTAACACTTACTTCAAAATTATTAAATTTTCATCCTTGAAATTGTAATCCAGGTATAGAAAAAAACAACTTGCAGATGAGAACATATGTAGTTTGGCTTAAAATGTGCCTGTTATGGAAACAATGGTCATTTTTATACTTATTAGGAGAAAAAGAGGCACACCAGTTTATTGATATGTTTTTTTTATTTTTTATTTTTCTGGTGATGAGTTGTCAAGTTCTCATTTCTCCTGTGGATGTTATAAAGAGAACACTAGTTGCTATAATCCTCAGGGTCTACCTTCTTCTCAGGTCCTCACACTCCCAATAAGAGAGAGTGTTAGGATTCTGTATTAGACAGGTTCCTGAGAGGGTTCCCAAGTTAACTTCCCACTAGTGTATGCAACCTGTAAGTTCTCCCTCATTGAATGTGGACATGACCTGTGAATATGAATATAGGGATAACACTTGCATGATTCGATTATATTATATAACAAGGATTATGGGAGAATCACTCCCATCATTAAGTCAAATCATGTAAGACTCCACTTTACCTGACTGGAGAGAGACTCCCTCACTAGCTTTGAAAATATGAGCTGTTGTGCTTGCCAGTGTGGCTCAGTTAGTTAGGGTGACATCCCTACACTGAAAGGCCACACATTTGATTCCCGATCAGAGCACATTCCCAGGTTGTGGGTCACAAAGTGATAGTTAATAAGACAATCAAAGTATATTTACAATGCCTTTATACACATACAAACCATTCCAACAAATCTCAATTGTCTAGAATCTAGTATATTATCTATATCAGAAACTTTTGTTACCTTTACTAAATCCGAGTTAATAAGTATAAAAGTAGCTTAAGGGTACCATTTTAACAATAAAGAAACTAAGACTCAGAGATATTAAATAATTTTTTGAAATCCCTTAGCTAGTGACAGAGATTCAAATCTAGATCTTTTTTATGCCAAAAGCCATCCTCTTTCCATGACAATAGTACTACATATGCAAAAATAGCCAAGTTACACTATGCTTTATCCATTGATGGATTGTGCCCAAGGATTTAATTGGCTTTTTTTCATATGGAGGGTGACTTTTGATTTTCCCAGTAGATCCCCAATTTATGTATGTTGTCCTGGAATTGGGAAAATGATCTAAGTTTTGATAATAAACTATATGGTTGCTCTTTCTATATGGTAGGTAGATGTGGTTCCTCTTAAAACTGGAATCCTGGATGTATAAGGAAAAACCAGTTGGGTCTCTAGGTGTAGAAGTACTCCTCATTGAACTTGTCCATTCTAGTAGAAAACACAAATGAGACGACAATCTCAAAAGGCATTGACTTCCTGAAAAATGTTTTAGAGGCAGTAATTCCCCATGCTCCAGGCCCAAGGCCACGTTCTGGTAAGGTTGCAGAAATGTAACATGGCATTCACTAAAAAAACAAAATTTTAAAAAATAAGAAGCCCTCTTGTCATCATTACTTAGGATAGAACATTGATTACTATCCACTGGTGCAGACAATCCACATGGACGGTATGCAGCATATATAATTAAAAGTCTCTCTTCTCGGAGGTGCTCCGTGATTAATGCATTGGGTAGGCATTTTGATTCCTCTAGTAATAGGACCTGACTGCCTCTAAAACACTGGTGTTGTTCGGGTACCTCCAGAGTAATAAAAGGTTGCTTTTGGCTTATTGCACAATTCCTTGAGTCATTAATTATAGCTGTCCAAAGTGGAAAGTTTATAATTAAACATATAATTTACTCTTCTACTTTTGGATGAAGTAAATTAAGGCAATTAGATTTCTTTTGATTAAGCATATGGAGCCATTTACAAAGTGCACAGGTGTGTACAAGCAGAAGGTGGGCTACAAAAACATCTATGTTTCAAGTGTGTTTTGGCACTTTGCTGTCACTCCCTGGCTGAAGTAATTATGTTAATTCACTTGAAGTGGATTTCTCTAGTTTTTCTGATTTGCTGCTGCTTTGTTTACTCCTCCGCATCCTTAAGTAGCAGCATGTAATAATCGGGTGTAAGTAATAATCGGGTGTTAAGTACCAGCTAATCACAAAGATAATTTTGGCTAGTCTTGGCCTGGTGGCTCAGTTGGTTGGAGCATCATCTGGCACACCAAAAGGTTGTAGGTTTGATCCCTGGCCAGGGCATGTACAGAAGGTAACTGATTGATGTTTCTCCCCCATATCAATGTTTCTCTCTCCCTTTCTCTCTCTCTAAAAATCAATGAAAACAAATCCTCAAGAGAGGATTTTTTTAAAAAAGATAATTTTGGCTAGGAAAATCCACACAATATCATTTTGGTGAATATTGTCTGTGCCATTCATTCCTGTATAAGTCCCATGATATATGTGACATTTGAAAAACTACAAAACAATTACGATTTCTTCCTCAGCTTTATTGCATCAATATTCTGCTTCAGTGTTTGCAATCTTTCAAGGAAATTTTATCTACCTTCCCCATTGTTTGTGTTACACTATCGATATTATAGTTGAAGCACAAAGTATTTCCTTTTTTCTTCAACATTTATCTTTCTGTCTCTGCTTCTCACTAGGGAAATGGTTTCTATGTTGAAGACAACTATCCCCTGAGTATTAACAAAATTATGAAAAAGGTTCTCTACGAATCCATAAAAATTCCAACCATGGTTTGTAAAATTAATAATGCTACCTCTTACATGAATATGCCATTGTTTTCCAAATGCATGTACGTTTTATTATAAATAATAAAATAAACATTCCCTTAAAACACTACCGACTTTATAGAGATTTTTTCCCTATGTATTTTCTAAATTAGTAACTAAGAATTTTGTAATTACTAGTTATATTTAGTCTACATGATTTTAAAATATTTTAATTATTAAATTGAATGAAAGAAACATCTCACTTTTCTGTGAGTCTCATCTTTACCAGTCTTTCTTTCATTGTGTGGCTCAACCAGATATAGCCAGTGACAGCATTACATAAAACTATTCATTGTGGACAGACTCTAAGATGGTCCCCATAAACCCTGTCTCTTGGTATTCACACCTTTGTCCTTTACATGATTGAGTGTGGGTAAGACCTGTGATCTATGTTTAACCAATAGAATATGGAAAAAAGTTGTAGGATGTCACTTTCATGATTATATTACACAGGTTTGTGAGATATATAGATATAATGCATATGACTGTGTTGTAGATATAGTATATATTATAATGATTTTGTATGTATAATGTGATATTATATATTTACTATGCTGTTCTTGAAAATTATATCTATAGAAACAGTGACAATATTAGTGGTTGCCAGAAGTTCAAGGAGAGGAGATGCAGGGTTGAAGAGGTGATGCAAAGGGGAATTTTTAGGGCTGAAAGTATTCTCTATAATACTATAATCCTGAATATATGACACTATACTTTGCCAAACCCCACCGATATGTATAGCATGAACAAAAAAAAATAAACCTTAATATTTATAAATTTAATTAAAAGACACTTAGGTTGTCACAGAAATCCCAAGATGGAATGCAGAATATGACAAAGCAATATAACTATTACAAATATATAGACAATCTCACTGAAGGGGGTCAGGAGAAAGATGTTGACGTAAATAACTTCATAATGAGTGAAGTTGGTAAAACTAAAGGCAAAATAAACTGACCATAAACACTCTGCTTCAGCTGATTAAGTTGATTCCCATAAAGATATAAACTAACAATTATGATTTGCTATGCATGTATATGATAATTAAACAATTAAGTAAATAGATAACAAATAGTGGGAGCTATGGTTGGCAGGGAAATTTACAGATAAGGAAAGAAGGCTAGAATAGTAAATGTTATAATGGATTAGAATTGGAGATACCAGTATGAATTTTTGTTTAGTTTAATATAAATAGATGGTTGCATGTTATAAATGTTTATAGATATGTGTACAAGAGTTAGAATACAAAAAAAAAAAAAAAAAACCTCATAGACACACAACAATATGGTGATTACCAGAAGGAAAGAGGGTGGGGGAGGTAAAAGAGGGTATAGGTAGAATAAAAGGTGATAGAAGGAGACCTGACTTGGGGTGGTGAACACACAATACAATATACAGATGATACATTATAGAATTTTACACCTGAAACCTATATAATTTTATTAACCAATATTGATGCAATAAATTCAATAAAACATTTTTTTAAAAAGAATATACTCATACAGGAGTGGGGGAAAGTAGGTTTTCAGTTATGCATATGGTAAAAGACATACAGGTTATAATTATAATAATACTAGAGGCCTGGTACACGGGGAGGAGGAGTGTCCCTCAGCCCAGCCTGCACCCTCTCCAATCTGGGACCCCTCAAGGAATCTCTGACTGCCCAGTCGGACATCCCTCTCACAATCCAGAACTGCTGGCTCCCAACTGCTCGCCTGCCTGCCTTCCTGATTGCCCTTAACCGCTTATGCCTGCCAGCCTGCTCACCTCCTAACCACTCCCCTGCCAGCCTGATTGATGCTTAACTGCTCCCCTGCCAGCCAGTTTGCCCCTAACTGCCCTCCCCTGCAGGCCCGGTTGCCCCCAACTTCCCTCTTCTGCCAGCCTGGCCACCCCTAACTTCCCTCCCCTGCAGGCCTGGTCCCCCCTCCGCAAATAACCTCCCTTGTATACCTGGTCCCTCCCAACTGCCCTCCCCTGCTGGCCATCTTGTGGTGGCCATCTTGTGTCCACATGGGGGCAGCCATCTTGTGTGTTGGAGTGATGGTCAATTTGCATATTATTCTTTTACTAGAGGCCCGGTGCACGAAATTCGTGCACTGGGGAGGGTGTCCCTCAGCCCAGCTTGCACCCTCTCTAATATGGGACCCCTCGGGGGATGTCCAACTGCAGGATTAGGCCCGATTCCAGTGGAATCGGGCCTAATCCTGCAGTTGGACATTCTTCTTACAATCCGGGACTGCTGGCTCCTAACCACTCACCTACCTGCCTGATTGCCCCCTAACTGCTTCCTTGCTGGCCTGATTGACCCCTAACTGCTCCTCTGCGGGCCTGATTGCCCCCAAATACCCTCCCCTGCTGGCCTGATCACCCCCAAGGCTTTTATTAGTATAGATATGACCCTGCACAGAAAATTTTACTAACCCTGCTTTACAATAAGGGCTTGACGATTGAATCATTAGGACCAGACACCAAGATTTCCTTTCTTTGAATAGTGGAGGGAATACTTATCTTGTCTTTAAGTTGCCCGGAAATTAAAATGAGATAATGACTTAGAAAAGTATAAAAGCATCACATAAAGACAACTGTCTTTTTAATGAAGTGGCAAAATGAAAAACACTTTTTATTCTCCCCTTCCTTCCTTTACAGCTTTTATTTAAACTTTGAAATTTATAAAAATTTCACTCCAATTTTCATTTCTTTATATTCAACATTATTTTGTATTGGTTTCAGGTTTTATATTAGTTACAGAATAGTGGTTAGACAATCATATACTTTACAAAGCGTTCCCCGATATTTCTAGTACCCACCTGGCATCATACCATCATTACAACACTACTGACTATATTCCCTATTTAAGTGACAATGGGTTTACAGGTTTCTTTCAGTCTTTCTTTTGTGTTTTTTGTCCTTACTTTTCTTTCTCACTTCTTCCCTCATTTTCTTTATATAGTATCTCAATTGGCCATCAAAGATCAGTGAAGGCACTGGGACACGCTTCATCCATTTTACAGACCAGGAAACTGAGGCCAATTCCAGTTGGCTGTGGAACTTGACTCAGGAAGCCCTCAGAGCACACAGGAAGCCCTCAGAGCCATGCTCTTTGCGCTTCCTAAGGGGCAGCGGCCCAGCAAACAGAACAAACCTTCCAGTCAGGCTTCCGAGCCTCTTTCTCAAGCACCTCTTCATTGCGGATGCTCCACATTCTTTCCTCTCCCCCCATTCTTTACTGCCCCCCCTTCTCCGAAGCAGGTGGAAGGCTTCCCACTCACTGCCTAGGCATGCTCTGCTATGGGGCAGGGTGTAGCGAGCTTGCTTTTGGGTGAAGGCAGGAGCAGTAGTCACTGCCTCTGAAGTGTGAAGGCCGCCTGAGCGAGGCCCATTAGCACTGGGAGCTTCTCTGAATCACGTCAGTCAGTCCAGTACCCTGCAGTGCAGTACCCCTTCACTGAGGTGGCTCCATCCCTCAACCCCCGCCTCAGGGGTGAGGGTCCTTGCCCCTCTGCCAGGAGTCCTTCCATGCCCCTTGACCCCTGGCTGGGCCCACCCACATCTTGGGGGCACTGCAGAACCTCTGTCTCTCTGCAGATGAAGCAGATCCCTGCCCTAGGTCTCCGCAAAGCTATGAATCTGTGGCCAGAGGCCTGGTCTGGGTCTCAGCAACCACATGCCTGCAATGTTCCCAGGGACCCTGGGAGGGGCTGGGCGAGTCCTGCCACGCCCGACCCAGGGTGGCGATGGCCCCCGGATCCCCCGGAGCGCCTGGCTCGGCCGGACTCGCCCCCCCAGGGTGGCGATTGCCTGGCTCGGACTGCACACACCCCCGCAGGGTGGCGATCGCCTGGCTCCGGAACCCAGCAGCACCTGGCTCAGACCGCACACGCCCCCGCGGGTGGCGATCGCCTGGCTCGCACCGGACACGCCACCCCGGGTGGCGATTGCTGCCCAGACCCCCGGCAGCGCCTGGCTCGGACCGGACACGCCCCCCCGGGTGGCGATCGCCTGGCTCAGACGCCCGGCAGCGCCTGGCTCGGACCGGACACGCCCCCCCGGGTGGCGATCGCCTGGCTCGGACCCCTGGCAGCGCCTGGCTCGGACCGGACACGCCCCCCAGGGTGGCGATCGCAGCCCCAGACCCCTGGCATTGCCTGGCTTGGACCGGACACGCCCCCCAGGGTGGCAATCGCCTGGCTTGGACCCCCGGCAGCGCCTGGCTGGGACCAGACACGCCCCCCGGGTGGTGATCTCCTGGCTCGGACCCCCGGCAGCGCCTGGCTCGGACCGGACACGCTCCCCAGGGTGGCGATCGCCTGGCTCGGACCCCCGGCAGCGCCTGGCTCGGACCGGACACGCCCCCCCTGGGTGGCGATCGCCTGGCTCGGACCCCCGGCAGCGCCTGGCTCGGACCGGACACGCCCCCCCGGGTGGCGATCGCCTGGCTCGGACCCCGGGCAGCGCCTGGCTCGGACCGGACACGCCCCCGCCCGGGGTGGCGATCGCCTGGCTCAGACCCCCGGCAGCGCCAGGCTCGGACCGGACACGCTCCCCCGGGTGGCGATCGCCTGGCTCGGACCCCCGGCAGCGCCTGGCTCGGACCGGACACGCCCCCCAAGGTGGCGATCGCAGCCCCAGACCCCCGGCATTGCCTGGCTTGGACCGGACACGCCCCCCAGGGTGGCGATTGCCTGGCTCGGACCCCCGGCAGCGCCTGGCTGGGACCGGACACGCCCCCCGGGTGGTGATCTCCTGGCTCGGACCCCCGGCAGCGCCTGGCTCGGACCGGACACGCCCCCCAGGGTGGCGATCGCCTGGCTCGGACCCCAGGCAGCGCCTGGCTCGGACCGGACACGCCCCCCCGGGTGGCGATCGCCTGGCTCAGACCCCCGGAAGCGCCTGGCTGGGACCGGACACGCCCCCTGGGTGGCGATCACCTGGCTCGGACCCCGGGCAGCGCCTGGCTCGGACCGGACACGCCCCCCCCGGGTGGCGATCGCCTGGCTCAGACTCCAGGCAGCGCCTGGCTCGGACCGGACACGCCCCCCAGGGTGGCGATTGCCTGGCTCGGACCCCGGGCAGCGCCTGGCTCGGACCGGACACGCCCCCCAGGGTGGGGATCGCAGCCCCAGACCCCTGGCATCGCCTGGCTTGGACCGGACACGCCCCCCAGGGTGGCGATCGCCTGGCTCGGACCCCCGGCAGCGCCTGGCTTGGACCGGACACACTCCCCCGGGTGGCGATCGCCTGGCTCGGACCCCCGGCAGCGCCTGGCTCGGACCGGACACGCCCCCCCGGTGGCGATCGCCTGGCTCGGACCCCCGGCAGCGCCTGGCTCGGACCGGACACGCCCCCCCGGGTGGCGATCGCCTGGCTCAGACCCCCGGCAGCGCCTGGCTCGGACCGGACACGCCCCCCCGGGTGGCAATCGCCTGGCTCGGACCCCCGGCAGCGCCTAGCTGGGACCGGACACGCCCCCCGGGTGGCGATCGCCTGGCTCAGACCCCCGGCAGCGCCTGGCTTGGACCGGACACGCCCCCCAGGGTGGCGATCGCCTGGCTCGGACCCCGGCAGCGCCTGGCTCGGACCGGACACGCCCCCCGGGTGGCGATCGCCTGGCTCGGACCCCCGGCAGCGCCTGGCTGGGACCGGACACGCCCCCCGGGTGGCGATCGCCTGGCTCAGAACCCGGCAGCGCCTGGCTCGGACCGGACACGCCCCACAGGGTGGCGATCGCAGCGCCAGACCCCCGGCAGCGCCTGGCTCGGACCGGACACGCCCCACAGGGTGGCGATCGCAGCGCCAGACCCCCGGCAGCGCCTGGCTCGGACCGGACACGCCCCCCAGGGTGGCGATCGCCTGGCTCGGACCCCCGGCAGCGCCTGGCTCGGACCGGACACGCCCCCCCGGTGGCGATCGCCTGGCTCAGACCCCCAGCAGCGCCTGGCTCGGACCGGACACGCCACCCGGGTGGCGATCGCCTGGCTCGGACCCTGGCCAGCGCCTGGCTCAGACCGTACACGCCCCCCCGGGTGGCGATCGCCTGACTCGGACCCCGGGCAGCGCCTGGCTCGGACCGGACACGCCCCCGCCCGGGGTGGCGATCGCCTGGCTCAGACCCCCGGCAGCGCCTGGCTCGGACCGGACACGCCCCCCCGGGTGGCGATCACCTGGCTCGGACCCTCGGCAGCGCTTGGCTCGGACCGGACACGCCCCCCAGGGTGGCGATCGCAGCCCCAGACCCCCGGCAGTGCCTGGCTTGGACCGGACACGCCCCCCCGGGTGGCGATCGCCTGGCTCGGACCCCCGGCAGCGCCTGGCTCGGACCGGACACGCCCCCTGTGGCGATCGCCTGGCTCGGACCCCTGGCAGCGCCTGGCTCGGACCGGACACGCCCCCCAGGGTGGCGATCGCCTGGCTCGGACCCCGGGCAGCGCCTGGCTCGGACCGGACACGCCCCCGCCCGGGGTGGCGATCGCCTGGCTCAGACCCCCGGCAGCGCCTGGCTCGGACCGGACACGCCCCCCGGGTGGCGATCTCCTGGCTCAGACCCCCGGCAGCGCCTGGCTCGGACCGGACACGCCCCCCCGGGTGGCGATCGCCTGGCTCGGACCCCCGGCAGCGCCTGGCTCGGACCGGACACGCCCCCCAGGGTGGCGATCGCCGCCCCAGACCCCCGGCAGCGCCTGGCTCGGACCGGACACGCCCCCCCGGGTGGCGATCGCCTGGCTCAGACCCCCGGCAGCGCCTGGCTCGGACCGGACACGCCCCCCCGGGTGGCGATCGCCTGGCTCGGACCCCGGGCAGCGCCTGGCTCGGACCGGACATGCCCCCCAAGGTGGCGATCGCAGCCCCAGACCCCCGGCATTGCCTGGCTTGGACCGGACACGCTCCCCCGGGTGGCGATTGCCTGGCTCGGACCCCCGGCAGCGCCTGGCTCGGACCGGACACGCCCCCCCGGGTGGCGATCACCTGGCTCGGACCCCGGGCAGCGCCTGGCTCGGACTGGACACGCCCCCCCGGGTGGCGATCGCCTGGCTCGGACCCCGGGCAGCGCCTGGCTCGGACCGGACACGCCCCCCCGGGTGGCGATCGCCTGGCTCAGACCCCCGGCAGCGCCTGGCTGGGACCGGACACGCCCCCCCGGGTGGCGATCGCCTGGCTCAGACCCCCGGCAGCGCCTGGCTTGGACCGGACACGCCCCCCCAAGGTGGCGATCGCAGCCCCAGACCCCCGGCAGCACCTGGCTCGGACAGGACACGCCCCCCGGTGGCGATCGCCTGGCTCAGACCCCGGGCAGCGCCTGGCTTGGACCGGACACGCCCCCCCAAGGTGGCGATCGCAGCCCCAGACCCCCGGCAGCGCCTGGCTGGGACCGGACACGCCCCCCCGGGTGGCGATCGCCTGACTCGGACCCCCGGCAGCGCCTGGCTCGGACCGGACACGCCCCCCCCCGTGGCGATCGCCTGGCTCAGACCCCCGGCAGCGCCTTGCTTGGACTGGACTCGCCCCCCCGGGTGGCGATCGCCTGGCTCAGACCCCCGGCAGCGCCTAGCTGGGACCGGACACGCCCCCCAAGGTGGCGATCGCCTGGCTCGGACCCCGGCAGCGCCTGGCTCGGACCGGACACGCCCCCCCGGGTGGCGATCGCCTTTCTCGGACCCCGGCAGCGCCTGGCTCGGACCGGACACGCCCCCCCGGGTGGCGATCGCCTTTCTCGGACCCCGGCAGCGCCTGGCTCGGACCGGACACGCCCCCCCGGGTGGCGATCGCCTGGCTCGGACCCCCGGCAGCGCCTGGCTCGGACCGGACACGCCCCCCAGGGTGGCGATCGCAGACCCCCGGCAGCGCCTGGCTCGGACTGGACACGCCCCCCCGGGTGGCGATCGCCGCCCCAGACCCCCGGAACTAAGAGGATTGGGTGCCGCCATCTTGCTCTTCTCAACGGCAGGATAGGCCACCCGGAGTCCCGCCCCCAGCCTCTCGCAGGCCCAATCATGGGCATAGCGGAGGTGCGGTCAATTTGCATATTTCTCTATTATAAGGTAGG